>NC_080418.1:41990458-42590458 GCF_029873635.1 Malania oleifera | reverse complement strand
TTTTGGAAATGTTATGATTATGTTTGAGTATCAGGGGTGGAAAACTTTCATTTCTTGTCAGCCTGGTGCCACTACCGTACATATGTTAGGTTATTTTACACAAATCTGGGGAATGACGAGAATGGATATTTCTCTAGGGTAGTGAGGATAGACATTCGCTTTGTGATACAAAGATCATATTGCTTGCACTCTCACGCACTAATTACATCTATTGCAAATATATTTGAGAGTAGACATCTAAGACCATATTGAGCTCACTTATTATATCATTTGGTGGTGTATGTGTTTGCACGTAACTGGGTACACATCTGCTTTATATGAAAGCATAATCATTGTACCATTTTATTGTGAACAAATCTATTGTATTCCAGTTATGGGCTTGAAGAGGGAGACTAGCCCTGGTAAATAGTCCCAGATTGGCTTAGACCCAGTTAGGAAAGCTAGGTGCGCTATCTTGTTAAGGCGTGTTGGTTGAGGTCGGCCCTTTGAATTGACCTGGTTGTAACCGGTACCGCTCCGCCTGATAAGTGAGCCTTTAGTGGAATTCTCGAGCTTGCGAACTAGAGGTGGGGACGTAGGCACAGTTGGCTGAACCCCGATAACACATTATGTGCCTTATTTATATTTTCGTACTTTATGTTTACCGCACGTGCATGTTATGGTGTGAATGATGCGCATGATTTAAATTTTCACATATTATATTTATTGGCGCATTTGGAACTGCATAGAAAGACCCTAGGTTGTATTATACGACTATCTTATTTAACCTAGGAGATAAGATTTTAAAATTCCAATTCACCCTCGCTCTTGGGAATACACCAATTCTAACACTTGCTTTCATAGTGCAATCAACAAACCAAAATTCAATATTTTTCCCTTTGGTAGTTAAGAAACCAAGCCTTGGCTAGCCTACCAGTATACATATCTATATACTTTGTGTTGGGGCTGCCTAAGACAAAAAAAAGGGTAGACATTTTATTTTTGTGGTAGTGGAAATATTTAGTAAAATGGCACATTTCATTCCATGCCATAAAACAGATGATGCCACAAACATAGCTGATTTGTTTTCCAAGGAAATAGTGTGACTCCATGGTGTACTTAGGAGTATTGTTCGTGATATGGATGTTAAATTCTTTAGCTACTTTTGGAAGGTTTTGTGGGGAAAATTAGGCACCAAACTTTTATTTTCCACTACTTGTCATCCACATACTGATGGGCAGATTGAAGTAGTCAATAGGACCCTAACTCAACTTTTACATTCTGTCATTTGAAAGAATTTAAAAACTTGGGAGGTATTTTTGCCATTTATAGAGTTTTCATATAATAGAACTATGCAAACTACTACTTCTTATTCTCCCCTTGAAATTGTTTATGGTTTTAATCCATTTACTCCTTTAGATTTGATGTCTTTATCAATTAATAAAAGGAGTAGTTTGGATGGACACAGGAAGACCGAATTGGTGAAGTTAATTCATGAGAGGGTATGACTTCAAATTGTGCAAAAGAATGAAAAGTTTGCTTCCTAAGCCAATAAAGGGCGAAGGCATGTCATCTTCGAACCAGGAGATTGGGTTTGGGTTCACATGTGCAAAGAAAGATTCCCAACCCATAGAAGGGCTCAATTGTATCCTCGAGGAGATGGACCTTTATAAATTCTTGAGAAAATTAATGATAATGCTAATATAGTGGATCTTCCAGGTGAGTATAATGTGTATGCTACTTTCAATGTTTCTGATCTTTCTCCCTTTGATGTAGGTGACGATTCGAGGTCAAATCCTTTTGAGGATAGGGTGAATGATGAGCATCATGGTGGACCGAGTCTTAAATATCCCTTACAAGTTCCAAATGGACCAATCACAAGGTCAAGAGCTAAGAAGATCAATGTTAGAATTGGTGTATTCCCAAGAGGGGGGGGGGGGTGAATTGGAATCTAAAACTTTTTCACCTAGGTTAATTTATCCAACAACAGTAAATACACAACCTAGGGTTAGTCTATATAATTTCCAAATGCGTAGATAAGTATAATATGGAAATTAAGTCATACACATCATTCACCTATAACATACATGAGCGGTAAGTATAAACTGCATAAATATAAACAAAAACACGATATGTTATCGGGGTTCGGCCAACTGTACCTACGTCCCTGCCTCTAGCTCGCAAGCCAGAGGATTCCACTAATAGCTCAATTAAGGGTGGAGCGGTACCGTTTACAACCAGGTCAAATTAACACAGGGCTGACCTCAACCTTAACCAGGTCAATTAGTAGGGCTGACCTCAACCTACACGCCTTAACAGGACGACGCACCTAGCTTTCCTAACTGGGTCTAAGCCAATCCGGGACTATTCTAGGGCTAGTCTCTCTCTTCAGGCCCGTGCCTGGAATATACAACAAATGTGTATATAATCAAATGGTACAATGATTGTGCTTTCGTGTAAAGCAGATATGTACCCAAATGCGCACAATAATATACACCACAATATAATTCAATATGTAAGCTCAATGTGGTCTAAATGGTTCAACTCTCAAAGGTATTTTCTATCAGTGTAATGCATACGTGAGGGTATCAAACAAACAGTCTTTATATCACAAGATATGTTTAGTAAATAAGTTCACACAAAGATGTCTAGTCTTAAGTATTTCAATCAGCAGGATATTTCAAGCATGTGAGTATCAAATGAAGTATAAGCTCGGTTTGCAAAAGATGCGTAATCTTTGTATTCAGCAAATAATATATGAGTGAAAGAATATTGCAACAAAGACCACTATCTCATAAACAAATATCTCTTCAAATATATTTATCAATATAAAGCACACTATATATTTGAAAATGATTTTGAAAAGATTTTGCAAACAAAATACTGTAAGATCTTTTCAGGATATTGCAATGAAGGTGCAAGCTTGGAAGATCCAAAAAAGTCTTTTTAGGGTAGACTTATCAACAAAGTCCCCTAAGAATCCTTAGGTTTTGCTCTTGAATAAAATCATGTCATGCAAATAAAATAAGGAGAGCAAACCTTCCCAAACACAAACTCAATCCACTTACAAATGATGTAGAAGATAATAGAAGGTAAGCTTGAGTGATTTGAGTAAGAAAATGAGTAGTATAGGACTTTTATTTTTCAGAGAATTCTTCCCTAATCAAGGTGGCTAATCCCCCTTAATTTTTCAAATGAACTCATATATATGGACATGAGAGATAATATGACTGTTAGGGACCTATTGGGTATTATTAGAAAAGTTTAATGATGTTTAAAGTATTTTAATTCTGTTTAAAAAATATTAACTGCGGTAAAAAATCATGGCAACCCTAGAGGTCTGGTCGACCAGAATAGGCTCGGTTGACCAAGTCTCATATGGTTCGGTCGACGAGGAGACTTTTGAACTGAGGCCTCGGTTGACCAGGAGAAGGAGATTTCCCAATTTTTTGAGTTTCGGTCGACCAAGCCATTTTGAACTGGCTGGTTCGGTCGACCAGACCGTTGGGAATTCTCTCGAGAACCCTTCAGTCAACCAGGTAGTTGGAGTACAAAAGTGCTCGGTCGACCCGATGGTCAAATGTTGACCAAGGATGGTTTCGGTCGACCAGGTCTCATTGAACAACATGGTTCAGTCGACCAAGTGGTCAAACTTTTGACCCAGGAGGTTTCGGTCGACCAGGGGCTTTTGAACTACCTGGTTCGGTCAACCAGATGGTTAAACTTTTGACCTAGGGAGGTTTCGACCGACTAAGGCCTTTTGAACTACCTGGTTCGGTTGACCAGATGGTCAAACTTTTGACCTAGGGAGGTTTGGGTCGACCAGGCCACAATGAACTAACTTGGCTGGTCGACCGAAAGTGCACCATGTGTGCGTTTTGGTCCCTTTTCGAAACATACAAGCCTTATTCAAGTGCCTAACAAACATATGTGTAAATGTGTGTGTCTTAGGGTTACTTGGGGTCCAATTTGCAGACACCGAAAAAGTCCGGTGTCAGTCGACCTTCGATCGACCAAAGGGAATACCGTAAGGTCTATCTATGGTCATTTTTGGTTTGTACCTGGTTTGAGCTTACATAATAAATCAAGCATGTGATGTGTGTGCTTATTACAAATTGAATACCCTAATTACTATTACAGACAAATTTCATTACAAAAATATTACAATCAAGAGCATTAATTTGTCTACAAGCTTTGAGCTTTCACGTGCCATTAATGATCTGCTAAAATGGACCTGCACATGAACTATATATTTATTAAATACAAGAGTATTTGTCATTATCAAAATCGGGCGTGACCTATAAGGTCAACAATCAAGGAAGCAATGTAAGGATTTGTTCTATTCACTTAGGCCAAGTTTGTAAATTTATCAAGCAAAACCCCAACATTCAAGATGGGCTTGAAGGAAAAAGAACCGACTTTAATCCATGTGATACAAGCTACAGAGTAGGGTGGGGGCGGCGACATAGCCTAGTGGTTTAGTATAGACTCTTTATTTCATTAAGTATAGGCGTTTAATCAGTCTCCTTTGGCAATAAACATAATTCCTCCATGGCATCACTACTCAAATAGACCTTCTTGCTTTGTATTCCATGACTTATTTTAAACTTTCTATCTTGAGTTATAACTAATGTCTCATTAAGTAGTCTAAACGATATTCCAATCTCAAGGTGGACTGTAAGACGTAGGACAAAATATAGGCTTAAAAATAGGTTTTAAGAAGAAAAGGGAAACTAAGGCTTAAAAATCCTGTCCCATAATAACATTTTTTGCCCCAATTTGTGCAACACTTTTGCAAAATATTGACCAAACTTATCATTTGAACAAGTTGCCTACATAGTTTTTCAAGATCAGGTCATTACGTAGTTCAGACTCAACACTGAGTTTAACAATTTATTTGAGACAACAATATATACCAACATGGTCATGACTTTCATTTGGACCATAATGTAGGCTAAGAATACAGGTTGAAGTATGCCCCCATTTTTTTTTCGTTCTTCTTTTTTCTTTCATATATATATATATATATACTACATCTTTTGTTCTTCCTTTTATGAAGGAATCTTAGCTCCCTTTTTATTTGGGTTCCATTTGGGATTAATTTTTTTTTTGAAATTGCCCCAGTGTGGGGTGTGATCTTTTGACGATTTATTCAAGAATTGAATTTTTCAAGCTCAAAAGAGCTAGTAAGAGATTTCTTCTTTGACTTTCTTTTGGATAGTATAAAAACGGTCTGCCATCCTTTTGGTAGTGATCATTGCCTCAAATGACTTATCAAACATTAGGAGACTCAATTCCAAGTTAAATTTACAATAAACTGACTTTTAGGAAGAAGCCGGTTTAACATTTAGGCTCAAATGGGCCAATAAATGGTAAATCATTATTTGATTCTTTTGGGAATACTAGTTTACCAAAGATGGCCACCCCTCATGTGATCAGAATTCAATCATTATACCCTTAAAACAATAGTCAAAATTTAGATAACAAAGATATGAGACTTTGTTCATCGATTTCATTAAGCAAATGTATGGTAAAACTTGGTAAGTCGTTTCTATCTCTTCATTATTTTGAAATGAATTCCCATAAGGCTCCTTGACAACATCTTCCTTTAGATGACACATTGTTAAAGTGGGGTCCTTACTAAGCTCCAATCTTGAGGTTTTTCCTTCATCATCATTTTTTTTATTTTTTACCCCTTTGACTAGATCCCCAAAACCAATTATTGGCTCTAACTCCTTTGTACTAGAAAAATCATTTCCTGTATCACTGGACAAAATGCAAGAAAAAATAAACAAAATTTAGCACAAGATGATGTAATGAGACTGAAATGCATTTTATTCAATTTAAAACTCAAAATAGTTTGAACAAAAAGATTTTATGGGACATTGTCCATTAGCCATCAAATATATATATGTCATTTATTTGATCCAACCCTTCACCTTCACTTTTGCCTCTTGTTGGCCAAAGTTGGCAATCAGTCATTCTTCCAAACTTATACATCTTTTTTTTTTCAAAATAAATTTTTGCAGCTTTCCCTTCACTGTGCTTCACCATGGTTAGGCCACGGATGACCATGTGTAGTGAATTTTCAATAAAAAGACAACCACTTCGTATTTCTTAAAGTTTGTACCTTATACTTAAGAGGCCAACATTTTTCAATTGAGTGACCTATTGTCCCTACATGATACTCACATCGAACATTTGGGTCGTACCACTTTAAGTAAGGTTGTTGTATTGATACTCCTAGTATTCGAACAACCAAGTGACTCGTCATCGACCGCGGGAACAATTCGGCATAGGTCATTAGGATAGAATGAATTTCTATTCTCTTCCTTTCCATTGGAGGTCTCCCTTCTATGTTTTGAACATTTTGCTGCCTTGGAACGAGCATAGGCCCAAGGGAAATTATTTGGGGTCATGTGTCTGGCTGCATTAATTGATTGACTGCGGGCTCATAATCAAAACCCTTATTCTTTCACTGGGTCCTACCCCTCCTGGTAGGGATGCCCTTGAATCATCCGGGCTTCTTCTGCCTTCCTCTTGTCGGCCCACTTTTTGATTTGGCCAAAGTCAGAACTTGCGCTTTTTTTACTTTGCTTATTTTGAAGGCACTCTCTATCATTCACCAGTGACTACCACATCCATGAAACTCTATGGGGTGCTGCCTAGAAGATGACCAAAGTAAGGGTCCTTTAGAGTGTTCACGAACAAGGAGACTGCCTCCTTGTCCTGAATTGTAGCCTCCCCCATCTGTAGGCATATTCCTTGAAAGTCTCAGAAATCTTTTTCTTCATACTCTGTAGAGCCATCCGATTGTCTCCCTTTCCCTCCTCTCTTTCTATTTTTCTTTTCTTTTCATTTTTTCTCCGGGAGGCCGCGTTGTCCCCTTTGCTGTTGGTTGCGTGTGTCCTAATTGCCTTGGGCTGCATGACCTATGCATCTTACGTAGGGCTGCCGTGTGTGCCCTCTCCTTTTGTTCCATGCATGGTCCCTTTTATTTCTCTTGTGCCCAGCCCACATGCTGCCTTTTGTCTCATTTATTTTGTTATATTGTGAACGGCCCATTCCACTTGTTGCATCTTACATGTTGCCTTTTATTCCAATCGCACACTTCTTGGCTGCCCAATTTTTTATCATCCAAAAATAAATACTTTTGAGTAGAAAACGAGAGGCCTAATTACAAAAGAGGGCTTAGCTTAATTCTCGAAAATAAAAGTACTCAATTTTATAAGAGCTCAAATTTTAAAATAACAGAAACTCAATAAAAGGGATTCACATTTTTTTAAAAAAATAATAGAAACTCAATAAAAGGACTTTCAAAACGACTAAATTTGATTTTTCAAAAAGGATCCTCGAATTTTAGGAATACCAAGTCGACCTCTTCTTACATAAATTACCGTATTATTACGAAAGGTCCCTTCACCGAGAGGAAAAGAAAGGTCCGGTTAAAATTAGGGTGTCTACAATGTATATAATATACAAATACAAATAATATAAATTATTTTATAAAAAGTATCTCTTTAAAAAAGTAAATTCAATCAATATTAGATAAAATTATATTAGAAAGTTTATTTCATGCATGTTCATCTTTCAACTTAAAAGAAGAAACTCCATTTGATTAAAAGTTAAAATAAATTGACAGTATGTGAACATAATATAAATAATATAAATCATTTTTATATATAAAAATATCTCAGCTATCTTTTAAAAATATGGCAAATCATCGTTAAAACGTTAATATTTGTTTTAAGATTTCATAAAAATCAATATAAATAAAAAATTGACACACAAAACAAATTAATAACATTTAACAATCAAAATTTCAACATAGATGAGCATATTGGTATAAGTTAATTAATAAAAAAAAAAAGAGCACCCAAATGAAGCAAATGTCACGACATTAAGAATTAATTTAAGAAACAGTAATTAGCGATCTAAATCAAATATGGACAAATCCTAAAGTAATTGTGCATGCCACCCGACTAAATATGAAATTTCGACTCATCAATTCAATTAATTTTTATACTACACTGTTGACCATTTATAATTATTAAGTAGTAATTTTATTTTTTTGTAACAATCTCTATGCAAGGTTCTTGTGCCGTCGAGATCTAGGGGTTCTTATGTCAATAATTTTGCAATATTCTCTGTTACCATTTTTTTTTAAATAATACGAACTTACCTTAAGGAGTATACTTTTTTAACTCATATGTTAAGTATTGTAAGTTTAACTAAGTAATTAATTTTAATTTATATGTTTATATATGAATTAATTTAATGTTACTTTTATATTGTCTAAATACTTATCTCATGTGATAATATACATTTATATTTACAGATGTCACGTCGATAACTACTAAGTTTAAATGTTTCCTAATAAAAAAATACAAATACATAAATTTTGATTTTTATATCTTAAAATAAGATATAAGGGGAGTTTAGGTGCAATGGTAACGTTTTCGTGGGTCCGAGACGTGAAAACAAATTCTTGTAAAAATATAAGGTAAAGTTGCGTACTATAAACCTATCGTGGTACTCCCAAAATCAAAACATATTTAGTAGGAGTTGTCAATGTTTTTGCTTTGAATGCTATGCTTGGGAGCCTTTAGTGATGCGCCATAATGAAATGGGTTCCTTAGATAAGATTCCAGCTCATGATTATGGCGATGATTAACGGAACTTGGGCCCAGGCCCAGGCCCATTAAGAGCCCCATGCACGATCATTGCTACATATATATCAATTACTAAGTAATAAAAAAATTAGACTATTTTATTTATTTTAAAATTTTTTGTTATTATTCTTTTGATCAATGCTTCGTTTGGATTCAATTTTATTTGAAGAGAGAAAAGGGAAAAATAAGAAGTAAAATTAATTTTTAAATATTTTTTTGTATTAAATACTATTATAAAAGAAATAATTATTTTAATTTGATTAAAAATTAATAAAAATAAAATATTAATGACATGTAAAAGTAAAATATTTTTTATTCATTTGTTATATATTTTTAGTTTCCTTGATAGCTAAACTTGAAAAAGTAGAATCTTTAATTTCCATTTCTTTTCTTCTTACCAACCTTGCATTTTGAGAGGATAGAATTCAAAATTTTAATTTAATTTTATGCGAATTTAATAAAATGCATTACGAATTGTACTGAGTTTCTTCTAAATCCACACAAATCCAAATTCATATCCGAAAATTCATGTTTCCAAACACTATTAAAAGATATTTTCATCTTTTGGGGTCTGTTTGGATGGAAGATTTTTTATAAAAAAAGGAAAGGAAAATAAAAAGAAACTCATTTTACATTGTATTTTCCTTTTAAATTAAATATATATTTTTTAAAAAATTAATTTAATATAATTAAAAATTATAAAAAAATAAAATATTAATGAGGTGTAAAATAAAATTTTTGTTCATGACATATTTTTTATTTTATTTTTTACTTTCCTTGATAACCAAATATGAAAATGTAAATTTTTTTAAATTTCAAACAAAATCTTGAAAATTAACTTGTTTAATATTATAAATAATAATCCAAATATGGGACACAATAGTGGATTCTTAATATATATATATATATATATATATATATATATATATATATATATATTTATTTATAATAAAGAAATTGGAAGGGGATGGGACGGGATTTAGTCTTTTTGATGGAGCAAGATTTGGTCTATGCCATGCAACTTTCATATTAAATTTCCTAGTCTTAATTTTTATTATTAATATATTAATTTGGGTAATTCATTTAATAAATAATCTTAACTATATCTATAACACTAATTTTTACATGGACTTGTATTTTTTTTTTTTTCGACATTTTAAAGACACTTCCTATGAAATTATTGATTCAATTCCTAAAATAAATAAAATAAAAGTCATTGTATCAAAAAGATAGAGATGTATATTTTATTTATAAAAAAATTAAAATAAATAAAATAAATGTTTATTAAAGGATAAAAGAGTCAATTTCTACAAGCCAATCTTAAAAGAAGAAAAAAGAAAGATAAATATTTAATCAAAAAAATATTTTTATTAAGTTTTTTTTTAAAAGAAAAAATATTGTGATGGCGTCGTCATACCCTTTTAAAAAAGGGATGAAGCCTCTTGTAGTTCCTGAAAATAATTTTTTTGAATTTACTTAAAATATTTCGAGTTTTAAAGAAACTTTGAATATTTTAACAAAAACATGATTTACCACAAAACTCTCCAAATTAAAAGAGTCGTGAAATCATTAAAATTTTAAAAATAATCCATTTTCCATCCTAAAGTCACATCATGAATGATCACTTTAAAAAATTATTTATTTTTAAAAAGAAAGTTGACTTATTTAGTTTTTTTTTGTGTGGGAGAACCACAAACTTGCCTTGAAAACATTTGAAATTTTTTTTAAAAAAGTTTTATTTTGAAAAATATTCAAAAGTCATGGCATAGACATTCATTTTATAGAAAACCATTTTTGAAAAAAAAAATCCTTGACGAAAATGATTTTTATTGATTTTTTTTTAAAAAATACCATAAAAGTAACATCATTAATACAATTGATAGACTCTACCAAACACTTCAGACAGTGTATGATAAACAATACATTGATCCAAAATACTAAGAAAAATTTAGAAAAGTAGTAAAAAACAACTTTTGGACTAATCGATTGACGACCTTTAGAAGGAAAGTTAGTCAACCAAGCCCTTGAGGTTGATTGACCGCTTGCATGTAACTTTCATTATTTTATAAATTTCATATATATATATATATATATATATATATATACATATATATATATATTAAAAAAACTAGAACTATAGTATGTTCTACTTTCACATACATTCATCGGAAAATGGGTAGAAAAAAATTTGCATAATAATTTTAAAATATTACATTTTCTTGAAATAAATAATATCAAAATCAATTTGATTGTGAAATATGCATGACTTCATTCACTAGTACACCAAATTTATCACTTTTACTTAAATATGAACTCAGAACATTGAACTACATGAAAAAAAAAACCATAACAATGTATATATAAGTGCATGAATTTTAGTGTTTCTCATGCAACAAAATCCCTTTCCCCTCCACTATGGTGTGCCCAAAATGATCCCATGCATGTTCTATTTACATACCATGCAAAAGGGAGGGAAAGGAAGTTGAGATTTTGAATTTAAAATTTAAAATTCCAACTTTTAAAATTACTAAAAAATAATTATTAGTACTTTGCTTGTTGCCTGACAAATAGCAATGGTTAGGGCATATGACAAATCTAAATCCACCCATCAATTAGAAGAAAGTAATTCAAAATTTGGATTTCAAATGGTTAGGTCAGCCACCCTATGGAGGTTGGTCAACCACTATAGGGTTGGCACCATCATCTTTACGTGTGCAAGATGAAATAGGTCAGGGAAAGAGGGTTGGTCGATCACCTTTAAGTGGTCAGTCGACTGTCCTGCACAATTTTTCTTTCTATCTTTATTTTAGCTTGATTAATTTCCACATTGTTCAATTGACTTATTATTTGTTTGATAAAAAAATGACTATCAACATTGAGCAAAATGAGAAGTTAAAGAAAATAGAAAATCATATTTTGGAGTGTTGCAGAAAGACTTAAAGTTTTAATATCGAGTCGTGTTGCTTATCATGAACCCATAGCGGGACTCGTGATGAGTAATAGTTTCCTTTAATATTTAATGTAATAGAAAAGAGAAAAAAATATTTTAAACATCATATCTTTTGTATGACATTTTAATTATTTTCTTATTTTATAATTTAGTAGTTGATAGTTTGTTTTTTAAGGTGTATTTGTTTTGATAGTTAGGGTAGACTAAGGACACTTAGCCCATGCTAGTGTAAAACAATGGTAGAATAGGACTGACCAAGAAGGGGGTTCACCCCATTCATGTACAGGGCTTAACCCTAGCTAAAATGATTTGGACGAGAATGCCCTCTAACATCTTTTGCATCACACAAAATCCCCTAATTCATTTAAAAAAAGAAAGAAAAAAGATACAAATGCATGTGTATAATTTATATGCAAAAAAAAAAAAAAAAAATTAAATTTAGTAAAGGATAATAGAGCAAATTTCTACAACTCTATATTTAAAGAATAAAAAAGGTAAATATTTTATCAAAAAATATTTTTATGGGCTCGCTCCTCAACTCTTTTTCACTTACACGTCAAGGTATTATCTCAAATAAAAAATCGTAGTCTCCAAGACTCGAACCTTGAGCATTTAATAAGGAGAACTTTGAGTTTACCTCCTAACGGGTCTTTATTTATAAAATACTTCATTTATATTCTTACCTAGCTAACACAGTTGATGATGATATCTCGTTTTTTAGAGGTGTGTTTGGTCTGATGGTTAGCCTATCAGCACACACAACCCATCCCCCCTTTGTCCAACAATAGAAGCGATACAATTCAACATCTCTATTTTGGTTGCTTAATTGCGATCTGGGCAAAGGGCATCATGACTTACTTGGCCTTCAGCTGGTAAAATCACCAGTCACAGAGGTGACGGAAGCAACAAGCGATGGTGGAGATTATGACTGTATATCACGACTGTGACTATGACCACTGTCCCAAACGGTCCCTTGCAGTGGCCCAAATAGCTGTAAAATCGTTATGGTCTCTTTTTTATTTTTTTAAAGTGTTAATGAAAGGAAGTTTGAAGCCTGGAGAAAAACAAAAAGAAAAAAAGATTAAATAGACAGAGAAGAACATATTATCAAGAAATCTTACCATCCGAGGATTGGAAGGAGGGACAAATGCAATTCCGAAGGAATAGATTATGTAAATTCTTAGCAGAGAAGGATTTGTAAGAACGCTCAGCTAGGTCAGCTCAAATGGTAAAGACAATCTTGTGACTTTGAAGACCCCAAGGTCATGGGTTTGATTCCTTCTTGAAGCATTACGCTGGTGAATTATTAGGGGTGGGTCAATGGGCGGATGACTTTCATCTCCTGGATTTGGTACCATAGCATATTGTCCAATGTGGCGCGATGGTGACTGGAGTTCTCCGATTTAAAAAAAAAAAAAGAGATTTTTTTATTGCAAGAATTGATAGAAGTTTTTAATTTTTAATTTTTATTTTTTTTGGGTATAGGGGGGGGGGGTGATATAATTCTCAATAAATAATTATTTAAACCCCCCTAAAATGAGGAGAGTATGGTATAATGCTAATAAAAAATTAACTAAAGTATAATTTTAAAATCAGTACATACAATCTATTCTTGTAATTCTATAAACTTTAGCCATCGAAAACAAAAACAACGCCTAGCAATTAGTACAAAATTTGAAATACCCATTAATTGATTTTAATTTCATACCACAGACTAAGCAGCCCAACTCTCTTGAACCACACGATCAATCCACCAGTTAATTAATGCTTTGCTTGGACCATGGCTGCGAAGTCTTGCAGTGTTACATACGTGCCTGTGTCTCCCTCCATAATTCAAATATACGTATATAGCTAAAATTTTTCTTCTCTTTTCTTTGGTTGCATTTAAGAATTTAAGGCAGTGTGTCATATATAGAACTAACTCATTTTGATAGCATTAATTAGTACTTGTAGATCCATCATTTCATAGGGTTGGATAGATCTTCAAAATCTTGCTTTAGATATATGGGTCTTTGGCTGGTTTTCTTTCTTAACACTTCCTCTTCGTCTTCATCTGTAACCACTGCTGCTATTGCATATATATATATATGATGGACAGGCAACTGCTGCTATTG
The DNA here is from genome assembly GCF_029873635.1 of Malania oleifera. Classification (NCBI taxonomy): domain Eukaryota; kingdom Viridiplantae; phylum Streptophyta; class Magnoliopsida; order Santalales; family Ximeniaceae; genus Malania; species Malania oleifera. The sequence continues at coordinate 42,576,743 of NC_080418.1, read as the reverse complement.
CATATATATATATCTATACACTTGTCGTGACCTTATATGCCAAAGAAGAAGAGATAAACATATGTTCACTTTCTGTTCGTAAAAGCTTCAAACGTCACGTACAGGTGGATTACTTGTTGCCTGTCACAAGCTCTGCATGTCAACCCTTTACTACTTGATGCTTTTCTCGAAAGGTATTTATCTGTATCCAGCTTGTCCACGCACCACCATCTCTCTCTCTCTCATACACATCAAATAAAAAGTAAAAAAACTACTTAATTTAAATACTTTTCATAATAAGAACTTGTCTTTTATGATGTTTCATAGGACTGAATGATTCCTTTTGTGAAATACGCTTTAGGGTTATTTATACATAATAAAATTGCAAGAAAAAAAAAAAATTAATGTGACAAAACTTTTGTGCTTCCTTATGTTTACAGAATCTTTATAAGATTTTCAGTTATGTTTGTCTCATACAAAAATTTTAATTTTTAATTTTTCCTACTTGAATTGACTGAATCGATTGATAATGACATACATATATTGAAGCCTTCATGATATAATATTGAAAAAGATTAAACAAGAAAAACTTGAGATAGAAAATAATATTTTGCAATCAAACTCCACTAGATTTTCAAAATACAAAAAATAAAAATAAAAACCTCTTCCATTAATTAACGGCCAAGAATTTATCACTTTGTAAAATATTAAATATATGAAGAAAAAAGAAAAACACAAAAGAAAGTAAATGATTACAACAATTTTGACTCCTCAAATACAACTTAAGTCGAGAAAATTTCAAAATCATGTTATATTATTTCTAATAGCACATGTAAATATGTGTTGTTCACTTTTAAATCAAGACACAAAAGAAGTAAAAAAAAAATGCTGATGGTAAAGAGTCGAAAGAAAATTGTAGAAAACTTTCTCACACATAATTTCTTGTTCTTCTTCTCTTCCACGAGCTTCCAGAGAGCATGAATTCAAAATATGGGTCAAACCAAATGCCCCACCGAAGAGCATAACATCACCATCCTAAGCTAATTAATATTTAGCATGACAGTTGACGTGAAAGCAAACACTCGATTGGCACAGGGCTCCACCATCCCAAAAATTAAGCACCACCTTTAGTTCAAATTTCTATCTTCATGGGCTCATGTTTTTGATTGTTTTTTATGATAACTGTAGATATACAGCACTGTTTTAATCATCACAACGTCCAAAGGTGAATGGATCGAAGGACTTCTTCATTTTCCCAGCTTTAAAGGATTAATCATCACATGCACACCAATTAAGTTCAATTCAATTAGGTTTTTGTTGCAGTAGCTACCAAACAAAAGAACAGATGGAGAGTCCCACACAGCTATTATAATCTACGAGTGACTGCATGTAGATTTTTTCTTCTTCACTTTTGTCTTCACGCAGTTCGCTCCTTTAATTTTGCTTCACATGAAAGAGTGGAAAATAAAACAGGTGCACCTAATTTTGATCAGCCGAAGTAAGGTAAGCATTAGCCTCCTCATGTTTAGAGCATGGATTCCTGAGTAATAGGTTTGTATAGATTTGGATAAAACATATTATAAATTTATATTGAGTTTCTTTTAAATCAACACAAATCTAAATGGGTCAAATATCCTGACATCTGTTGAGCTTTCTGAAAATGGGTACTCTACCCACTGTGTCTTTATAAATTATCGAACAACTTCTAAGATTTAGTTATATTAACGAAATAAACCTCCTATTAGTCGACACTTAGTCAACCGTTAAATATATCTTAAAAAAAAAAATTAATTTTAAATTATAATAAATAATATTTTAAGATGACACCTATTCGATAAATTAAATTAAAGATAAGTGAATATAGTGTCTTAAAAACTAATTAAACGATTCAAAGACCTAATTGATTATCAAATTAAGCTGTCTATTGACTCTATTTGCTCCAATCATTTTGGATCAACCAATTGACATCATCACAGTAATTTTTTTTTAAATTATTAATTCAAAAATTTTTAAAAAGTATATGAAAAATAAAAATTACTAATAAATCATAGAAAATACCTAGTAAGTATAATATTACAAAATGTTTGTTGGATGTAATATTCATAAAATTTAATGACTAATCACATAACAAAACAAATAAAATATAGTTCAATATTTTTAAATTTTGGTAACTTATTAAACATATTGTTAAAAATGATAAACCAAAATTATAAAATTCATTATTTATGAAATAAATTATAAAAGTAGACATCAAAACAGTCTGAATCTTTATATAACAAAAATAAATAGCATTTCATTTATTTCATGAAAAATATAAATTCAAAAAAAGAGGAAATACATAAAAATGAAAAAAAAAACATATAGGGAAAAGGGAAATGTAAAGATTCAAATTTTACATAACAAAAAAAAAAAAAAAAAAAAAGGAGAAAAAATACAATAAAAAAGGAAAAATAGCAGGAGGTGAGCTAGCAATCTTTAAATCTGCAATTTTTAATCTATTAAGAAAGAAAAGAGAAGGTTAAACATGTGTCCAAATTGATTAAACTAGTATATGTTTTAAAGGTTAATTGAGCAATCAAAATTCAATATAAATCATTCCTCCAAGCCAATAAATAGAGGCTTCTGAAGTGAGGAGAGGACACGGCGACAAATTCTCACAGTGATATTCACATAGAGGAAGTTATTCTGACAATTTTGGTAAAGAGATTAGAGAAAGAGTGAGTCCAAAAATTTGGAGGAGTTGCAGAGAATTTGAGGTGCGGGGTCAGAGGTTTTTGAGAGGTTTTAAAAGTCAGAATTAAGGGTGGAGGATTACAGACAAAACAAAAGAAGCTAGAAGATTGAAGGAGCTTCTGGATTAAAGGTTAGTACTATTTTGCTTGTTGATTTGTTTTCATGCTCAGTTCGATAAGGTAAACAATGTTATGAAAGTGATCCCATGACCCCGATCTGATCCATTCTAAACCCTTCTCGAGGACATTGTGACAATAAAATTGGATGTCAGTACTTTTGCAAGTAAAATATGAATTCTAAATGAATAAAGAAAATTCAAATTTAGATTAATTGGGTGATCATTCTTTGAAACAGTTCATCGACTTTTCCTAATTTTATTGAATTTTTTATGTTGTTAAATATGGTATTCAACTAGACTCAGAAAGCAAGCCACAATTCTACCAACTATCCGATTTGAGCCAATTTTTAAACTATATTTAATTTGTTAAAAATATATTTAGCATTTAATTATCATGAAATGTATATAACAAATATTTTGTAACAATATAAATATTTAAATATTTTCTTTGAATTATTAGTATTATTTAATTTGTTTTCATATTTTTTTAAAATAATAATTTAACATATGTTGTTATGCTTACGTTAATTGGTTGACTTGACTTAGTTGATGAGTGTTCGATTCACTTATAAGTTTAATTTTCAAAACATATTGTAATTAATTGACTGGTTTATATAGCCTAATTTATTAAATTAATGTCATTTTCTTAATTTATCTTATCAAAATTAAATGGAAGGGTAAAATTGTCATCTTATTAAAGGTAAAGTTTAATTTTTTTTTTTACTAAACTTGATGGTTGACTAATGATCAACTAATGAAAGGTTTAATTTGTCAATAAAATTAAATATTAGAGGTATTGTGGTAGTTTTTGAAAACTCATTGGGGCAGAGTGTAATATTTTACCCAATCTAAATCCAACCCTCAAAATTCATGCTTCTAAATACTACCTAACTTTATATTTGGGTAGGATCTTCAATTTGGATTTGTGTGAATTTGCATAAGATATAATACAAAATTATATTAAATTTTATCTAAATCTATTAAAATCCAAATCTAAGATATGAAATCCATATTCCTAAATGCAACATAAGAGTTGTTGACACTAAACCCGAGTAGCCTATTTAGCCAACATGTCTTATGGCTAATTTTGTTAATAATGTTAAGTAAAGAGAACCAATTCATCGGTTTTCTAACTTAACCCTTTTAATTTAAAAACGAAGTTGGTACTTTATTTTTAATTTTGAAAAGGTTAAAAATAAAGGGAAAACCATTCAAAGATTTGGAGACTCTGCTACTTATTACCTTTCATTTCATTTGTTTTTATTAAAACACATAAAATAATATAAAAAGATAAGTATTTTGAGTCTTTTTTTATAAAAAAAATTGGTTGTCTACATACCCTGCTAGAGGGATCAAATCACAATAGTTCTCAAAAAATATTTTCAATGTGAGTTTAAAAACATTTTTTAGACTTTTAAAAAGAAAACCTTGAATTTTTAAAAAATACATTTTAAAAGAAAATTTTAATTTTTTAAAAAAATCTTTCAAAAGGCTGCAATATCCTTAAAAATGTTATCTTTTAGGAAAAAGTAATTTTTTAATTTATCCAAAAGTTGCATCATGGAGAGTGTCTAAAAAAGTGATTTTTTTTTTTTAAACAAAAAAAGGGACTTTTTTTTTTTTTGGTTTTTTTGGGAAGAAAAAAATCATAAAACTTGCTAAAAAACTGATATCATGAAAATTTCAGGAGCCACTAGGTATTACTGTAAAAAATTAAAGAAATGAAAGCAAAAAACCATAAATAAAAACTAAAAACTAGAAACCACCAACCGGTTAACATTTATAAAACTAATAAAAATTAAAATTTTAATTAAAAAAATGCCCATTTTCATCTTTAAGTCAAAATATTATAAAAATATGTTTAAAATAATAAAATTACAAATAATACATATTAAAAAATTGCTATAATAAAAATAAAATTTGTTATAGTTATTTTACTTAATTGTTCTACTTTCAAATTTTATTTTACAATAAAAAATTTATTGGAGGTGACAATTGAAAAATAGTAAAAGCATTTTATAATTGGCTTTATTATCATTTTTTGAAATTTAAGTATATTTTTATTTTAATTATATTTAAATTCATATGATCATTTAAATTTGATTTTAATTTAAAATATGTAAAATGAATAATTTAATTCAAAAAGGTATTTCTGAGTATTAACATTTCTGGCAATAGGTTGTCAAAACAATTGAAAACCATAAAACTTGGCTTTCTATTTTTTGATAAACAACTAAAAGTCGACAATAGAAACAAAAACCTAACAATAGAAACAAATGCATTTTTATAATATATTTTTTTTGTTGGCGTGAGTTGATGTTAATTAGAGAGATTTTAGGGAAAATCATTATTGTAAATCCCTTGTATCAAAGCCTTGATTGTAAATCCCTTGATACAAGGGACAACCCAAATTAGATTTTTTTTTTCTTGTATATAATTACCTATTATTCCATGTAATTAAAGAAGCAGGTAAATAAAGAAAATTTTTCCTTAGTTTTGACATGGTATCAGAGCAAGGCCGATTTTGTACCTAGTTTTTCTTTTTCCTTTTTTTTTTTTCAAAGCTTCTTGCAGGACGGCTACCTCACCAATTGGTGAACAACTGGCAACTCTCATCGCCGGCAGCTTCCTTCAGACGTCATTGCCTCTATTTTCTCTAAAACAGAAATCGATCCTGATCTTGTTTATGAACTTCTTGACCATTCGTCACTTGGTTTCCTTGTCATTGGTGGAGTCCGTTGCGTCGTTGTCAATGACGGATATCCGAATGATTCTACGAGTTCCTTCTATAACATCGCCACACCCAACCGAACATCGTTGACAACCATTCCATGGCCGTCAAGATTCTGGCCATCCATTACCTAATCGAATCGACGCAGGCCGTCATTGAGAGGACGGTCGTTGGTCCCCTCCTCGTTCTTGTCACCAACGATGGCGATGCTGTTGTAGGAACAATGCTCGAGCGACGCAAAGAAGGCCAAAATCACGCTGGTGCCCCTACCCACTCACCTTGCTTCTTCGTCATCGCCATCGTCGGAGGAGCCCTATTGATCTACACTGTGTTGACACTTGTGATAACATATCACGAATAGGAAGAATTTCAGCTTGCACTTTTCTAAACAACCGGATCAAATCAGCGATCGGTGACGCATGCACTACTTACATGATTTCTAATTCAATGCATTAAAGGATACGTCCGACCGTAAATCTCGAGGTGATATGCCTGCCTAGGCCCACATTTTGAAAACGTGTTTATGTTTTATGAATCCGTAAAATTTTTTCACTCCGTGTATTAAATATCCACTCACCCAGTCGTCATCGCCACTGCGGTATTTATCTGCTACTGCGTTATTTGTCTTCTCCATTGCGGTATTTCTCTTTTGTCGCACCCATGGCCGAATTTAACAACCCTCACTCGCACCACATGGAGATCATCCAAGGTGATTCATTGATCTCAGAACCAGGTAACTGTGGTACTGCTCTTTGTAGTTCGTCTCGTGATGGTGATAGGAATTTGTGGATACTTGACTCGGGAGCTACCGATCACATGACATTCGATGAAAATGATTTCTCCAAAATATCTCAACCTCGGTGCACCTGCATTGCTAATGCCAATGGGGTCATATCTCCAGCTATAGGGGCAGGAACTGTGGATTTATCACCCACTTTATCCTTATATGATACTTTGCTTGTTCCCTCTCTTTCCTATAAATTGCTCTTCGTGAGCTAAGTTACTGAAGCTTTAAACTGTGTTGTATTAATGTATTCTACTTTTTGTTTACTTTAGGATATTCTTACTAAGGAGATCATTGGGCATGGTACTAAGAGAGGGGGGCTCTATTATGTTGACGATTTCAGTATGGTCCGTGCACATCATATGCATCCTCCGGTTGACAAGAAAAAGCAATAGATTTGGCTTTGGCACCGTCGGTTAGGGCATCCGTCCTTCAGTTATATGAAATATTTATTTTCAAATTTATTTTCCAATATTTTGATATCTAATTTGAAATGTGAGACTTGCATTCTTGCTAAAAGCCATAAAGCTACTTATCCTTTAAGTATGAATAAAAGCACTGTTCATTTTACTTTAATTCACTCGGATGTATGGGGCCCTTCCTTAATTTCTACAATATCTAGTTTTTGCTGGTTTGTTATATTTGTAAATGATTGTACTCACATGACTTGGCTTAACTTATTGAAACATAAAAACGAAGTAGTGACTGTATTTCAGTCCTTCCACACAATGGTTCAAACCCAATTCTCAGCTAAGATTCAGATTCTTCAATCAGATAACAGTGGTGAGTATATGAATCAACCGTTTAAGGCTTTTTTTTTTTCAGCATCATGGCCTTATCCATGAAACCTCCAGCACACAGACTCCTCAATATAATGGTGTCATTGAGAGAAAGAACCGTTATATTCTTGAAACTGCTGAGACCCTATTACTAGGGGCTCATGTGCCTAGTCACCATTGGATTGATGCTGTTACTACGACTGTCCATCTCCTCAATCGGATGCCTTCCAAAGTCTTGAATTTCAAGACTCCATTACAGACCCTATCTACATATGGTGACCTATGGTATTGATGCTTCCTCCTTGAATTTTTGGATGTGTTGCATTTGTCCACCTTCATAAAAATCAGCGCACGAAACCGAATCTGTGTGCCATTCGATGCCTCTTCTTGGGAGATGGCATACACCAAAAAGGATATTGATGCTATGATCCGACCACCAAACGCACCTATGTAACCATGGCTGTCATTTTTTTGGAGTCTAAGATATTTTTCTCTTCCTCATTATGCAATTCTCCTCGTCAGGGGGAGATTAGTAATGACGAGCCAAATTGGCTGGTTTTTTACTAGATGAACGAACACGACACTGAAATGTATGTCAATAAGGAACCCAATACAGAAAAAGGTGTGAGTTCAGAAGCGGATATAGGTTCCATAGATATGTTTACATCACCTGAAGCTGAAATAGAAAACCCCCCTCACGACGAAGTACCCGGAGACCCATCTCCTGAGAATATTCTAAAGACCCATCTCCTGAGAATATCCTTGAGGTAAACACTCATAGACCTTCAAACTCTAATGATAAAGATATCCATGTTGGCTACACTTTACCTTTCAGGCATAATCATCAAAAACCACCAAATAGATACTTTATAGACAATTGAGGACGAAACTCAAAGTATACAATCGCCAACTATGTGTCTACAAAAAGCCTTTCTGAACCACTCATGAAATTTGTGCATGTATTCTCCTCGGGTAGTGTTCCCACCAATATTCATGAAGCTCTGACAAATCCTAAGTGAACCCAAGCTGTGAAGGAAGAAATGGATGCAGTGAAAAAATAAAATAAAACTTGGACTCTTGTTCCCTTGCCCAAAGGAAAGAATACAGTATGGTGTAAATGGGTGTTCTCCATGAAGTACAAAGCAAATGGTTTGATTGATCAATAAAAAGTAAGACTAGTAGAAAAAGGTTACACCCAGACATATGGTGTAGACTACCAAGAGACCTTCTCACCGACAACAAAATTGAACTCGGTTAGGGTATTATTATCCCTTGCCACAAACCTTGATTAGCCATTGCATCAGTTTGATGTAAAAAATGCCTTTCTCCATGGAGATCTAGAGGAGGAGGTCTATATGGATGTTCCACCAAGCTAAACAGCAACTTCTGAAGTTAAGGTGGTATGCAAATTACAACGAGCATTGTATGGCTTGAAACAATCACCTAGAGCATGGTTTGGGCGATTCAACTTGGCAATGAAGAAATATGGCTATCAATAGAGCAACTTAGTTCATACACTATTCTTAAAGCATCAATAGGGTAAGGTCACTGTTGGCCTAACTGGGCTTTTCAATCTTGTTAGATGATAACAAAATGAAGGATTCTTTAACATGTGGTGTTGAGTGACTTTACTTCAAATCTAAGTAAAAAGAAACTCACAGTTGATAAGCTGAAGTTCAATATCAATCTAGTGGAAGCTCCTTAGAATATTGAAGCAATGAATGACAAATGAAGAGGTTAAAGGTCAAACAAATCTTAAAGTCAAAAGTGAACCTCGAAAGGCAGAAGGAAGCTGAAGGACTTAGTGATTCAAGAGACCATGATTAGAAGGATTGTTGTAAGTACTTCAAAGCCATTACTATCTAGACATGTGAAGCTCTTATAAATCAAAAGAAACTAAGAAACACATTTTTTAAAGACCTTAAAATATGTTTTTGAAATCAAAGTAACAAAGGTCTCAAAGGAAGAAAAGTTTACAAAGAATATAAGGGAAAGACAGAGAGCCAGGTGATTGCCCTATATAGGCAGTAGACTGCCAAATTTTAGAAGAAGTAAACTTGGCAGACACTAGGGTGCCAGGTGACTGCCTGAGCATTGCTAGGCGCCTGGGTGGTCAAGCCAGGCGACTGCTTGTGTCTTGGCAGACGATTGCCAACCTTCTGGTTGTCTAGTTTTCACTATGGCAGGCTATTGTCAGGTTGTGGCAGGCGACTACCACTCGGAACATATTTTTAAAACTCAATGTGAAGATTGCCAAAATTTTGAATTTCAAAATTTATTCTATAATTTAATACTTTTTGAAAAGTTACCTAATTAAATGAGGAAACTTTTCTTTGAAAAAATTCTATAAATACCTCCTTTGAACAATGAAAAATAGATAAGTAAAACAAAGCCAAAAGATCAACGAGCTATGCGCCGAAGCTATCCTTGCGCTGAAATTCTCCTTAAGCTCTTTTGCTCACATCATCTTGTTGGAGAAAAACTCTATGATTTTGTTGAATTGAAAAATCAAAAGCTTGGTTCTGACTTGCATTCAATATTTTTTAAGAACCATCGGTGACTTCTAAACCTTTAAAGTTTCACATTTTCTATATAGCTTTGATTTTTGAAGTGTGATTTAGAACTTAATTTGTACAACTTGCTTTGAATTTTGAGAGTGTTTTTGTACCTAGATCTTCTTCTATCTTCTTGTTCTTTGAACGGTTCAAAGGTTTGTTGGATCGTCGGACCAAGCACAAGTTGGTGCTTGGAGAAGTTTCTCTTCCTGAAAAAGAGGGAAATTTGTGTAAGGTTTTTGTTCCACCCAGAAGGAACAAGATATAGTAAATTCCTTAGGTAGTTGACCTAAGGTGAGGACGTAGGATGGAGTAAGCCGAACCTCGTAAAATTGGTGGTGTTGCTCTCTTTCCCTTACTCTCTTTTACATTTCAGCAAAGATATACCAGCGTGGATGTTTTAATGTTTTTAATCATAAAGTAACACATATTGGAAATTAAGTAAACCCAAAGTCCAATTTGTTTTTGAGCTTGCGGAAACCGAAAGGGAGTACGTTGGTTAATTGATCTTTTGCGAAAACCGAAAGGAAGTACGTTGATTGGTTAACATCCTAAAATAAATTAGCTGAAGATTTATTTGAAATCTAATATTGCAAAAGTGTTTGGATGTCATTTTAATATTCAAATTCACAAGCCAAAGGAACTTCACATTCATATATAGGGCCGCCAAATATTTCAAATTGATTTCTTGTTGTATGGTTGTTTTGCTTGTACAATTGATTGTGGTTGTTGTGATTGTGAATTAGAGGAAATAGGAGTTTGTGTGGATTACTCGGTTAACAATAATACAAGAAATCTGTAAAAAAATTATAAAAAGGGACAAAAAGGATCTAAGGAATTTTTAAATAACCCAATTCACGCCCCCTCTTGGGACTACACCTTAGGTTTCAATTGGTATAAGAGCCCAGTTATAGCAAAACCTAACAAGTAGCTATATAAAGATCAAAATGGCACAAATACGAGTAGCTCCCTTTGGTGAGGGTCAATCCTCAACTAGGCCACCCATTTTTCATGGAATAAATTACACCTTTTGGAAGCAACAAATAAGAATATACCTTCAAACAATGGACTGAAAGACATGGAATGTTGTAACAAATGGAAATTTAATCCCCACTAAACTAGTTGATGGAAAAGAAGTCCCTAAAGAAGATAAAGAACTAAACGACTCAGATTACAAAATGTTGCAAATTAACTCAAGTGCAATAAACGCCTTCTATTGTGCACTTGATGTAAATGAATTTAATAGAGTGATGGTGTGTAAAACAGCTAAAGAGATTTGAGATAAATTAGAGGTAACCTATGAAGGCACAGTAGATGTCAGGGAAAGTAGAATTGATATGTTAACTAGTGAATACGAAGCTTTTAGGATGAATTCCGATGAAAGTATAACAAGCATGTACACTAGATTCACCCATATCATAAACTCACTAAGTGCCTTAGGAAAAACTTATTCCACCCATGAGATGATCCGCAAAATTCTAAGAGTACTTCCACCTATTTGGGAACCAAAAGCCATAGACATTATGGAAGGAAGAAATCTTAAAACAACTTCCTTAGATGAACTCATAGGATCTCTTCTAACCTATGAAATGATGTTGAAAGAAAGAAGGACTAAAAACAAAAATAAGAAGTCTATAACTCTAAAAGCCTTGAAAGAATATTCAAGTAAGGAAGATGATGAATCTAGTGAATTAGAAGATGAGGACTTAGCTCTCATAACCAAAAGACTTGGAAAATTCTTAAGAAGGGACAAAAAATTTGTTAGAAAATTTAATGGATCAAAAGCGCTGAAAAAGGAGAAAGTAATAAAAAACAATACAAAAACAAAAATGATCCTCCCACTTGCTATCATTGTAAAAAGGTCGGGTACATCAAGCCGGAATGCCCACAACTCAGGAAGGAAAAGAAGAAGAAGAAGCCTGCAATGAAGGCAACTTGGGATGACACTAGTTCGAGTGAATTGGAAAGTGAGTCAAGTGATTGAGAAGTAGCAAACATGTGCTTCTTGGCACATAACGAAGAGATTTGCTTTATGACCACTCCGTCTAAGGATAAATGGTACTTGGATAGCGGATATTCAAGACATATGACGGGAGATAAATCTAAGTTCACCTCTCTCACTTAAAAGGATGGAGGATTTGTAACCTTTGGTGACAATGCAAAAGGCAAGATCATCGGAATTGGTAAAATAGGTAAAGACTCTTCACTTACTATGGATGATGTCTTGTTAGTAGATGGTCTAAAGCATAATTTACTAACCATTAGTCAACTTAGCAACAAAGGATTTGAAATAATGTTTAAGAGAGACAAATGCATAATTCAAGATTATAAGGATCAAAAGACATTATTCACTGCACTTAGAATGAACAATGTACATTGCATAAACCTTGATAGCTTAATCTCTCAAGACATAACTTGCTTAGCAGCCATGAGCAAGACTAGTTGGCCTTGACATAGGAGGTTAGGACATGAAAGCATGGATCTTATATCCAAGCTCTCTAAAAAGAATTTAGTTAAAGGCTTGCCTAAGACCAAATTTGTCAAAGATAAAGTGTGTGATGCTTGTCAATTAGGAAAAAAAATCAAGAAAAGTTTCAAAAAGAAGAAACATATATCAACTAGTAGAACCCTAGAACTCATAAACTTAAACTTGTTTGGTCCTACTAGAACCCAAAGTTTAGGAGGAAAACAATACGCCTTCATAATCGTTGATGATCACTTAAGATACACATGGGTGTTGTTCCTAACTAACAAAGAAGAAGCTTGCAACTCATTAATCACTCTATGTAAGAAGTTACAAAATGAGAAAGGTTATAATGTCTCAAGTATTAGAAGTGACCAAGGAAGAGAATTTAAGAATCAAGATGTTGAAAATTTTTGTAATGAACATGAGATAAATCACAACTTTTCAGCACCTAGAACCCCACAACAAAATGGAGTTGTGGAAAGGAAAAATAGAACCCTCCAAGAAATGGCAAGGACTATGCTTAATGAAAATGACCTACCCAAATATTTTTGGGCAGAAGATGTAAATACAACTAGCTATATAATTAAGAGGGTTTCCATTAGATCAAACCTAAACAAGACACCCTATGAATTGTGGAAAGGAAGAAGGCCTAACATAAATTACTTTTATGTCTTTGGATGTAAGTGTTTCGTCCTAAATAACAAAGACAACTTAGAAAAATTTGATGCTAAATTGGATGAAGGCATTTTCCTAGGATACTCCACAAATAGTAAAGCTTATAGAGTCTACAACAAAAGAACACTCACCATAGTTGAATCAATTCATGTAGACGTTCATGAATCTAACCCTTTTTCAAGAGAAGTCAAAAATGAAGAAAAAGATGATATGTTCAAAAAGGAGGATGAGATAGAAATCAAGGAAGAAAAGGAAATAAACAAAGAAAAGTCAAAAGATGAACTCATAGAAAATATGGAATTACCAAGAGAATGGAAGTATAAGAAAGATCACCCTCAAGAACAAATTATCGGTGAACCATCTAGAGGTGTGACTACTAGATCTTCACCAAAGAACCTTTGCAATCATTATGCATTCCTATACCAAAATGAACCTAAAAATGTTGAAGAAGTCCTTAAGGATGAATCTTGGATAGTTGCAATGCAAGAAGAATTAAAACAATTTGAAAGAAGCCAAGTATAGAAATTAGTACCCAAACTGAAAAATCATTCGATTATAGGAACTAAATGGGTATTTAGAAATAAAAAGGATGAAAATGGCATAATCACTAGAAACAAAGCTAGACTTGTAGAAAAGGGGTACAATCAAGAAGAAGGAATAAACTATGATGAAACCTTTGCCCCTGTAGTTAGAATGGAAGCTATTAGAATGTTGTTTAGCCTATGCTTCCTACAAAGAATTTAAGTTATACCAAATGGATGTCAAAAGTACATTCTTGAATGGGTATATATTAATGAAGAGGTATATGTTGAACAACCCCATAGTTTTGAGGATATTGAAAATCCTAACCATGTATTTAGACTAACTAAGGCTTTGTATGGGCTAAACAGGCCCTTAGGGCTTGGTATGAAAGGCTTAGTGGATTTCTAATTGAGAAGGGATTTTCAAGAGAAAAAATTGATAGAATTTTGTTCATTAAAAATAAGGAAGATGACATACTTTTAGTTCAAATCTACGTAGATGACATAATATTTGGTGCTACAAATGAACATCTATGTAAAGAATTTGTAAAATGTATGCAAGAAGAATTTGAAATGAGCATGATGGGGGAATTAAACTATTTTCTTGAAATGCAAATTAAACAAGTAAAGAATGGGACTTTTTATAAGTCAATCCAAATACATAAAAGAAATGATACAAAAATTTGGTATGGAAAATAACAGACCCATAGGCACACCTATGAGTACCACCATCAGCCTAGATAAAGATGAAAAGGAAAAATCCATAGACACAAAGCGCTATAGAGGTATGATTGGAAGTCTATTATATCTAACAGCCAATAGACCCGATATAATGTTTAGTGTGTGTATGTGTGCACGTTTTCAATCAGCACCTAAGGAATCACACCAAATAGCTATTAAAAGAATCCTAAGATACTTAATAGGCACTATGGACTTAGGACTATGGTACCCTAAAGACACCGATTTTGAAATGATTAGTTATTCATATGCGGATTATGCCGGTTGTAAGATAGATAGAAAAAGCACTAGTGGCACATGCCACTTCTTAGGAAGATCTTTAGTTTCTTGGTTTTCTAAGAAACAAAATTCTGTGGCTTTATCAACTGTTGAGGTCGAATATGTACCAGTTGGTAGTTGTTGTGCACAAACTCTTTACATAAAACGACAATTAAGGGATTTCAATTTGAAATACACAACTGTACCACTTAAGTGTGATAATACGAGTGCGATTAACATATCTAAAAATCCTATTTCACACTCAAGAACAAAGCACATTGACATAAGACACCACTTCCTAAGAGATCATGTTAAAAAAAAAGACATCATTCTAGAATTCATCAATACAAATGATCAATGGACTGATATCTTTACTAAACAACTCTCAGAAGATAGATTTATAACCATTAGAAGAGAGCTTGGTCTACTACATAGTAGAGAAACAAACTAAAAGAACAAGACTTAAAGAAAAATCTACAGTCACCCAACTAATTCTAAGGTCAGTCGACTAACTGAAGTGTTTTTCTTTTGGAATAGAGGCTAGTCAGCCAACTAACACCGAGGTCAGCCTACTGACTGAGTAACCGTAGACTTGTTTGTGAAACTTAAATGTGTCAGTTAACTGACCTAGAGTTGTCTCTTTGTGTGATCTAAGTTTGTTTTGGCATATACTTTGATGTGTTGTATAATACAACACTTAGCTTGGATTGCTTTCCTTGTTGCTTGAAAAATGGGCTCATGATATGTGATATGCAACATGCTACATGTGGATGTTTGAAAATTTGGTATCTTGAGATTGGTATTTTGAAAATATGAGCATAAAGTTATTAAGTATAAAACATGATTTTTGAAATGTCTTGACCATGTATGCTTATGATCACATGAATAAATGAAAAATTGGCATCTATGAGAAGTGCATGATAAAACTTCAACATGAATATCTAAGATGTATACTGGTATCCATGAATATATCACTTGATTTTTGAGCAATACAACATAATTATGAGCATTGGTAATATTGTCATGATCTTGGTATTTGAATGATGCATTATGCATGACAAATGTAATTTTTTTAGTATTTCTTTTCACAAATATGAATGTTGGGCACCATATGCATGATTGAAAATTCAAAGATGTCACAACGCATATGAAATAAGAATGCCCAATATGAAATATGATATTGAATTTTGGCATGATTGAGAAGTGTGTGATCATATGTTCATTTGAATATTTACCCTTTTTGATTGATGTCAAAAGGGGGAGTAGTATTTGAGCAAAAATTTTGGCATGATTGAGAGCATGATATTGAATTTTGAGCATGATAAGAATGAAAAATTGAGCAATGAGCATGATTGGTCTAAATTACAAATTGTTAAAATAATGCTTATTGTAAGGGGAGTAGAATAATGCTAGTTGTAAGGGGGAGATTTTTTTTTTTTCGCTTATTCATTTTTTTTTTGCTTCTCATTTCTTATCATAAAAAAGGGGGAGATTGTTGGCCTAACTGAGCTTTTCAATCTTGTTTTTATGATAAAAAAATGAAGGATGCTTTAACATGTGGTTTTTAGTGATTTGACTTCAGATCTAGGTAAAAGGACACGCACGGTTGATAAGCTGAAGATCAATATCAATCTAGTGGAAGCTCCTCAGAATATTGAAGCAATGAATGACAATTGAAGAGGTTAAAGGCCAAGCAAATCTTAAAGTCAAAAGTGAACCTCAAAAGGCTGAAGGAAGCGGAAGGACTTAGTGATTAAGGAGACCATGATTAGAAGGATTGTTATAAGTACTTCAAAGCCATTACTATCTAGATATATGAAGCTCTTATAAATCAGAAGAAACTAAGAAACACATTTTTTTAAAGTCCTTAAAATATGTTTTTGAAATCAAAGTAATAAAGGTCTCAAAGGAAGAAAAGTTTTCAAAGAATATAAGGGAAAGGCTGAGAGCCAAGCGATTGCCATATATAGGCAGTAGACTGCCAAATTTTAGAAGAAGTAAACTTGGGAGGTAGTAGGGTGCCAGGCGACTGCCTGAGCATTGTCAGGCGCTTGGGTGGTCAAGCTAGGCAACTGCTTGTGTCTTAGCAGGCGACTGTCAATCTTCTGGTTGTCTAGTTTTCACTATGGTAGGCGATTGTCAGGTCATGGTAGGCGACTGCCACTCGAAATAGATTTTTAAAACTCAACAGGAAGATTGTAAAAATTTTGAATTTCAAAATTTATTCTATAATTTAATACATATTTGAAAATTTACCTAATTAAATGAGGAAATTTTTCTTTGAAAAAGTCTATAAATACCTCCTTTGAGCAATGAAAAATAGACAAGTAAAAGAAAGCTAAAAGATCAAGCGAGCTATACGTCAAAGCTATCCTTGCACTGAAATTCTCCTTAAGCTTTTTTGCTCACATCATCTTGCTAGAGAAAAACTCTGCGATTTTGGTGAATTGAAAAATCAAAAGCTTGGTTCTGAGTTGCATTCAATATTTTTTAAGAACCATCAGTGACTTCTAAACCTTTAAAACTTCACATTTTCTATATAGCTTTAGTTTTTGAAGTACGATTTAGAACTTAATTTGTACAGCTTGCTCTGAATTTTGAGAGTCTTTTTGTAAGTAGATCTACTTCTATCCTCTTGTTCTTTAAACGGTTCAAAGGTTTGTTGGATCTTTGGACCAAGCACAAGCTGGTGCTTGGAGAGGTTTCTCTTCCTGAAAAAGAGGGAAATTTGTGTAAGGCTTTTGTTCCACCCAGAAGGAACAAGAGATAGTAAATTCCTTAGGTGGTTGACCTATGGCGAGGACGTAGGCTGGAGTAAGCCGAACCTCATAAAAGTGGTGGTGTCACTCTCTTTCCCTTACTCTCTTTTACATTTCAGCAAAGATATACCTGCGTGGATGTTTTAATGTTTTTAATCATAAAGTAACACATATTGGAAATTAAGTAAACCCAAAGTCCAATTTTTTTTTGGGCTTGCGGAAACCGAAAGAGAGTACGTTGGTTAATTGATCTTTTGCGGAAACTAAAAGGAAGTACGTTGATTGGTTAACATTTCAAAATAAATTATTTGAAGGTTTATTTGAATTCTAATATTGCAAAAGTGTTTGGATGTCATTTTAATATTCAAATTCACAAGCCAAAGGAACTTCTTTCTTGTTGTATGGTTGTTTTTCTTGTACAATTGATTGTGGTTGTTGTGATTGTGGATTAGAGGAAATAGGAGTTTGTGTGGATTGCCTGGTTAACAATAATACAAAAAATCTATAAAAAATTATAAAAAAAAGGACAAAAAGGATCTAAGGAATTTTTAAATAACCCAATATACCCCCCTCTTAGGACTGCACCTTAGGTTTCAGTCACAACTCTAATAATTTATGTAGATGATATGATTATTACAGGAGATGATTTCGAAGAAATATCAAGACTCCAAGAGTGTTTAGCGATTGAGTTCGAAATGAAAAATCTGGGAGGACTTAAATACTTCTTGGAAATTGAGGTTGCTAGATCAAAGTAAGGAATATTTTGTTAGCTTTGGTGTATTCCCCAGAAGGGGGGGGGGGGATGAATTGGGTATTTAAAAATTTCTCTCCTAAATTCAACTAATTTAGCAACAGTATTACTCAACCTAGGGTTAGTCTATGCAATTATAAACCCAATCATTCACAATAGTAAAATATAAACATTCATGTGTTGGAATTTAAAATGCGGAAATTAAAAGCACCCATAAGAAATGTTATCGGGGCTTGGCCAACTGTGCCTGCGTCCCCGCCTCTAGCTCACAAGCCCTAGGATTCCACTAATGCTTACTTAATGGTTGGAGCGGCACCGTTTACAACTAGGTCAATTAGTGGGGCTGACCTCAACCTATACCTTATCAGAATGGTGTACCTAGTTTTCCTAACTGGGTCTATGCCAATCCGGGACTATTCAACAGGGTTAGTCTCCCTCTTCAGGCCCACGCCTGGAATACAACGAAGGTATATAAATTTGCATACACGGAAATGCTTCTTACACAAGCTGATATGTACCACTAAGCACAATCCAAAATCAATGCACACCAATAATATAGGAATAATAAGCTTAGTGCTTTATGTGTGCAATCAACACTCAGAATAATGACGTTATCTAATCAAGCACAAGAGTGTATTCTATAACTATCTTTGAAACTATGTATCAATATATCTCAATCACAAGCTTAGGGTTTCAAAGATTTCTTCCAAGATTATTCTGAATATCTCTAAACAATATTTTCTCAATATTCAAGCACAAGGAAATATTAAAAAATAAGTTTGTAAAAAATATTTTTGCACACAAAAAATGCAAGCTTAAGTGAGTATTGCAATGATAATGCAAACTCACTTAGCCATATGATTTTTCCCAATTGCAGATTTATCAAATGAAATTAGGAGAAAAATCAAGCTAAACCCTCAATCCAAAAATCAAGTATGCAAGAAATAAAAGAAGGTTTCTAGCAACAACCAACAATGAGTAATCATTCAAGGATATTCTCACAAGGCTAGATCTCTTAAAAGAATAGTATTATGTGAGAGTATAAGGTTTGTATGAAAGAATGAGCTTAGAAGATTTTCAGAGAATTCTTGCCTAATAAATTTTCTAATCCAACCGTAATCCAAGCAAATGAACTTGTATATATAGGCATAGACAAAATTATAACCGTTAGGGATACCAAGGGTATTATTAAATTTTTTTTAAAACTCATTAAGAAAATTAACCCTGTTTACCCCCCTTTAATCTCGATAAAAATAAAACAACCTGAGAGTTTTAGGTGCCTGACCTGAGGTTCGATCGCTCGAACAGACACAATAGGAAAAATTAATTTTGAAGTTCGGGTGCCTGAAAAATGGTTTGGGTGGTTGAACTAGGCGATTCTCAAAATGTCTGAGATTCGGGTGCTTGGTCTTGAGTTTGGTAGCTCGAACTTGCCAATTCGGTTGCTCGAGGCATATTTGAACATGGGAGTTCGGGCTGCCAAGTTGTTGAAAAAAGTCAGGATTGACGTTCGATTGCCCGAGGACGATATAGTCATTTTTGGTTTGGTCACCCGAAACCAAGTCAACCCTTTGACTTTCCAATAGTTCAATCGACTAAGGTGTTTGAACACCTGAGTTTGGTCACCCGAGGTCATATTATTTTGCATATTTAAGTTCATTTTCAAAACATAAGATTCCCCAGATAATACATGTGATAATGGGGACATTCCTAAGTGCAAGTGTTAGGACCTAGGGTCTTTCTAAGGCCTTTTTAAGTACGTCTAAAAACCTGGGGTCGATCAACAATCAACCCTAAAGTCATTTGATTAACCTATGGTCTGTCTATGACATTTATGAGCATACAGATTGTACATGCATGATATGTAGTGATTATTACAGACCTATTTGAAATGAAATTATTATAGACCCAAAATATATTAATATAAATAATGAATATGCCGGGTCTTCATATTTCTTCAAGTTACTGCATGCTATCAATATAATCCAGCTTAATATGATCCTGCACACAAACTTGAAAATCATCAAATACCAAGAATATTTGTCATTATCAAAACCGGGTACGAACTATAGGGTCAACATATTTCTTTACCAATGGAAATATATCCTAGATCTTCTATTTGAGGTGGAACTACTAGAATGCAAACCTGCAGACACACTAATTGTTCAAAACCACAAACTGGGAGAATATCCAGACCATAAGTCAACAAATAAAGAAAGGTACTAGAAGATTGTCGGAAAGCTCAATTATCTATCACATACTCGCCCAGATATTGCTTATGCGGTAAGTGGTAAGTCAATTCATGCATTGTCTGAGTGAGGATCACATGGATGTGGTGCTAAGAATTCTTCAATACTTAAAGTCATCTCCAAGGAAAGGGCTTATGTTCTCAAAAAATAGACACCTCAAAGTCAAGGGATATACAGATGCAGATTGGGCAGGAAATATATTAGATCTAAAATCCACCTCGGGGTACTTCATGTTTGTTGGCGGGAATCTTGTAACTTGAGAAGTAAGAAACAAAATGTGGTGGCTTTGTCAAGTGCTGAAGCTAAGTTCCGTGGAATAGCTGAAGGTCTTTGTGAACTTCTTTGGCCTAAGAGACTACTAACTGAAATAGGTTTTGCCCCAAGTTGTGGGATGGATCTGTTCTGTGATAATAAGGCTACAATTGATATCTCACACAATCCTATCCAAGATGACCGAACTAAACACGTGGAGGTGGACCAACATTTTATCAAACAAAATCTTGAGGACAAGACAATTCGATTTCCTTTTGTTAAGTCTAAAGACCAGTTGGAAGATGTACTCACAAAGGCAGTATGTAGCAAAATCTTTTACAACTCACTTAACAAGTTGGGCACGTGAGACTTGTATGCACCAACTTGAGGGGGAGTGTTGGCTTGTGTTGCTATTAATTAGAGAGATTTTAGGGAAAATCATAATTGTAAATCTCTTGTGTCAAGGCTTGATTGTAAATCCCTTAATACAAGGGACAACCCAAATTAGATTTTTCTTTTCTTGTATATAATTACCTATTATTCCATGTAATTGAAGAAGCAGGGAAATAAAGAAAATTTTTCCTTAGTTTTGACATTTTCCACTGTGGAGAAATAGAAATAGAAAATAGAAAACAATAAGGATACCAAACATGCCATTAATTTTCTAAAAAAAGGACTATTTTTAAAATGCATTTAGAAGCCAATCATGAATAACATTTTAAATACATTTTTTGAGAAGAAGAAGAAGAAGATGATTTTTGATCTTTTAAGAAGGAAACCCATAAAATTAACAAAGACATCAATCTAGAAATCCTGATCCAACATCATAGAAATCACATAATCTCATAAACATGAGAAAAGCTTAGAAATCAATTTAGAGAAAACCAAAAATTAGCCTCTAAACTAGCTGGTCAAATGCACCTTAATGGGCATTTGATTGCTCCTTTAAGGGCGGTTGACCGCCTATGTGCCACTTCCAAATACCGGAGTATTTTCATGCAATTTTCCAAGACCAAATACATTATTCTACTTTAAAGTAATCATAGATGACATGCAAACCAACAATACTCACATGCAAACATTACTCTTTTGAAAATATACTTTTCTTTTGAAAAAAAAAAAAAAAACACCAAACACTATATGCCACTTCCAAATAACAGAGTATTTTCATGCAATTTTCCAACACCAAATACACTATTCTACTTTAAAGAAATCATATATGACGTGCAAACCAACAATACTCACATGCGAACACTACTCCTTTGAAATATACTTTTCTTTTTGAAAAAAAAAAAAAAAAAACCAAACACAATTTAATTTGAAGCATTCAAACTTTATTGCATCATATCCTACAAACAAACATGGCATTATAAAAATCTAAACATCAAGAAATATACATACACCATTTATGCGGTAACATTCATGAAGAAATATAAAGTAGGGATGCTTAAGGACTTTGAAAAGAAAGAATGTAAAGACTGCCCTGAAGTGCTAAACTACATAAGGACAATAGAAAAAGCACAAATCACTCAAAGGAAATGTAGAGAAATGAAGAAGAATGAAAATAAATGGAAAGACTGGAATTACAAAAAATCCAAGGTATGGGAAAAATGATCAAAGATGCTACGAACTCAATTTTTTTTTGGTCTCTAGAGGCTCCTTTCCTTACTATATGCATGTCCAAAACTACCAAAACTTGCTTCATATATATACCAAGCACTTGGAGGGAAAACTTGAAATTTGAATTCAAAATTTGAAAAATAATCTAACAAAACTACCCTATATAAGATAGGATAGCTACCATGGTTTTGATCATCACAGGACACCTATTAATGGTTAGGGACATATCGCAACACTAGGGAACTAGCCAATCAAGGAAAAAACAATACATTTTTGAAAATTTCCAAGGTTGGTTGGTTACCCTCAAAAGGCTGGTCACCCGCCCTTGGGTTGGTGCCAAATTGCTTTGCACGTATGCGAAAAGATGTCATGGGAAAGGGCATTAATTGACTACCCATAAGTGGTTGGTTGTTTGCTCAGTAAAATTTTCTTTTTCTTTTTTTATTTGAAAATTTCGATAACTTTAGCTTAATTGCTATTTATTTGGTCAAAAAATTATTATCAATAGTTGTCCTCTTATAGTAATATCTTTGAATAAAGACGTTAGAAAAAAGATAAAGATGTTAATTTTTACTAAAGTGCACGAGGTAAGATAAAATTGTCGTCACATTAATGACCCAATTATACTTAAGCTAGAAAATCATTTAAAGTTGTAAGCATTGTCAACAAGATTTTCAAATCCTTCGTCAATATTCATGTTCAACACCTTTAATACGAATGACTTGCTAAATACTATGTGAACACTTTCATGCCTCCAATTTGCAACTAGATGGGATGTTGAAATAAAGATTAAGAAAAATGAAATCTTGGTTAAAGTAGGGCTTGAATATGGGTAAAACAATGCTGATTGTTTTTATAATGCTCTTACTACCTCTCATGAAACATGAGAAAGAATTAAATGAAGAAAAAAATATTTTTTGAAATTGAGAACTCCTCCTTTAAAAAATACCCAAATTTGAGTACTTTGCCAACATTCCCTTTATTCTTAAACACTTAAAACTACTCTAATGTATACTTTGAACAAATCTTTCATCCATGATTATTCAATCTAAATCTTGACTTATACTAAAACCATGAATTTCAAAATACCAACTAACAAGCTTTAATCTTTTACTGAAAATCCTAATTTTGTGACTGTTTGGATTGAACCTACCATTTGCTTGATAGACTGCCTATGCACATGTATTGGGGAATCAAGTCTGATCGTAGTCCAAGAAATATTGGAATGAAAATTTGGGAGAACTTTTCTTGAAATGAAGACATCATCTTCTCTCTCTCTCTCTCTTTCTCTCTCTCTCTCTCTCTCTCTCTCTCTCTCTCTCTCTCTCTCTCTCTCTCTCTCTCTCTCTCTAAAAAGGCAACCTCCCATGAATTGTATCAAAGTCATAAATTGAAACATAATGAAAATAGTGAGTTCAAAAGAAGCTTGAACTTTATTGCTTGTCAAGAAATATTGCATCACTTTGGAAATTCAAAGCTTTAAGTACAACACAGACTTAGATCTAATGCAATTTATAGATAAAACTTCTTAATTACACCTGAGTTGAAAGGCTGTTGAAACTCTTTATCATCCATATTAGCTAGAATCACAGCTCCTCCCAAAAAAATATGCTTCACTACATAGGGTCCTTTATAGTTTGAGTGATCTCTCCTTTGGATTGTTTCTATTAGTTCAAATGTTCTTCAACACCAGTTATCGCTCTGTGAAGGTTCAAGGACGAACCTTTTTATTGTAGGCTCTAGCTATCCTCCATTGATACAACTGAACATGATGTATTACCTTCAACATATTTTCATATATGAAGTTCATTGACGTTGGCTTCTATTTAGGGAATCAACATAGGGAAAATTGCATGGCGATCCCTAAACAAGAATGCTAAAGAGGAAGAAGAGACAAACAAAACACGAAGTCACCATTTTATTTTTTGAAGGATAGGGAAAATAAAGAAAATCTTAAGTTTACGAAAATCAAATATCTATTCTGGGAGTATGTTTGTGCGTAGGGAAGGTGAATGTCCAACCATCTTAGTGATGCTTGACCAGTTAGTACCCCTATCGGCACGCGTTCATGGAACGGTTACTGCAATTACATACATGTGTGCTCCTCCCAATTTAAAAAAAGTTATGAAAATAATAGGAAAAATCCCTTTTTGTCCATCCATACAAGATACTGTATAAGCACTCCAAGACAACTTCTAGAATCCTCAGGTATGACTCTGAAGGGGGTTTGGCCTCGCAACCCTTAACCATTTTTAAAAATAAGATGATAATGGCCGGTGGAAATAGAAGGGATATTTGAAAACTTTGGGTTGTATCACCGATTTGAAAAATGAATTTTGAAGAGTTATTGGGTTACTAATATTTGAAGAAAACATGTGTAGAAAATAAGTTTAAAAGAGTGAGTATTGGGTTGTGTCGCCGATTTTAAAGGTGATTTGGAAGTGAATGAATTCGATTTAAAAAATTTAGGTTTCATCATCGACATTTGCTTGTAAGGTTAAGAAGACCTTTGAAAAACAATCTTTGATTTTCTAAAAACATATTTTCTATTGGAGCTCCAAAATACAAAACATGCATATGATTAGGTAATTATTGATTCATTTGATTTGACCTCATTGATTAAGACCATAACCCCCTTGATATAATGATCTTTAGGAATTAAAAATATTAACTGTGCATAGAGATAAAGGGAAGAAGACATTATGTAGTAAGATCTTTACCTTATATCACCATAAGTCGAAATTAGATTTCGAGAACCAAAGTCAGGAGACAGATTCATAAGAGAATATTAGCATGAAAACTGCAACAACTCCTTTTTTGAAAACCATTTTAAGACTTTTTGCTGATGATGTGGCTCATATTTTTTGTGGAAGCGCATGCACCAAGGAAAGCTACGTGAAGTGAGGAGCAAGAGCATGAGACGAGGCTGCAAGCAAAGGGATAACCATCGACGGTTTCAGGAATAATGTAGAGGTGTTTCTTTCTACTCCAAACCGTCGATAGTTTTAGTCAACGCAAGTTACGTGAACAGTAAGGTGAACTCCCAAGAGGGGGGGGGGGAGTGAATTGGGTTTTTAAAACTTCTTTTAGAACTTTAGTTTACTCTTTGTTGATTTGCAACTACAGTCTTTAATCAATAAAAATTATGTTGCTTATTTAGATTTTAGAATTTCAACAGATAAAATATCATATTAGATTTATATACCAAACACAATATTAATTTTAGAAAATTATCTTAGGTGCCCTTGCAATTTTGTTTTAATAGAATGATGTATTAAACTCAGTTTTAATATTCAGAACTTTAGTATTTGAGTCTAGTGCTTCAATATATAACCAGATTTTCAGAATCAATTTTTCTCCTCAATATTAATAATAGTTTCAATGAATAGTTCCAATAAACCAATCTGAAGTGTCTTGTAAAATAGATGAAGTAATCACATAAGATTTTTATCAGCTGCATATTAAACAAAGATTGATCTCAATTTCCCTACAATATAACTTCAAAATATAACTTCAATAAGATATTCAAATTCTCAAGATGTGTCTCAATTATATTTCAAGAACTTCAATATTCAGAATATTACCAATCAATTCATTCCTTGATTCAAATACCAATTAAGAATAGGATTTTGGTAAGCTCTCAATATCCAATTAACAATCAAACAAAATAATTTTGCTGATATCAAATATGGATAAAAAATTCAGCGACTCCCAATGTTTAGCAAGTATTAAATAATCATACACGTAGCTTATATGCTTGTACTAAATTAAAGAGAGTAAGGAGAAGAGTTGAAGACCGTAATTTTTACAAAGTTCAGCCAGCAGCCTACGTCTTTGCCCCAAGTAACCGTTGTGAGGATTTTCCTTTCCAACTTTTTTATAGGCCAAGTTACAACCTCTCTGTATCAGGTGGAGGTCCCTCTCTAACAAGAATACCCCTTCTCGTTAGCCAACGATTCAACAACCCTAAATCATCAAACAAGAACAAATCTCTCTCTAACAAGAATACCCCTTCTCGTTAATCAATTCAACAATCCTGAATTGTCAAATAATAACAAGAGAAACAAGAAACTTGTGTACAAGTAGAACTCTCAACAAGAGCAGAATAGTACAATTGAATAACAATATACTTCAATCAATAATTAATATAGAAATATGAAGTTTAGATGATTGTTACCAGATTTCTAATTTAGAATTGAAATTCTCAGTACAAACAAATCAGAAAAATCATGGCTTTATCACCAATAGCACAACAATGCTTTAGCAGAATTTCAGCAGTCGTATTATGAATTTTCAATTTGTACGTGCTTGCTAGTTGTAATTAATTCATGTGAATAACATGTATTTATAAATAGAAAAAGTAAATTTTTGTGTTGCCCAAGTTACTTGGAGTATTTTCCAAATTTTCTGAAAATTTTTGGGCCAAGCAATCAAATTTGGAAACTTTTCCTTATTGTTATAAATTTAAAATCACGAAGGTTAGTTGATTGAAATATCGAGGTCAGTCGCCTGTGCCTTTTAAGTACAACGTATTTTCAAAACACAGAATGGGGTTAGTCATCTGATCCTGAGAGGACAGTCACCTGATTCTATTCTGTCTGTTTAATTTTCATCAATATAAAATGTCAGTCGCAACTCCGCCTGTGATGCACTTAAATGTCCTAATTTTTTCACATACAGCCGGTCCCAAGCCCGGGTTAAGGAGGATGGTTGCGTTAGGTAGCTGACAGCCAGCCTAAAATTTGTCAGATCACTATGATATGAATCCTTACCGAATATTTGCTGGTGCGTCCCCTACGAGCGACGCGTTGCACTTGAACCACCCGGCTGTAGCAAAAAGTGGGCGAGGGTGGGCTAGGTCGTCGCCCCAAAGCGACGCACCGTGTCGGCGCCCGGGTACGGTGTCAAATATGGGAGGGTTCCTGCATTATTTTGGACGTGGGCGTGTAAAGACGTTAGTTCAGGAAACTAGGATTAGATTAGCAACTTGGAATATAGGGACACTTACGGGTAAAAGCATGGAAATTGTGGATACAATGATTAGAAGAAGAATTAATATAATTTGCCTTCAAGAAACTAAGTGGGTGGGGGAGAAAGCTAGAGAAATCGGTAAATCAGGTTTTAAACTTTGGTACACTGGAAAAGAAAAACATAAGAATGGAGTAGGCATTATTATAGACAGAAACTTAAAAGATAGCGTTGTGGATGTAATTAGAGTAAGGGATAGAATTATAAAAATCAAAATGGTATTAGGACAAGAGATAATAAATATCATTAGTGCTTATGCTCCTCAAGTTGGCTTAGCAAAAAATCTTAAGAGACAATTTTGGGAAGATATGGATAGTATTATACAAGGCATACCAGGGACTGAGAAAATATTTATAGGAGGAGATCTGAATGGACACGTTGGAAGAGATAATAAAAATTATGAAAGGATACATAGAGGATATGGATATGGAGACAAAAATGAGTCTGGGGAGATGATCTTAGACTTTGCTATGTCATATGATTTTAGTATAATGAATACTTGCTTTAAGAAGAGAGAAGAACACTTAATAACCTTTAAAAGTGGACAAAATAGAAGTCAAATAGATTTTTTTTAACTAGGAGGGTAGATCGTGTATCATGCAAGGATTGTAAAGTTATTCCAGGTGAAAGTTTAACCACACAACATAGAGTCTTAGTGTTAGATATATGCATTAAAAAATGGAAGAAAAAGGATAAAATAAACCAGTGTAGGAGAACTAGATGGTGGAACCTAAAAGGAGAAAATATAATAAAATTTAAAGATAAAATGATCAAAGATGGGGATTGGACCTTAGAAGATGGGATAGATTCAAATACTCTTTGGAATAGATTAGCTAACTCTATTAAAAAAATAGCAAAAGAGATTTTAGGCGAATCAAGGGGAAGATTCTCAAATAGCAAAGAAAGTTGGTGGTGGGATAAAGATGTACAAAAAATCATAAAGACAAAAAGAATTTGGTATAAAACGTGGCAAAAATGTAGAAACAACGATAACTTTGAAAAATATAAGGAGGCAAGAAAAGATGCAAAAAGGGCCGTTAGTGAAGCTAAATATAGATCATTTAATAGTTTGTATGATAGATTAGGTACAAAAGAAGGGGAAAGAGATATATTTAAACTTGCTAAAGCTAGAGAAAGGAAGAACAAGGACTTAGGAAATGTAAAATGTATAAAAAGTGAGGATGATATTGTCTTGGTTAAGGACGAAGATATTAAAGAAAGATGGAGAAGTTACTTTAGTAAGTTGTTTAATGAAAACCAAATAGAAGGCTTAAATTTAGAATTGTCAAATGAGGAAAAGACTAAAAATATAAGATTTATTCGAAAAATTAGAGTTAACGAAGTTAAGTTTGCACTAAAAAAGATGAAAAATGGGAAAGCTATGGGACGAGATAACATCCCAATTGAAGTTTGGAAATGCTTGGGTGCTAACGGAATTATATGGTTAACTAATTTATTTAATACAATTGTAAAAACTAAGAAAATGCCAGATGAATGGAGGAAAAGTACTTTAATACCTATATACAAAAATAAAGGAGATATTCAAAATTGCAATAACTATCGTGGAATTAAACTTATGAGTCATACGATGAAACTATGGGAAAGAGTAGTTGAACAAAGATTAAGGTTAGAAACGAAGATCTTAGAAAATCAATTTGGTTTTATGCTTGGGAGATCTACCACAGAAGCTATTTATCTTTTAAGAAGATTAATGGAAAAGTTTAGGGAAAAGAAGAGGGACTTGCATATGATATTTATTGACCTTGAGAAAGCATATGATAGGATACCTAGGGAAGTTTTATGGTGGGTTTTAGAAAAAAAGGGTGTATGTTGTAGGTATACCAATGTCATTAAGGATATGTACGATGGAGTAATGACTAGTGTAAAGACTATAGATGGAGAAACTAGAGAATTTCCAATTACCATAGGTGTACATCAAGGTCCTGCTTTGAGTCCTTATCTTTTTGCTTTAGTGATGGACCAATTGACTAAGAGTATTCAAAAGGAGGTTCCATGGTGTATGTTGTTTGCAGATGATATTGTATTAATTGATGAAACTAGGGATGGAGTAGAGGCTGAGTTAGAATTATGGAGAGAAGCTTTGGAATCCGGAGGCTTTAAGATAAGTAGAAATAAAACAGAATATATGAAATGTAATTTTAGTAATGATAGGAGGAATATTGGAGACAAAGTTAAACTTGATGATGAAGAAATAAATAGAGCTTGTAGATTTCGATACCTTGGATCTATTATGCAAGCTGAAGGAGAAATTGAAGATGATGTAATGCATAGAGTTAAAGCAGGTTGGGTAAAATGGAGAAGTTCTTCAAGTATTCTATGTGATCGTAGAATACCCTTAAAATTGAAAGGGAAGTTTTATAGGACATCTATAAGACCAGCTATGCTATATGGATCAGAATGTTGGGTGACGAAGAAATATAATATCCAAAAAGTAAAAGTTGCCGAGATGAGGATGCTTAGATGGATGAGTGGTATAACATTAAAAGATAAATTAAGGAATGAACATATTCGTGGTAAGTTAGGTGTAGCTCCTATAGAAGATAAGATAAGGGAAGGACGACTCAGATGGTATGGACACTTGCATCGTAGGCCTTATAGTGCACCTGTGAGGAAGAGTGACTTAGTTACTGGTGGGGGCAGTAGAAGGGGTAGGGGTAGACCTAAAATAACTTGGGAGGAGATAGTGAGTAAGGATTTAATGTCTTTGAATCTATCAAAAGAAATGGTCCATGATCGCATAAATTGGCGGAAAAGGATTCATATAGCCGACCCCACTTAGTGGGACTAAGGCTTGGTTTTGTTGTTGTTTTGTTGTATAAAATGTCAGTCGCCTAATGGTGAAACATCAGTCGCCTAATTGTGCAAAACATATACTTTTAAAAACATTGTTTCCAAAAACTCTTTTTAGCTTTTATACTTGTTATATTGAATTGAGACTTTTGAAAATATTTTCCAAGGTTTTCAAACATAGATCTCTAAGTCAATATTAATTCCTAAGAGCTTTATGCATCAATATTGAATTGTTTGAAGTACGTACATGAGACTTCTTAAGAACTATGACTTTTTAATCACTAAGTCTTCATGTATTTGCTTTGCTCTCAATGTCTTCATGTATTTTCTTTGCTTTCAATGTCTTCATGTATTTGCTTTGACTTCATTCATAGCTCATTGACTTAAGTACATACTTCATCAAGTTCTTCTTGTTTTAAGTACAAGCTTTCAATAGACTTTTCTAGCACTTGATCTTGATCTTTTATCAACACACTTGAGTCCTGATACTTCACTTAACCATAAATGTTAAGTCCATTTGATTTGTTATCATCAAAATAAGATTTCAAGTCTTGTAACGCCAACAATCTCCTCCTTTTTGACAATGACAAACAAAGAGAAAAAATGAGTAAGCCTTAAAAAGGCTCCCTCTTACAATAAGCATCAACTTAACAATATTTGAAAAGTACATATATCATGGAAGCATATTAACTCAGTGTAAAAGGATAATGTCAATATCATGTCATGTCATTATTCAAGATCGATATCATGGTTATAGTTAGCAATATTCTTGCTTAGGTATGCAGTGTCATGCTTAAGTTTTGCCCAAAAATTCTCTCCCTTTGGACATCAATAAAAAAGAATAAGATATCAAGAAAACATATAAATACCAAGGCAATGAGCAACCATAAGCAAAAGTATAGATCCAGTGAAGACACAAAACAGAACTTTGCATTCATCATGCATAAAAAGATAGACAATAAGTCTCAAGATAGCATGAGAAAATACAAATGATTGTACATAAGAATTTTCAATAATTTCCAGTAATGAACATAAATCATGATATCATTGCTTAACAAATATAACTCCCCTTGAATGAAATGTATTTCATATTTAGTAGATTCAGAATTTCATTCTTGAAGTACGAACTATGACACCATGTATAGTATGTGTGTAAATATCATGTGAAGCTATCATCATTATCAGTCATCATTAGCAATTATTATTATCAATCATGCTTTTAAATTTATCATGTCATGCTCATGCTCAGTTCACTCACATTTAGTTTTGATAAATTTTCTCCCCCTCTTTATATTAACAAAAGGATAAAAAAAAAAATATATATATATATATATATATATTATTCAAAGGTACTAAGGATGAAAAAGTTTCTCATTTAAATCTCAATAATAAGGTCCATAAACCAGCATATATTTCAATCAAAACATGGTCATCCATCAGTCTGCATGCAAAACAATATATGACATAATCCAACATTAGCATGTGAACTAAGATGGTCAAGAGAAACAAATAAAAGAGCTAACAAAATAGCATTGTCAAACATTTCAATCCAAATTAGTATTTGTCTTAAGAAAAATATTTATGCATCTGCATTTTTATCAGATCCAGTTCCTAATTCAAAATACTTCTCTACTATGCAATAGGCCTAGATTACTTCAAATTTTCTCTCATTTGCATATAATTACCCAAATTTCATATTTCTTTCCAAAAACTAGCTATTGATGCAAAAGATTCTTTGAATTCAATGCTTTCTAAGTTAAGCCTAGTGCAATTCAACCTCTGATTGTGGGCAACAATGCCATATTCATATAATTGTCATCAATAAGTTCAGAAACTCATCTTTAAGATTGTCATACCTCATATCAATCTTTGTCAGTACTCTTGTGTTAATTTACTTTGTGAACTTCCTTAATTTATTAGAAGCAGCTTCTGATCTAGTCATTAATTTACTCAGTTATATTAACTCAAAAAAACTACTTAAGTACATAAAAAGAATTTCATTGCACTTGTACTTGTACTAAAAAAATGAGTATCTCGCTAAATAACTAATTTTCATCTTGAACTTCTTTTAATGCCCGATCAAACAACTAGGTCTCATAATAAGTTAGGACCTGCAACATTACTGAGACTCCTTTAACTTAATCTTCCAAATCTCAAGTTTATGCAAAGAGCAACATATGTTGTGCTAATTTTAACCTTAATTATTTATATCCTTTCTTTAACAATTCGACTAAAGTTATGCCATTTCATCCCTTTAGCTATAGCTGATATAATGAATTATTTACCATGATATGCACAGTGAATTTTACATTAGATTCCACATTTCACTCAGCTTTTCAGGGTCTCTATTATAGTAGACATTTCAATTTACATTTTAAGTATTCTCTACTATCAGAGCACACTTATAGTTATTGCTAAATCATTTCTTACATTTGATTTGGCTATCTTAAACCCTGTAGGCTATGGAGACATTGCCATCCCTTTTTATTTTAGTACAAATTTAGCTTTCTTAATTCTTAAAAAAGGGAATGACTATTCCTAAGATCTATGGAATCCTTAGTTTTTGAACTAGGCTTTCATCTTGGTACCCATACTTTCTTCGGACTTAATGGTTTAATGAGAGATGTTTCTTTTACTCTCCAAACCTATTTAGTTTTCACATATTTTCTCTTTAATGGACATTCAATCTTTATATGTCCCTTCCTCTTACATAGGAAGCATGTGGTGTGAGTGTAAGCATTTGAGGAGGTCCTAGCATAGTCTTTAGAGGCTTTTACAAAGAACCCCATGTATAGGTTCTTTTTTCTTGTGTTCTCAACTCCATTGAATCCTATGTCTTCTTTATCCAACAAAATTCTTTGTGATCCAACCATTTTATCAAGGTTTTCCTTTCCTCTAGTGAAATTGTAGATGGTTTTGGTTTAATTCTCAATTTACTTTTAAGATCACAAATTTCCGAGTCTTATATATTTTTACGTTTTTCCTGGAGCTTTACTGGATCTTGAGACATTTTGTTGATTTTGCTTTCTTGTTTAGATATATACATATCTTTCTCATTTTCCATAGAAGATTGGGATCTTAGATCTTCTAATTCTTTCATTATCTTTTTATTTTTGCTTTCTAATCTCTTGACTTTTAAGTCCATTTCTCTTCTAGTACGATTTTTAAATTCCAGTTCTTTCATCACAACTTCATTCTTATTTTTCAATGAAGTGCATCTTTTAGTTACTTTAACTAGAATCTAATGAGTCTTGAATAATTCCATTTGTAGTTCTTTATAAGATGGCATAATTTCATCATTGGATTCATTAGATGAACTAGATTCATTGTATGAATTATCATAAGATTTGGATCAAAAGCTTTGTTTTTCATGATCGTCCCATGCCATAAGAAAAGCATCAGCAACCTTTTGGTCACTTGATTCGCTTTTTGAGCTACTAGAACTAATATTATCCCATGTAGTTGCCTTCATTGCCTTTTTCTTTTTCTTTCTAGAATCCTTCTTGAGTTGTGGATAATCCAGTTTTATGTGTCCAACTTTCTTGCAAGCATAGCATGTAGGAGGTTCTTTCTTTGTTTCCTTCTTATTAGTTTCTCCTTTTTCCATTTTGGAGTCCCGAAATTTATTTTTCTTTCTAAGGATTTATGTAAATCTCTTGGTTATGAAGGCTATATCATTATCATCCATTACCTCTTCATCTTCATTACTAGAGTTTTCATTTGAGGCTTTAAATGCAATGGATTCATTGCCTTTAGATTTTCCTCTAGTTCTTTCATTTATTGCCATCTCATAAGTGAGGAGAGATCCTATCAATTCATCAAGGGAGGTTTTTTTCAAGTTTCCTCCTTTCGTAATTGCAGTGGCCTTAGGTTCCCAAATTGGTGGAAGTCCTCTAAGGATTTTTCGGATCATCTCATAAGTTGAGTAATTTTTCCCTAAGGCATTGAGGGTGTTTATTATGTGGGTGAACCTAGCGTACATACTAGTAATTGTTTCATTAGGGTTCATCCTAAATGCTTCATACTTTCTTGTGAGCATATCGATTCTACTATCTCTTACATCAACCTTCCCTTCATACGTTACTTCAGGTTTATCTCAAATTTCTTTAGCTGATTTGCATCTCATAATCCTATTGAACTTATTCACGCCTAGAGCACAATATAGTGCATTCATTGCACAAGAGTTTAGTTGCATATCATTTTTAAGTCATTATCTGTCATAT
The DNA here is from genome assembly GCF_029873635.1 of Malania oleifera. Classification (NCBI taxonomy): domain Eukaryota; kingdom Viridiplantae; phylum Streptophyta; class Magnoliopsida; order Santalales; family Ximeniaceae; genus Malania; species Malania oleifera. The sequence continues at coordinate 42,542,712 of NC_080418.1, read as the reverse complement.
CTTTTTATTCTTTTGGTATTTCTTTATTATCTACGGTTTTGGTAGGGATGAGGTCACCATGTATGACAACTTGCCAAGCTTTCCAATCCATGGTTTGCAGGTATATTCTCATTTGTTATTTCCAAAAGGTGTAGTTAACACCACAGAAGATGGGTGGTCTACAAGAGGATTGACCCTCAGCAAAAGAAGATACACCTAGCTAGGTGTGCCATAGGGATCTTTATGTAACTTCTAGTTTAAGATTTACTACAACCCCACTCTTATACCAATCGAAAAGTAAGGTGAACTCCCAAGAGGGGGGGGGGGATGAATTAGGTTTTTAAAACTTCTTTTAGAACTTTAGTTTACTCTTTGTTGATTTGCAAGTACACTCTCTAATCAATAAAAATTATGTTGCTTATTCAGCCTTTAGAATTTCAACAAATAAAATATCATATCAGATTTATATACCAAAGATAATATTAATTTTAGAAAATTATCTTAAGTGTCCTTGCAATTTTGTTTTAATAGAATGATGTATTAAACTCAGTTTTAATATTCAACACTTTAGTATTTGAATCTAATGCTTCAATATATAACCAAATTTTTAGAATCAATTTTTATTCTCAATAATAATAATAATAACTGTCGACCTGGGTGTGCGTCTAGAGGGGGGTGAATAGACGTCTTTTGCAGATATATGACTCTTTCTACAATAACAAAATTATCTTGGCAAGAAGTAAGAGTATTATATCACAATTTATATCCAAAGCAAATACTAACAAGCAAGCAATATAAAAGAGATAGGGTGAGAAAAGCTTAACACAGTTATATTAATGTGGTTCAGCAATAAGGCTATGTCCACGCCTTGAGACCAATTTAAGGATTCCTCAAATCCACTAAAAAATCCTCCTTCAAGATGAAGAAGCCTTTACAATATTTGGGTACACAACCTTGTTGCTCACCAAGAGCTCCAACAAGATGCTCACCAAGAGTCACCTTATAAAGGCTCACAACGAACCCGTCAATACAACAAATCAAAACAGTTAGATGTAAATTCAAAGTGCTCCTTTTTGATCTGATAATACAAATCAAAACTCCCACTACTCTCTTTATGAATGATGTGTAAAGCAAGAGTAAAGAGCAAGAGAGTATGAGCAAATATGAAAGCCTAGAAATGGATGCTATATCAATGTGCTTAACAACCAAGTGTTCAACTAATTGTAAAATGAATGCACAAGACTCATATTAAAGGGCAAAGGGACAACCAACTTGCGAGAGAGCCGTTGGGCTTTAATGGAGAAAAGAAAATTTGAAAACTATCTATTATTACGCATTAAATGCGTTCTACCGCCCAACACTCATCGACTATTCCATGACGTTGTTGATGAAAACAAGCATCTGTCGACGAATCCCCTATGTTTGTTGATGAGTCTTCTTTGCTGAATTTATATAGGTCTCGGTTTCTCTTCGTTGACGATTCCCTTGCATACGTCGACAAGCCACCATTGTACATTTGTCACTGAATTCCCTGTATTTTTCGATGAGTCTGCTCTGACATTTTAGGTGGTCTCAGGATCTCATCGTCGAAAATTCCTCTGTGTACGTCGACGAGTTCCCCTCATGTGTTTGTTAACGAATCCCTTGTATTCATTGACGAGTCCCTTTGTTTTACTTATATTAGGACCTAAATGGATGTGGACAAGTCCAAAAATTGTTTTTGTTCATGTCAAAGTCTAATCTGGTCTAGAATTAATTTTTACGAAATATAAGATGTCCTAGTTTGATAAAATACGTTCGAAAGTCATTTTGACATCTTATGCAGTTAAGTGACTCAATATGCATGTGTGAACTCAAAATTCATGTTCTAACCTATTATGAACTGTATGTATATGCAATTTGCTCGTCTCTTGCAAGATACTCTTGGCCATACCATATTCACAAGAGTTGTAACATGCATCCTACCTCTCACACACACAACCCAACAATGATACAACTAATGTGGAGTTCTATATATATATATATGCTTTGTTTGGGCGGCTGAGCTCCAGATGTGCCATGTGTGGAACTTTGTTGATGGTTATTTGCTCTTTGCTTGTTCAATATATGTCTCACACTTATGCTTGCCTTGGAACTATTCCATATATCTTAACTGAACTTGAGGAAAAATGTTAGCATACTTAGCAACCACTAATGGGTTGTCGTCATCAAAACAAGCTGGAATGAGAACCTTTAGCCATTAGGGCTAACATTCCCCCCATTTTTTATGATGGCAAACTATTGGTGTTCTTTTGAAAAATAATTTCTTAAAAATGCTCCTCCTCAAGATATGCATGCATGTTTAAAAGATTTTAACAGTTCCTCACCCTTAATGTATGCATTTTATGATCATATTTTATTTTTGGAAAAATCTATAGAAATTTCAGCAGCATGCCGTCTGTAAATAGAGCATTTTTCAACATATTCAAACCTAAAACAATTCAATATTTCAACAATATTTCATTCAATGCAAGTAGTTCAGTATACTCAGTATATCACCATTCCATTCAACACAAACAATTCAATATGATCAGTCCAGACATAAGCAATTTAAATTAAGCAATAGCTATCAAGGATCAACCAACGGTTAGTGCTCCATAGTTTTTCAAAACACATAACTAAGACAAGATGATCAAAAACATCAAAATGATGCAATATTTGCTTCATCAGACCAATAACTACCTTATAGTTAAGCACAATGAATCTTACAAAAGGTTGTGCTACATTACAAATTTCTACAAATTTTGTTTGCCTTAATACAAAATCAGCCATACCAAAAAAAAAAAAAAAAAGCATCATAGAGAAGTTAGTTCACATCACGATTTCTTCTCCCCCTTTGGCATTATCCAAAAAAATAAAAATAAAAATACGGGGTCGCTATGGCTAGTGATCAATGTTGACCTAGTTGGTCATATCTTGGTTTTGATAATGACAAATACATTTGGTAATAATGTTTGTTTTGAGGCTTGCATGTAGGTTCACCTTACGCGTGTATTCGAACAGAAAACTATATCATGATGGTGTGTGGTGATCAAGTAGAAGATTGAAGAAAATTGTGTTGTAGTTCTAGTGATTTCATTTTCTTCATTAAGGGATGTAATTTAATTATGGATTGTACCTCAATATGGCTTGTAATAATGTGCATCGTGCATGATAGGTAGGTATGCTCAAAATGACCTTAGTTGGACTTTAGGTTCCTACACATAGAGCACTAAGTCCCGAATATCACATAATATATCAAGGGAATTATCTCAAGAAAAATTGGACTGAAAGGCCAAACTTTGTGAGTGGTCGGGTGACCGAACTCTTGGTGTTCAAAACATCTTGAGTGACTAAACCATGGATGAGTCAATATCTTCAGTTCAGAATAGAATAGAAAACTTTCTGCTGGTCAGTGCAGTGCAGAATTTCCAATATCTTCTCGGTCTTCTGCACCTAGTTTTCTGCTACTATCGGATCGGGTCCTCCAGTAAACATTGGAGGATGCATGCGGGTGAAACTCTCTATGGTACAACTTGTAGAAATAGGAGAATGCTCACGTCTCCTAACTCTGCGCTTGATCTCCCGCATAACCTACCTCGTCAAACCCTGAGGCACAAAGGGAGACTCGTCACTCGTACTCCCCTCGAAACCACAATCCAAGTTATTATCCTTGGGCTCCATTCTGAAATTAAGATAGGATTCGGTTAGAATTCCTATATCATACATAGTTAACACAATCATTGAAAGCTAATCATGTCAACTACAACTCCCACAAGTCCAGGTCTGTCCTACCACACTGACACGAAACCATCAATGGTTTGCCGTGATTTTACTGAAATCGTCATTCCAGGAAAAACACAGAACACTACCAATGAGTCCCCGTCTAACTACAAGAAAACCCTCGACCCACTCTACCCATTTCATATATCCTATACTCTGTTATGTTCACATAACTATGCCTAACCAAGTCTACAAGACCTAACAACCTGGTTAGCTTTGATACCAAACTGTCACGCCCCGAACCCACGGATGGGCCCCAGAGGTGAATTTAGTAACCTAACCTTAAAACATACATGATACTACGCTAAATGAGGGTCCGACCTTGTTGGGTTCACGTATACCCTATACACATTCACATACACATACATACATATCACATACGCAGCGAAAATGTTCTTTCTAATACATACATCATAACCATACCAGAGTCTATATATAACAAAGGCTTATGCTCCAAAATACAGTACGTACCCTGGGTGTCTACAAAAACCAACAATGACAACCTGGTTAAAAAATCCGTACTTACACAAGTACTATTCTCAGTTAACCAACAACGATGCTCCCGTTAGGCTAGGACGCTAGCGACAACTACTCAAAGGACTTGAAAAATATTTGTATATTCGGGGTGAGACACCTCTCAGTAAGGAAGAAAACATGTTATATCAGTGTGTAGCATACAAGTGTTATTTTGACATAAAACATAACACGATACAGTTCCAATATTTTCACAATCCAGTTCCAGTACATACGATACAAAACATACGGTTAGTGTTGTCACACTCTTAGGCCAAAACCGGCCGCATTACACTGAGCACCTAATAACCTGGCATTAGCCGAAGTCCCACAGAGATATCATTGCTAATACGGTGTCAACTCACCCATCAGTGACTAACCGAAACAAACAGGCGATATTTCACACCCTCGGATATAGAGCCGAACACTCTCACCCACAGTGTTTAGCCGAGACATGGCATTTGGCCCACGGTAATTAGACGAGACGTGACAATTTCACAAAACCTGGAACAATTTTGGAACTCATGTTCCTATACCTCTCAACTTACGATATTTAGCCATCATGGCTGTTTTCACACACTTGGAACATTATACACACAATAGTTCATTCCACACTTATTTGGTATATAACAAATCATATCGTTTTCAGTTTGAGAATACAGTTTAATACAAAAATAGTTATGGTCACCTCAATATCACAGTTTTATACAACATACGGTTTTCCAATAGAAATAGAGATGATACTCGAAACCCCCAAATTTTCCCAAAATAGTATCTTGAAAATCCCGTGTTTACACCCGATAGATTTTCCCAAATAAGTAGCCAAGTCATACATACAATAGTAAACTACATGTTTACCAATTCTAATATAAAAAAAAACTGATATAAATAAAATCCCCTTACCTTTTTTCGAATACCAAAAACCCAAACTCTACGACTCCAAAACTACGAATCGAGTTCCCATAAGCTAAACAACAAAGAACAATACTTCCTTACAATACTATTCTCTATAGATCTATTGAAATAAAAATGGATTTAGAGCCTTACCTCAGTTTTAGGTCAAAACCCAAAAATTCTCGAAACGAAATTCTGATCCCCGATCCTCAAAGAGATTCTCCTCATTATCCACGTGGCAACGTCGGATTGTTAATTCTGGTAACAGACGGCCCAAAATCCTAAAGAGAGAGAGAGTGTGTGTGTTCGAGTCCTAGAGATAGAGAGTGAGAGTGAGAGAGAGAGAGAGAGAGAGAGAGAGAGAGAGAGAGAGAGAGAGAGAGAGAGTTTTGGTTTTCTTCTCAACTAAGCAAGACAAAATATATTTATAAACAAGTTGACCCAGCCAGACTCGTTGACGAGATAGTGTCCTCGTCGACGAGCCGTAGAAGGAAGTTCGTCGTCAACAAGGTGGACTCATCGACGAGCCTAAAATTTCAGAAATTCCCAAAATCCCTTGATATCTCCTCATCGACGGGCTACTGAATCTCGTCGCCGAGCTGCACAAGAGACTTCGCCAATGAGAAAAGGAGCCTCGTCAACGAGCGCTGTAGATTTTTACCTTTTTAATTTTTCTTCTCTTCTCTTGTTTATTCAATTCACCTATCTTAGGTCAGGTTCTTACAATAAACTCAGTTATTTAAGTTTATTCAGTTCATATATTACAAATCATACAGATCAGATATTACATATATTTTAGCTCAGATAATATAGTTTATTCAGATCAGTTTTACAGTGTTATGATTATACAAAATCATGATGAAACAGTAAGATATATATATATATATATATATATATATATATATATATATAGAATAGTATTATACGGTATCAGACCCTGATGAATCAGATAAGTTATCAAAACACGGTACTGTAGCTATTTTAGTTCAGACTGCAACCATACGTCTCTGATAGAGTATGAAATAGCTGATTGTGCCACAGGTAGAGTAGAGTGCTCCCTAACATCCAGACTAGTTGGAGTTGGCCTTTCGTGCAACAAGCATGTTTATGCATATAGTTAGACTAGCACTGGTAGGTCAATCAGTGTTTAGTCCCGCCTACAGGCTGCATAACCAGTCATAAGGGGTTAAATTAAGACATACAATTTTTTAGGGAAGTTTACATAGCTATATATATATATATATATATATATATATATATATATATATATATATATTTATATATATATATATAGATTTACAGAATAACAACAGATATATTATAATACTAGAAGTATGAATAAATAGAAAGCTCAGATATTACAGTTGTATTTTAAGCCCCATAGGTGTGAGTTATACAACATATTATTTTGCATGCTATCTCAATTTCAGTTATTTATCAGTATATTATTCATGTAAAATTAGTTGCCACACACTGGTAATAACATATGTAATGACCTGAAGAATAATGATATTTAAATAATAAAGAGAAAGGAAAATGGAAACAAAAACAGAAGGAGGCAGCAGACTTCGTCGACGAACGCTTCGTGACAAACATTGCGCTTTGGGAGTATTAATCGAGGGAATTCATCAAGTCTTCGTCAACGAACACGGGGGATTCATCGATGAGTATACAAGAGGGCCTTGTTGACAAAGATGAGTTTCATCGACAAGAAGTTACCGAGAGAGGGTTTCAGGGAAAGTCTAAAATTCATCGACGAAGGTGCAGATTCGTCGACAAATTTTCTACAAGACTCGTCGACGAGGTAACGTGTCTCGTCGACAAATCCAACCATATAAATAGCAAAAAACCCAGATTAAAACGTATAAAATTAAGGAAAATCATATTCTCTCTCTCCCCCTTCGGTTTCTCTCTCATCTCTCCTTGATTTCGGTTCTGTCACATGCCGGATCAATGATTTGAGGCCACAACGATGCTCATGGGGAAGTTTTCTCCAAATCTTCCAGAGCGGATCATTGGTGGAAGCTAGTCAAAAATCATCCCTGAGTTGAGGTAAGGGTTTTTAAGCCAAATTTGGTCTTACTGTAGTTATAGGAAATGATATTCACGTGAAAATATCGAAGTTTAGTTTTGCGAGTTATTATTTTTAGGGAGTTGAACGGTGAACCCTGCGAGTGCAGGACCGAAAATTTTAGGGGGTTTCTTTCAGTGTCAGGTAAGGGAATAAACTAAAGCAGTTATTTTTCCATACAAATTATTATTATTTATCAGTAAATTAATTTTTAGGAAAGCATGTATTATGTCTGTATATTACGAAGGAAATGCACATTTAGGAAAAATACTGCTATTATGTTGAAATGTATATCTATATGTATGAGATGCTAGAAATTATGATTTTAGAATATAATGTATGGTTTTATACAACAAATGTGTGACATGAATATTACTTTATGTGAGAAATATTATGATATGAAAATGTTATGAATAAAGCATGTTTTCAGGAATATGAAATATTACAGTACAAAATGATGTTGAAAATACATGATAATTGATTAATTATTCAGAATGATATGTATGAGATATTCGGCGCGAGGCCGTGATTGATAGCCGACGCGAGGCCATGTTTTACGTATGATTTTGACATGAGGTCGTATTTATGAAATGTTCGGCATGAGGTCGTATTTATGAAATTATAGAAAATGCTATCAATCCATTTATGTTAAATGCAATATTATCATGTATTATATGTTATCAGAACCCGTATGTTAGTTCAGTTCAGTTCAGGAGCACGGTATCGTAGCTTATAGATCAGATATCTATGATCAGATTGGTGCTAACCACCCCATGAGGGGGTGGGAGATGGATAGTCGATGTGACTTTCAGTGTAGAGTGTAGATGTCCATCTGACAGTCCAGACGAGGGTGTGGCAGGCCCATTGTACTTACAGACATTTTTGACTCGGCAGTGGTCGTCCAGCTATTGTGCCTTCGGGCTGCACAACCCGTCATGGGGGATAATACATGACATCAGCTAACTATTCATCCTGGGTATGTTTTCAGTATTATTAGCTATACCAAACAGTTATGATTAGTATGATGTATTAGAAATATGAAAGTATACGTTTTTGCAATTATTAAATGATGAATGTTTTCTGGTATGAAGATTGTACTGTATATCTATATTATCATTAAGTATTCATGTTGCCACACAACTGTATTTAGTTTATTTTCCCTTATTGAGAAATGTCTCAACCCCGAACATTAAATGATTTTCAGGAAACCTAGAAGGACCGGCGGGTCATGGCCACCATTGAGTTTATAGAGTTACCCCGTTAGAAGGGTAAGTGTTGTGCTAGGATCAATGGTTTTTGTGGTGGGATCATAGGAAATACTTTTTGGTGTTTTTGGGTATTTTGGAGATTGTTTATAAATATAGAATGTGATGGATTATAATTTAACTTTGGTATTATTATATATTCTATGGTTTTGAGAAGGTGATTTATATTTACTGCTGCTTAAGTTCCGCTGTGAATGACAGGTGTCCTCGTTACCCACGGGTTCATGTTGACTGTTTTATTTATTGTGCTTATATTATATGAGTATATAAGTAGGTCATTACAACATATTTCATCTTACTGAGAGTTTTCTCATCCTAGTAATTTAACATATTTCAGGTGATCCAACTATACGAGCAGATCAGGCTCGGAGGTAGAGGGGATAGCTATACTTCCCTGTTAGAAGGGTAAGTGGTTTTGGGGAGATGTTTTTATCAGTAGCTTATAGGAGATCTGATGGAGGAGTTTTGGAAAGATGTGTATGTATCAATGTTTGAGAAGGTACTAAATTCTAGTATTATAAATATGGGTGTGTGACTTTATGTTTTCCGCTGCATAGGAATTCTATCTTGTGAAGAGGAGTTTCCTCAGTGCCCGCCTTGGGTCTGAGTTGTTATAATACATAATACAGGCATATGAGAGTAATTTTAATATGTAAAAATAATAATAAATTGTATGATTTTTGAGGTCATTACATTTTTGGTATCAGAGCCTAGGTTGTTAGGTTCTGTAGACTATAGTATGCAGCGAAAATAATACCAGAGTATAGGAATAGATTAGGAATTTGGTGAGTCAATGTTGGGGAATTAAGATGAGTGTTTAAGGTTTCATTCTGTGATCGAGAAGCAGGATTTACGTAGTGGTTGTTGTGTTTTTCTTGGGGTGACAATTTCAGGAAAATCATAATAAACTATTGTCGGGTTGTATTTTTCAATTGCTGAACTGAATCTTAAATTGAGAATAAGGACGTTTGGTTAGTTGAGGATATGAAATTTCAGTTAGATAAATATGTTAGTTGTGTTATGTAGATAGGGTCCTCAGACTAGGTTTGTGTCCTTTACAGGATGGACCCTGGGGGTAGCAATGCCCACGCAAGTGGGGATGATGGTGTAGGAGCCTTTGGAGTGGGTGGTGGCAATTCAAATGCAGTTTTGTGTAGCGTGGCTTAGTAGGTTATGGTTGAGATTGCACGGAGCTCCAGGGAGCAAGGAGGCCCATCTGCAGTTCAAGGGTGTATGATAAAAAAGTTCACAAAGATGAAACCTACAACATTTTTAGGAGGAGCTAACCCCGCAGTTGTAGAGAACTGGATGCAAAAGATTAAGAAAGTATTGACGGTGCTCCACTACACCGATGAGTAGAGGGTTCTCTATGCTATGTACAAGTTGGCAGGCGAGGCCGAGAGATAGTGGACGACTATGAGATTATTAGAGGAGCATAGGCCCATACTAGTGGCTATGACTTGGAGCCAGTTTAGGGAGGTATTCGTTGACAGATATTTTCTTACCACTATCAGAGAGGCAAAGGTAGTGGAGTTTTTGAATTTGTCACAGGGAAATCTTACAGTTCAGCAGTATGCAGCGAAGTTTATTGAGTTGTCACATTTTGGCCGTTATGTCGTTCCAGATGAAGTTAAGAAGGTGAGGATGTTTGAGAGGGGCTTGAGGCGAGAAATATACAAACAGAAAAATATGGGAGTACCAAATTAGAGGAAGAGGCCTACGCCTCCCGATTTTTAGGTGAGTTCTAGTCCGAGCTCATGGAGAGGAGATCAGTATGGAGGAGGGCAAAGGTAGATGATGGGACACAATGATTCTCAGGGTGGGTAGACTTATCCTATCTACCCTAGATGTGGCCGAAGGCATCCAGGAGAATGTAGAGTGGGAGAAAACATCTGCTATCGTTGTGGGAGATTCGGCCATATGGCACGATCATGTCGGGGACTGCCGACTCATGCACTAGCTCATAGACCATTCCAGGGTGGTTAGCAGGCACCCTGCGGAGGCTAATAGAGGAACATTGCTCCGGCAAGGGTTTATGCACTGACGCCGGGAGACCTCGAGGATGCTGAAGACGTTGTTATAGGTACACTTACTGCTTTACCATATAAAGTTGTTGTTTTGTTTGACTCAGGTCTCACCCATTCCTTTGTATCATTGAGATATGTTAAAATATCTGGGGAGGGGGCGCAGTTGTTAGATATTGAATTGTAAGTTGTCATGCCGATTGGGTTAGGAGTAAGGTGTAGGAGAGTACTTAAAAATTATCCAGTAAGTATTCAGGAAAAGGTGTTACCAGCTGACCTGGTAGTTTTAGATATACAGGGGTTTGATGTTATATTGGGTATGGAATGGCTGGCATCTAACTATGCCAACATTGAGTGCCATAAAAAAGAAGTCATCTTCAGACCCACGGGTGAGCAAGAATTCAAATTCATGGGATCACGTGTGTACGACTCACCACAATTAGTATCGGCTATTCAAGCGAGGAGGCTACTTCAAGGTGGTTGTCAGGGGTATGTTGCATATATAAAGGATATGCCAAAAGAAGAATCGAAACAGACTGATATTCCGGTAGTTAGAGAATTTCCATATGTTTTTTGAGAAGAATTACATGGGTTACCACCAGATCGAGAAATAGAATTTGTCATGGATATGCTACCAGGATCGGCGCCGATATCTAAACACCCTATAGAATGGCTCCAGTTGAACTAAAAGAGTTGAAAGACCAGTTATAGGAGTTGTTGGATAAAGGGTTTATTAGACGTAGCGTGTCGCCTTAGGGAGCACTAGTCCTGTTTGAAAAGAAGAAAGACGAGACTATGAGGATGTGCATTGATTATAAAGAAATAAATAAAGTGACAGTCAGGAATAAATATCCTCTTCCCAGAATTGATGATTTATTTGATTAGCTCCAAGGAACGCAGGTCTACTCCAAAATTGACCTTTGGTCAAGATATCACTAGGTGAAAGTTAAAACAGAGGACATTTTGAAGACAACTTTCTGAAACAGGTATGGGCAATACGAATTTTTGGTAATACCGTTCGGATTGACTAATGTGCTAGTGGTGTTTATGGACCTAATGAATCCGGTGTTTCATCAATGTTTGGACTAGTTTGTTGTGGTATTTATTGATGATATACTAGTCTACTTGAAGATTTTTGAGGAGCAAGAGAATCATCTGAGGCTAGCATTGTAAGAATTGACGGAAAAGAAATTGTACACTAAATTTAAGAAATGTGAATTCTGGCTGAGGCAAGTTACTTTCCTCGGGCATATGATCTCTGGGGATGGCGTATTATTAAGTCCACTGACATGACTCACGAGGAAAAATGTGAGATTTGAATGGATCGATGAGTGTGAGTAGAGCTTCTAGGAATTGAAGCAACAGCTAGTCAGTGCACTGGTATTATTTATTCCATCAAGAGAGGGTGGATTTGTTATATATAGTGACGCGTCTCTGAAGGGACTTGGGTGCATGTTGATGCAGCATTAGAAGGTTATTGCTTAGGTTTCTCTATAGCTTAAAGAGTATGAAAAGAACTACCTGGTGCATGATTTAGAATTAGGTGGAGTGGTGTATGCTCTAAAAATATAGAGGCATTATATTTATGGTGGGACATGTGAGATCTTCACTCACCATAAAAGTTTGAAATATTTTTCCACTTAGAAAGAACTGAATATGAGGCAAAGAAGATCACTAGAGCTCATTAAAGATTATAATTGCACTATCAGCTACCACCCAGGAAAAGCAAATGTGGTGGCTGATGCTTTTAGCCAAAAATCAGTGGGAATAGCATTGCCAGCAGTGGAGATTCACCATCCAATTCAAATGGACCTGGAGAGGCTCAGTGTGGTGTTAATAGAGGGCGATTTCCAGGAATTCATCACCAGCTTAGTATTACATCCTACCCTACAGGAGAAGATTAAAGCTGCTCAGAGAAATGGCACAAAATTGGTAGAACTGATAAATAAAGTGCAGGACAATTAGGGGGAGGAGTTCAGTATATCAGATGATGGAGCTCTATAGTTTCATACCAGATTGTGCGTTCTTACAGATGTTGAGATTGGGAGGGCTATCTTAGAAGAGGCGCACAGATCCCTATATACAGTGCATCTTAGAAGTACTAAAATGTATCGGAACCTTCAAGAATCTTTCTAGTGGAGCAGTATGAAGAGGGAAATAGCTGAATTTGTGGATTAATGTTTGACGTGCCAGTAGGTGAAGGCTGAGTACCAGAGGCCGACAAGATAGCTACAACCACTCCACATCCCTGAGTGGAAATGAGACCATATATCCATGGATTTTTTTACAGGGATACCATCGGGACTGCATGGTCAGAACGCCATTTGGGTGATTGTAGACCAGCTGACGAAGATGACCCACTTTATTCCTATTAAAGTTAGTTATTCTATTAATAGACTGGCAGAATTATACATTCAAGAGATAGTTCAGATCGAGACCCACGATTTACATCACGATTTTAAAGGAGTTTGTAGGAATCTTTGGGGTCTTTGTTATCATTCAGCACAACCTTTCATCCTCAAACTGATGGGTCAATAGAGAGGATGATCCAAATACATAAGTATATGCAGCGAGAATGTGTGCTGGATTTTAGGGGTAGTTGGACCCAGTATTGCTGCTAGTAGAGTTCACGTATGATAACAACTACTAGGCCAGCATCAGGATGGCACCATATGAGGCATTATATGGTAGGAGGCGTCGTTCTCCACTATATTGGGATTAAATGGGTAAGAGGTGAGTACTAGGGCTAGAATTAGTACAGAAGGCATACGATAAAATTTGACTTATTAAAGATAGAATTAGTACAGCCCAAAGTCGGCAGAAAAGCTACACAAATACTCGCCGCGCTGAAATTTAGAATTCAATGTGGGAGACCATGTGTTCTTGAGAGTGGCACCACTGAGAGGAGTTATGAGATTTGGAAAGAAGGGTAAGTTGAGCCCTAGGTTTATTGGCCCATTCGAGATACTTGAGAGAGTGGGTTTAGTTGCCTATAGGTTGGCTTTACCACCAGTTTTATTTAGGATCCATGACGTATTTCATGTTTCCATGCTAAGGAAATATGTCCTAGATCCCTCTTAGGTGATCAGTTATAAAGAGATTGAGCTTAGAGATACTCTAGCATAGTTTTTTTTTTTTTTTTTAAGAAGGGCGGTACCTCCATTTATTTATTGATAACCCCTCACTTTTGGCGGAGGAATACTGTGGTTACAAGACAATCAATAAGAGATAACAAAAGACAAACGTTAAAAATCTCCCAAAGAACAACACCAACATCCGGCCAAAACCGGGTTACAAGTCCAAACAAAACAAAACAAATCATGACCTACAAAACAAATCTCACACAACATAACAAAACAAAAGAAGAACAACAAAAAGCATGAGCAAAAACCAAAAGAAAATCAGCTAAACATACCTCATATAAGCCATACCCATCTTCTCCAATTTATACAAACCATTGCTAACTTTAGGGAGTTGACTACTATTTGTAAACAAACTATTCCTCCCCATAGCACCTTGTCGAGCCAAGGCATCTGCTACTTTGTTCCCTTCTCTATAAAAATGATTTATCGAAAAATCCACTCCCTCCAATAAACCAATAAGCTGCTCCCAAAAAATCCCACAAATACCACAATGAGCATTTCCTGACTCTAATCCAATTAACTATAATATTCGAATCACATTCAATATCGATACAGGTATGACCCAACTATTTGCAAATCTTTATTCCTTCCAACACAGCTCTCAATTCAGCTTCATTATTTGAACAAGAATCAAAATATTTTGAAAAACCAAATACAAAAGAACCTGTATGGTCGCTAAGGATGCCACCACCACCCGCCGGCCCTGGGTTCCCCAGGCTGCTCCCATCCAAGTTTAGTTTCAACCTCCCTTGCCTCGGTTTTAGCCATCTTACACTTTGCATAGTTTTAATTCTTTTATTCAAAATTTGCACTTTCAGATTCTGCAAAACCCAAAAATTAGCATCCTTTAACTGAACCATTTCTGTCATGTTCCTACTCAAAACCCCCACCCAATACTTAATGGAGAGCCACACATCAGTACTACTCTCTAATTTTCCTCCCATTCTAGCCACACATCTCCTTCTCCATAGCCTCCAAACTACTAAACAAGGAATCAAACGCATCAATGAACCCAGTTGAGAGAACCTAGAAGCCCTATTAAACCACATTTGAACTCTTTCTTTCCAACTTTGTTGCCTAAGGAAAGGAACACCTACCTCCACCGAAAGCTTCCTCCAAACCTCAGAAGCAAGGTCTCCCTTATTTAACACATGCTCCAAATCTTCTGATTGCCTCATCTCACAACAATTACATGCTGAAACCAGAGAAACCCCCACCCTTCTCACCTTTTCAATAACACTTAGGCACTCAAAAGCAGCCTTCCACATACAAATAGAAATTTTCTTCGGTAACCATTTGTTCCAAACCCACTTAGCCCAATCAAATTTTGGAGCTCTAACTCTGATAACATCCCATGCGGATTTTGTATTAAAGCAGCCATCCTTTTCCGAGAGTCATAACAGAATGTCCGAAAAATTTCTAAGATTTCCCACCTTTTCCATAACTTCATCCGCTTTATTAAACCCCAGAATCCTCTGCAAATTTTCCACATCCCACGCATTGTTGATAACCAAATCTTTTAATTTGATATGAGATTGTGCATCATTTGGACAGTTTGCATACAAAGGTCCCGAATCTAGAAACTTATCATACCATAATTTTACATCTCCTTCTCTAACCTTCCACTTAGATTTACTTAACAGATCAGGCATACCCTGCAGAACTTTCCTCCAAAAGGAAGAATCTAATCCATGCGATCTACAAAGAGCAATATGTCCTCCTTTCACATATTTAGCTTTAAAAAATCTAGCCCATAAAGAATTCTACGTTAATAAATGCCAACCAAACTTCATGAATAAAGACCATTGCACTTCCGAAATGTCCCTTACTCCAATGCCCCCTTCCTCCACAGGAACACACAATTTCTTCCAAGCCCTCCATTTCATTTTTTCTTTTCCATCCTTAAATCTCCAGAAAAAAGAAGCAAACATACCTTGAATCTTTTTAATCACCAATTTCGGTACATTTAGAACAGCTAGCAGATATAATGACATACTTGAAAGCACATGCCTCAACAAAACAAGACGACCTCCTTGAGACAATAGTCTACTTTTCCAGCCCTCAACTCTCTTACTGATTTTTTGGATTAAAGGGTCAAAATGACAGCCTTTCAATTTACCATCTACTATTGGCACACCCAAATACGTAAAAGGAAATTTACCCTCAATAAAACCAGTCTCTTGAAGAATTTCTCCTTTCCTCTGGACACCCAACTTGTTTGAGAAAAAAATAGCTGATTTATCTTTATTCACCATTTGGCCAGTCCAGTTTTCATACTCCTTAATCACCTCCATTAACTGACTAATAGATTTTTTTCCAGCATTAGCAAAAATAACAACATCATCCGCGTACATTAAATGTGATATAATAGGTGCACCACACGGGTGTGCAAATGGTAAAATCCGCTTCTCAGACAACTTTTTTTTAGTTAATTTAGAAAGAATTTCTTCCATGATGATGAAAATATACGGTGACAACGGATCCGCTTGCCTCAAACCCCTTTTTGACTTGAAGAAACCTCTATAAGTGCCATGCATCATGACAGAAAACCATGGATTGGAAATACAATTCTGAATCAACTTACAAAACCAGTTTGGAAAACCAAGAGCCTTAAAAATCTGATCTACCACCTGCCACTCCACTCGATCATACGCTTTGCTCATATCAATCTTTAGCAT
The DNA here is from genome assembly GCF_029873635.1 of Malania oleifera. Lineage (NCBI taxonomy): Eukaryota > Viridiplantae > Streptophyta > Magnoliopsida > Santalales > Ximeniaceae > Malania > Malania oleifera. The sequence goes on along the minus strand of NC_080418.1, from coordinate 42,526,344 downwards.
TATATTACCTCCTCTCACCCGCCTATGTAATAATTTTGTCATCTCTTGAGTAAGCGTTATATTTTCAAAAATACTCCTCCCTTTCACAAAAGCACCCTGTTCTAAAGAAATTAAATCACTCATCACCAACGAAAGCTTACCAACAAGGATTTTGGAGAAAATTTTATAGATTACATTACAAAGGCTTATCGGCGAAATTTATCAAAAGACTGAGGATCCCCTACCTTAGGAATAAGCACTATGTAAGAGGAACAAAAATACCAAGACAACATATCACCTCTGAAGAATTCTTTTACTGCATCCATCACATCATTTTTAATAATCTTCCAACAGGTAATATAAAAAGAAGACCCAAACCCATCAGGTCCCGGGCTACTATTCACAGAAATAGATGAAACAGCTTCATAAACCTCCTCCTCGGTTGGGTCTTCACTTAGCTGACTTATAGACTCCTCAGAAACTACTGACTGGATAATCTTTTCCAGGTTTGACCTTTGCACCAAACTATTTTGCCCTAAGAATTGCTCAAAATACTTCACAGCCTCATCATGAACCATCTGTATCTTTTCTAACACCAAACCATCAGGAAGCGTCATTGAATTTACACAAGAATTTCGTCTCTTTTGTGTCATCACAGCATGGAAAAACTTTGAATTTTGATCCCCGTCTATCAACCATTTCACCTTTGCTTGTTGCGCCAACCGAACCTCTTCCCTTCTATACCAAACCTCCAATTCAGTTTTAGACACAAGGAACTCTTCTTCAACTGATTCCGAGTATTCTGTCTGTAGTAAATTCTCATAATTTTCCACCCTTTCCTCCAACTCTCGAATAAAACTACCAACACGACCGAAGATCTGTTTGTTCCACACCCTAAGCCTTTGTTTTAGCCTTTTTAATTTACCCGCCAATTTACACAATCCTGAATCTGCCACAATGTGTTCTCTCCAAGATGATTCAACCATTTCCAAAAAATCCCTATGTGACGTCCACATGTTCTGAAACCTAAACGGCGCTGGCCCATACCTCTCCATACTCGCACACAGCTGTAATAAGATAGGAGAATGATCTGAAGTATTTCTTTTCAACAAAGAAGTCTTAGCTTCACCATATTTTATAGAAAAAACATTATTAATCAACACCCTGTCCAGTTTCGCCCAACTTCTTCTCAAACGTTGTTGGCCATTACACCATGAAAATTGACTTCCTTCGAATTTGAGGTCCAATAACCCACAACTATTAATACAATCATTGAATTCAGCCATAGACGAACCCAAGCGAGGTCTACCTCTCACCCTTTCCTCATCTGACTGAATTACATTAAAATCTCTCATAACAACCCAAGCCACGTCAACACTCGACATCCCTTGAAGCTGTTCCCATAAATCTCTTCTCTCAATATGATAACATTTAGCAAATACAAAAGTAAGAAGCAAGGAGTCTTTATCATCTGTTACCAAAACTGTCACACATTGATTTAAGGTACCCACCCAATCCACTTGAACATCATCTTTCCAGAACAACCAAATCTTTCCACCTTCCTCTACATTAGAGCAAAAGTTAGTAAATTGCAAATACATCGCCCACCTTTGTATCTTTTCTTCGATGTGCCAAAACCCTCTTATATTCCAAAACACAATTTTTTCAATCATAGGTTCAACTTTTGAGGTACTACCTTAGACCTATTAGACTTTCTCACTTGTCCATCATCTTTCTTTCTTCCTTTTGATTCACCCACTGTCACATTACCTTGATCAGAATAATATTCTTTTTGAGTATCAATGCAAACCTCCAAATCTCCCTTAGATACCACATCATAATTATCCCTCCACAATCCAACCTCCACTTCACCCTTTCTCTCATCCACCTCCTCCACTAAAATCAACTCTTCATCCTTATCCTTTTCAACTTTTCCCCTCCTCCCTTCATGAACAACTCTGATTTCCTGAACAGACCTAGAACAATCTACCCGTGCCTTCTGGTCTTTACAACAATCGACTTTCTCTCCACTATTTTTCTCTACCAAATTAACTTCCTCCACTTTTTTAGTACCTACATTATTAACCTCATTCACAATTTCTTTATTTTTCTCAATCACCTTCGACGGACTATTCACGTTTCCATCCTTCTTCTCCTCCATCCGTTGTTCCTGACTCTTCAAAATAGGATCTTCCTCTTCAACTATCATATTCTCTTTTCTATTCAATTTTTTCCAAACCATCTCATCTACCTCCTTTCTCATACCTACCTTCCTTTTATCCTTAGACTTAACTCCAAACCGGCATACTATTTCAGTGTGACCTTGTCTACAACATTTGTTACAATAGAAACCCCTCTTCTCATATTACCCTTTGCCAACTCTGTTTTTGTCCTACCACCAACGGAATACCCTCCACAGGATCCTTCTGCCAATCCACTTCAACACATAATCTCGCACCCGTGGCTCGTGTTCTATATAACATGGCATTATCCGTTCCGAAGAATTTACCAAATCTTGTGGCCAAACTCTATAAACAGTCCATTCTATATAAATGTAAAGGCAGACCTGGTAAAAAAATCCATTGAGGTGCGATTGATGGCTCCTTGTTGACATCAAAATTCACGGACCAATTAAAAAGCTGAAATTGGCACCCTGCCACCCATCTTCCTTCTCGTGCCCATGCATGAATGTAGTCCTTTTCGTTTACCAAATGCAACAGAACATGCTAGCTATCCATAAAACTTATCATGGGGACTTCAGAGAGACCCAAGGATTGGATAATATGCCTTCGAAGGACATCAATAGATGGCCTTGCAGAAAGAAATTTAAGCACCAATGCAAACTTCAGATCCTCCGCAGCATTTTCCATCTCCACATCTGAGAAAAAAAAACCTAATTCTCCATTAATTAGTTTCGGTTTCCTTAATGGGATTTTGAATTTTGAAGATGGAATTGGCCTCTTCAAGGCTTCCGCAAATGATTTTCCCCCAACGAAACCTTCCTCCTTTTCGATCTTAACATCCCCCGAACCACTCCCTGTCGCCCGTATACTAGCATCGACACCTCCTCTCAATCCTCCGGTAACAGTTACCGAAGATGGTTCAGTCATGTCTAAAAAATAAGTTACCTATTTTCCATATTGACCACCAAAAAGCGAATACAAATAATAAATAAAAAATAACAAATAAAAAATAAAAATAAAAAACCAAACCTGCAGTCCCGTAGATCTATGTCTGCCGTCCCCGTATGTTTCTTGTGCAGATTTGCCGGCTACATCTTTTCCCCAACACTCCTCGCAACAACGCCGGAGCCAATCGCTGCCAACGCTGGAGGTGAAAACACTGCCACTGCGTCTTGGAACTCCGTTGCTAGGAGACACGGAAAGCCACTGCTGCAAGCACAAATCCGTGATCGACGCGGGCACTCCACAGATGGTCGTGGGATGTCGCTACTGCAAGGCCCACTGGAGACAACAAGGCAGTCCCACCCTAATCTCCGTTCGGAGATCCAGACGCGACGACTGGCGAACAAGGCCACGCGAGCGATAGAGATTACGTCCGGTGACGGCGGCTCGCAAGAAACGTGAGCAACAGTCCGGCAAAGATAGCAGGCCAAGAGACGCGAGTGACAGAGACTTCTAGCGACAGCGGCTGCCAAGAACACGCGAGCAACAGACCGGTGAAGGCGACAGGCCAGAACACGCGAGCGACAAGTTAACGTCCGGCAACGACGGCTCGTAAGAACACGCGAGCAACAGTTCGGGCACAGTAATGCACAAGTTAGGGATACTCTAGCATATGAGGAAACACCAGTACAATTTTTGGATAGAAAAGAACAAGAATTGTGCACTAAGAAAATTCCATTAGTAAAAGTCCTGTGGAGGAATCATGCAGTAGAGGAAGCATCGTGAGAGCTAGAGGAGGAGATACAATGGAAATACCCACATCTATTTAGTGGGGACCAGTATTAGACAAAAAAGAAACAGTGATAGTCTAGATATAGCAAGTTTTACTTGATATCGTTTATATAGTACAGAGTAATTGATATATAAGTTGTATTTTAGGTTATAGTATAGATAGTGTTTTAGTTTTGGGATAATATTATTTTATGAGTATATTTGTAATCTCCCAAAACCATAATTATAACCACGATATTCCTCTGCCATATGTGAGGGTAATTAATAAAATAAGTAGTGAATTTTTCCAAAAAGGATGGTGTATAGCGTAGATAGCAAATTTCGAGGACAAAATTTTATGAGGGGAGAATGTAGAGACTCGAAAATTATAATTATTAAATGATAGAGAGAAGGAAAACTTTAAAAGGACATAGCAGGGTTTGTAGACGAACGCCCTAGTTTCATTGACGAACTTCTTGTGGGATTCGTAGACGAAGTTTAGTGTTTCGTTGACGAAGAGATACCGAGGGGGGTTAATTCAAACCCATTGGTTTTTCGATGAGTTATTTACCTTTGTCAATGAACTCCCTTCTTTGGTTCATCGATGAGTACACGTGGCTTGTCGACGAAGCCACGTGTCAAGCCACCTATAAATATGTGGAAATCGGGTTTTCAGCAAAGGATTCAGTCACTCTCTCATTTTCTCTCTCTAGAAATGAATTCTTTAGCTTCTCTCTAAGATTCCAGCTCCATTTCTCCCCCATTCGAAGATCAGAAGGTACTATGATGATCATGTAGAGATTCTCTACAACTTAACCGGAGCAGAATTTTGGTTTGAGGAGTTCAGACACCATCCCAAAATCTGGGTAAGTAGGATATTTTAGGGTTTTCATAGTTATTAGGCCTTTCTAAACCCAGATTTTGTATTAGATGTTGATATACTAGTGTTTGAGATGATTAAACTAGGGTGCTGTGATTTCAGGGTTTTGGTTTCCAAATATCGCAGGCATGGGTTAAGGATCCCAGCGGGTGTAATCTTAGGAACCCAGGTAACATGATAAATAGTTTATAGTTTAGAAATGTGAGTATGATAATTATTCTGGATACTTAGTTGATTAGCAGAGGGAAATATATATATATATAGACACACACACACAAACACATATATGTATATGTGTAATTTCAGGGCGTTGAAATTACGAATGTTGCAAGCGTGAAATAGTAAAATAATAAACAGTTCTTAGAATGCTCTGTAAGAGAAATATGTTATGCTAGTAAATTTAGAAATTTTATCAGTAAATTATAGTATTTGATTATGAGATATAGAGTATAAATTATACAGTTATACAAATTTTAGTATATGAGTTCTATTTATTAATTGTGTGGCTTGAGTCAATATTTGCTCAGTACAATATTTATACAATTTTCAAAATATCATGATCTACAACATTTATGCACAGAAATATGTTTTACCAGATTTGTAGAATTATGATTTACAATATATACACAGGCATATATTTTACAATATTCATAGAATACCATGATTCATAGAATTACAAAACCATAACACTCAGTTATTACAGTTTATTTAGTTCACATATTATAGATGATATTTTAGCTCAGATAATACAATTTATTCAGATCAGTTTTACAGTATTATGGTTATACATAATCATGATGAAACAATAAGATATATATATATATATATATATATATATATAATAGTATTATACAGTATCAAACACTGATGAATCAGATTAGTTATCAGAGTATGGTACCGTAGTTATTTCAGTTCAAAGTGCAACCATACGTCTCAGATAGAGTATAGAACAACCAATTTTTCCACAGGTAGAGTAGAGTGCTCCCTAAAGTCTAGACTAGGTGGAGCAAGCCTTTCATGCTACAGGCATGTTTATGCATATAGTTAGACTAGCACTGGTAGGTCAAGCAGTGTTTAGTCCAGCCTACAGGCCGCACAACCAGTCATTAGGGGTTAAATCATGACATATATTTTTCCAGGAACGTTTTCACAGTTATTTATATGTATACAGATTTACAAAATAACAGAAGATATATTATAATACTAGAAGTATGAATAAATAGAAAGCTCTGATATTACAGTTGTATTTTAAGCCACATAGGTATGAGTTATACTGCATATTATTTTACATTCTATCTTAGTTTCAGTTATTTATAAGTATATTATTCATGTAAACATAGTTGCCACACACTGGTAATAGCATATTTCGTCTTATTGAGAGTTGTCTCATTCCAGTAATTTAACATATTTCAGGTGATCTAGCTAGACAAGCATATCAGGCTTAGACGTAGAGGGGATAGTTATACTGCCCTGTCAGAAGGGTAAGTGGTTTTGGGGAGATGTATTTATCAGTAGCTTATAGGAGATCTAATGGGGGATTTTTGGAAATATGTGTATGTATTAGAGTTTGAGAAGGTACTAAATTCTAGTATTGTAAATATAGGTGTTTGACTTTATGTTTTCCACTGCATAGGAATTCTATCTTGTGAACAAGAATTTCCTTAGTGCCCGCCTAGGGCCTAAGTTGTTATAATACATAATACAAGCGTATCAGAGTAATTTTAATATGTAAAAATAATAACAAATGGTATGATTTTTGAGGTCGTTACAATCTGACAATGTGACTGATATGCTGATGAAGCCGGTCACAACAGACAAGTTGAAGTATTGCTTGGACTTGATCAATGTCTCCCAGTGCTAGACGAGGGATGAACCCAATCTACTAGGTGGAGCAGTGGTTATGCTTTCATATTTCCAAGGTGGTGAATATTCACCAAGATGAAGATTATTGGGGATGTGACTCATATTTTGACTAGAAGTGCATACACCGGGAAAAGCTATGTGAAGCAAGGAGCAAGAGCATGAGAGGAGCATGCGGGCAAAGGGATAACCATTGACGATTTGGACTTTAACCATTGACGGTTTTAGGCATAATGCAGAGGTGTTTCTTTTTGCTCCAAACCGTCGATTGTTTCAGTTTGCCCAAGTTACGTAATTTCAAATCGGGGGCCAGTAGATTGGGCTAATCAGAGGGATTTCCTCCGAGAATTGCTACAGGGATTGTTTAGATAGGATCTAAAGTTCCTGTATGTTTAGGGTTCGCTTATAATCAATGATTTGTAATCCTATTGTAGGCTTTGACATTATTCATAGTGGAAAACGAAGTTGTTACTCTCACGAATATAGGCAAATTGCCGAACCACATAAATATTGTGTCTTTTGGTTGTGTTTTCATTCTTCTCATTACTGAGTGTTTGCTTCTTGTGTATATTTCATCATCGAGTGATTGCATTAGTGATTGTTGATTCGTTCGTGTGTGAGATTGTGTGCTTCCATTGCGTATCCATGATGAAAAACAACACTTCTTCACTTTTTTTTTTTTTTTTTTGAATTTTTAAAAATGACACAAAACAACACATGCATGCTCAATAGAACCTATTAAGATTCCTCCCAACACATTAAAAAACATATGTACTTACAATTACATACATATTCACCCACTTATATACACCTATACCCTAAAAATACAAACATGCCTTCATACTCACATTTTCATAAATTTAAATACATTTACATACACAATAATGTTCAAATCCACATAATTAATTGCATATTCAAATATCACTTAAGAGAATCTACCCATATTATTCTGCATGTGCACTTATACCATTTGTGTGCACATAATATATATCCTATCCTAAAACACACATATACATTTATATTTACTACCTGTGCATTTTACACCTAAAACACACACACACACATACATAAATATTTTACCAACCTTACTACTTATAACCATAAGCATACCTACTTTTCTTGTACACATTGACTCACACCCACCTACACCTACATTATTATTTATGTACATCCATACTTGCTCTCACATGCCCCCATATACCCCTACATACATACCTATACACCTTAAACACATGCATTTACATGAATACCACTTACTTATATTTTCATATGCAATAATACTAATTTATACAGGCTACTTAGACACTACATGCCATACATTTATACATGAATACATATTCATACACACTTTTTTATTCATGCAAATTTTCATACATTTACTTGCATTTTTATAGACATATGCATAAGCTACCAAGCACACATCAAACCTTATGGTTAGTAGGAAAAGATAGAAATTTAGTTTTTTGTCTCGATTTTTATGCAAAAAATTGAAGACTTTCCTGGATTGCCCCTACCATTTTAAGTCATTTTGGATCGCTTAGGATGGTAAAAAATGGCTAAAAAGAACCATGATGCCTCAAATCAAGAAGTAGTGAGGAACCAAAGTTTTAAGATTCCAGCAAAATGTCCATTGACAAAGTTTGAAAAATCCAATCTATTACTTACTCATTCATCTTTGGTTTGCTCGACTTCCCCTAAAACTCTGAGTGATGGTATCTCCATTTCTATTGGTAGCTATACATCTATCCCATACACCAACAAATAGGGAGTTGTCTCAGTTGAAGTCTCGATAGAAGTTTGATAGTCATGTAATGCAAATAGAAACATTTCATTCCAAACTTTTTAAGTAGTTATCTTCTTGAAGATCTTTTTATAGTTTCAACAACCCCATTTGTCTTTAGATTATTAGTAAAGAACTTGTGATCTTGTATCTTAAATTTCCAGAACAACTCTTTCATCATCCGATTATTCAAATTGGTAGCATTATCTAAAATAATTTGTTCTAGGAGGCCTAATATACAAATTGGGCTTTTTTTTTTAATAATGAATCTAACATTTTTTTAGTAATATTGGCATAAGATGCAACTTTCACCCACTTTGTGAAATAGTTAATGACCACTAATATGAAGTAATGACCATTATATGCTTTAGGTATTGGAGTTGGTCCAATGATATCTACACCCAATATTGAAAATAACCAAGGCTATCATAGAGTGTAAAGATACATGCGATGCCTTTAGCTTAGTAGCTTAAATTTCATGCTTGTAACATATTCTCACATAATCAACATAGTCTATCTCCAACAATCAGCTCATAAAATCCTTCTAGCTAGATAGCATCCTATAGCCAACCATCGAATAATTCTCTCATTATTGTTTGAAGCATGTGGTGGATACTATTGATTTGTAAAATATTGTTTTATGTAATGATACCATGACTTTCCATCCACTTTCTCTTCAATAAACATATAATAAGTTGGATCGCTGCACACATCCACACTTAATGACTGAAATTTATCCTTATTTGTTTCTAATCATGGTGGTGAATTTTTCTAATGCATTTGCAAATCTATTCCTTATTTGTGGGAGATGTTCAAAAAAGATGAACTTGAACTATTGTACAAGCTTCTCTATAAACTCCTAAGAAGGAATCAATTTCCAATCCTTAGTTTTCCATTCCCAAACAACTTGACATATGTTTATTGTTGAATCTTTATACACTTCAAGATCGTGGTTTCTGATTTCTTGTGCAGCCTTTAATCCTATTATACAAGCTTCATATTCAGTTTGTTAGATTAAGGAAAATTTAAGAACAATAGGATATTGTTCTCCTTGTGGTGATGCCAACACTGCCTTACTTCACATCCATAAGTAGACACTGTGTTGTCAAAGTACATATTCAATCTATTTTCTTCATTATCCATAACCAGAACAACCTTGTTAGGAAATTCAAATTCATCGATCCTTTCTCATCCATTGCATGATCAACTAAATGGTCAATTAACACTTACCCCTTGAGTGCTTTGGTTGGTTTATATACAATGTCATATTATGATAAAGGCATGCTCTATTGAGCTATTCTTCTTGACAAATGTGATTTTTCATAAATTTATATCAATGGGTCCATTTGGAATATGAGAAAATTTTTGTATGGTATAACATGTACTACCTTAATTGGTGAGCTACCCAAGCAAGAGCACAATATGTTCTGTCCACAATTGAATACTTGGATTCATACTTATTGAACTTCTTACTAAGGTAGCAAATATCTCTTTTCTTCCTTTTTGTCTCATTATTTTGATACAACATACATCCCATTGATTCCTTCAATAATCCTAAGTATAAAATTAGAGGCTTCCTAGGAATCGAAAGCATGAAAACAGGTGAATTTCTCAAGTATTTTTTTAATCTTATCAAAAGCTCACTAGCATTCATCGTTCCAAACACCTGAGTTATCCTTCTTCAATAATATGAAAGTCAGTTGTAGCAATGAATTGTGATATAAACTAAGTAATGTAGCTTAGTATTTCCCAAAACCCTTGCACTTGTTTCTTGGTAGATGGAGGTTCCAACCTCTCAATACCTGAAATCTTAGTTGAGTCCACCTCAATCCCTCTTTGAGTGACAACAAACCCCAATAGTTTCCAGGTGCAGTACCAAAAGTAAACTTTGCTGGATTCAACTTCAACCTATTCTTCTTTAACCTTTTAAACAATATTCTTAGAATCCCAAGATGCTCATCACTTCTAGACTTGAAAATCATGTTGTCTCCATATATTTCAATCTCTTTGTGCATCATGTCATGGAAGAATGTCACCATTGTACTCTAGTAAGTAGCTCCAACATTCTTTAACTTTAAGAGCATTACTTTGTAACATAAGGTGCCCCATTTAGTGATAAATATTGTGTTTGATTTATCCTCTTCTACCATCTTGATTTGATTATATCTATAGAAATAGCAGATAAATGAAAGTAACTTGTGTCCAGTTGTATTTTCCACTAACACATTAATATGGGGTAATGAAAAATCATTTTTATGGCTAACCTTGTTTAGATCTTGATAATCTACACACATTCTAACTTTACCATCCTTTATAAAAATTGAAAAAAAAAAAGTTATTTAACCATTTTGGATAAACTACACACTTCTTAACCTCCTCATTGATCTTCAACTACCGATCAGGGCACGTCCTTTTGAGCTTTTGTTTCTCAGTTTATAATTTGACCAAACTGGTATATGATGATTTACCATATCTATATCTAGTCCAAGCATATTCTGAAAAGACTAAGCAAACATATCCTTAAACTCATGCAATAATGCCACCACTTCTTGTCTTATTTGAGGGTTCATCAAGGTAGCAATCTTGACCTCTTGTGGACCATCTTCTATTCCAAAATTCACAACCTCCACACCTTCTTCATATGATTTAATTTGCTTACTCTTTTTCTCTAATATCCTTAAAAGTTCCTTTAATGACTCTAATTCCTCATATACTTCCTTAAGCTAGACTAGGCACTCTCATTGTAATCAACAACATTTTCATGCTATAAGAAGGGTTTATTTTTAGTAGATACAAAATAAACTAGCTTTAAAAGAACAAAAAAAAAAAAAAAAACTGAGATGGTACAAACACAAATGAAAATGAAAATGAAAAGGATAAACCTATTTACAACAAAGAGTGTTTCTTGAGCTATAGGTCAAACCAAAGAAAGAACCACATTTTGCATCACTTGTACATAGGTATGACTACAATTGTCTAGTTATCAAGAGACCTTGATGCAATTTTAGAATCATCCAGATGATGCTCCTACTAATCAATCATGTTAACTGATAATTTTCTATCAAACATCTCAACAAATTCCTTAAGTTCAATATCCTATTCTGGCGTAGTCCCTGATCTATGACATATAACACATGACAACTTTGAAAAAGTGTAATGAATGTGTAGGATCACTAGTCCAAGCTTATATGGGCTTTTTTCTTCAATTTTGGCCAACCTTCCTCAAACCAATTTTCTCGACCTTGTCCTTTTTATATGAATGAAAACCCAAACAAAAAGAATTTTTATGATTCTATAACATTATTGGTTCAATTATTCCTTGTAAGTGATTTCCTAATCCTTTTCCAATCTTATATTCTTGTTTCAACATCGACTTGACAATCATCATGCTAATCTCTTTTAGTTTTGATTTTTTTTTGGAACTTTTGGATTCTCACTGTTAATAGTTGGATCACATTATTTCAAAGGTATTGTCATGCTCCGAACCCAGTAATGGGACCCGAGAATGCCCAAAACTAAAATCCAATCTATAGAACTTGTAAAGAATCCATCCTTGATCCACGTGGTAACGTTAGATCTATGATTCCCGCTACATACGACGAAGAAATCTAGAGAGATAGATAGAGAGAGTTGAGTTTCTAGAGAGATAGAGAGAGAGTTTGAGTTTTCTTAGCTGAGAAGTAATGAAAATATCTATTTATAGCCATTTGACCCGGCCACTCCTCTTCGACGAATGACGTCTTTGTTGATGAGATCATATAGACAGCTCGTCGTCGAGACGATGGCCTCGTCGACGAGCCTGAGATTTATGGATTCCCGAAACCCCTCAGCTTCTCCTTGTCGACGAGCCTTTGAATTTCGTCGACAAGCAGCACCAGGCCTTCATCGACAAACTCTGACTTCGTCGATGAAGTCTGCTCAATTATCAATTTACCCTTCTCTTAATTATTTAATTCCCTATATCACAAACCGGGTTCTTAAAACCTCCACTCCTTACAAAATTTTCTTCCTCGAAATTTGCTATCTCTCATTGATGAAATCAATTATATACTTGACTTTAGGAAGAAAATCGGCGACTACTATAACGCAGCCCCATCACAACATATTCATACCCTCACTTATGGTGGAGAAATACCGTGGTTACAAACATAAATCGTTTCAGGAGTTCACAAATACACACACTCCACAAGACCAACCACCTAATCCAAAACAAAGTAGGGTAATGTACATATCTCATAACAGTTGTGGATACTTCTGGGGTATTTCTGCTTCCAATTCCCAAGAATCTTACTCAACCTCGTGATTCTGCCACAATACCTTCACCAAAGGTATGTCCTTGGTATGTAGCTTTTGAACTTTATGGTCTAGAATCTGAACAGGTATCTCCTCATACACTAAAGTATCCCCAATCTCCACATCCTCGTAGCTAATAACATGTGAAGGATCCAACACGTACCTCCTCAACATGGATACGTGAAACACATCGTGGATCCTCGAGAGTGCTAGGGGTAGTGCAATCCTGTAGGCTACCAGACCCACTCGCTTAAGAACCTCGAATGGTCCAATGTATCTCGAGCTTAACTTCCCCTTCTTCCCAAATCTCATCACCCCTTTCATCAGAGCGATCCTCAAAAATACCTTACCCCCCACCTCAAACTCTAACTCACAGCAGCAAACATCTACGTATCTCTTCTGCCGACTTTGAGTTGATTTAATCCTTTCACAGATCAAACCTACCTTCTCAGATGCCTACTGCACAAGTTCAGGTCATAACACCTGACGTTCACCAACCTCACTCCAATATAGAGGAGATCGACATCTCCGACCATACAGAGCCTCGAACGGTGCCATCCCAATACTAGCCTGGAAGCTATTGTTATATGCGAACTCTACTAGTGGCATAAACTATATCCATCTACCACCGAAATCTAACACACAAGCCCACAACATATCCTCCAAGATTTGTATTTTCCTCTTTGACTGTCCATCAGTCTGGGGTGGAACGTTGTACTGAAAGTAAACTTCATCCCCAATGCTTCCTGCAAGCTCATCTACAATCGAGAAGAAAACCTTGGGTCCCGATCTGATTCAATGGACACCGATACTCAGTGCATTCTCACAATCTCATGCACATATAACTTCACTAGCCTACTTAAATGGTAGCTAACCTTCATCGATAAAAAGTGAGCAGATTCCGTCAACCTGTCCACGATTACCCAAATAGCATTCTGCCCGTGAAGTGCTGGCGGCAATCTAGTCACAAAGTCCATGGAAATATGCTCCCATTTCCACACCGGAATAGCTAAGGGCTCTAACGGACTTGCCGGTTTCTAATATTCATTTTTCACCTGCTAACACATCAGACAATACTCCCTAAACTGAGCAATCTGCCTCTTCATACCACTCCACTAGAAGGTCTCGCGCAAGTCCCAATACATCTTTGTACTACCTGGAGGTACCGTATACAAAAAGCGATGCGCTTTTTCCAGAATCGTCCTTCTAATCTCATCGTCGTTCGGAACACATGACCTGGTCCCAAACCTCAACACACCTCCCTTAGAGATGTTCAACTCTGAAGCCAATCCCTGCTATACCTTTTCCACAACAACCTCTGTCAACTTCGCATCACTAGCCTGCACGGCTTTTGTACGCTCAAACAAAATCAGTTGGACCACCAAACTAGCAAGGAAAGTCTGATGATCACCACACACTAACTCCATACCTTAGCTCTCCAGATCCTGTCTGATGTGATGCTAAGCTACAACTGCAGATATTGCCACGTGATTCGACTTCCGACTCAACGCATCGGCTACCACATTAGCTTTTCTTGGGTGATAACTAATGGTACAATCTTAGTCTTTAATCAGCTTAAGCCACCGTCTCTGCCTCATGTTTAGCTCCTTCTGCGTGAATAAGTACCTGAGGCTCTTGTGAGTAGTGAAAATCTTGCATTGTACACCATATAAATAGTGTCGCCAAATCTTTAGAGCGTATACGATAGCAGCCAATTCTAGATCATGCGTAGGGTAATTCTTCTCGTATTCCTTCAGTTGTTAAGAAACATATGCTATCACCTTACCCTGCTGCATAAGAACACAACACAAACCTTTCAGAGACACATCACTATAAATCACAAAACTGCCACCCCCAGAATGAATGGTCCAAATTGGAGCAGTAACCAGCATGTGCTTCAACTTTTGAAAACATTGCTCGCAATCACTGGTCCACTTGAACTTCACCCCCTTCTTGGTCAATCGAGTTAGAGGCCTAGACAATTTAGAAAACCCCTCCATGAACCGATGATAATAACCCACCAGTCCAAGAAAACTCTAAACCTCCTGCGCACTCTTCGGCCTCACCTAGTCGACCACAGCTTCGATCTTGCTAGGATCAACTGATATACCATCACCAGTCACTACATGGCCTAAGAATGCCACCTGATTCAACCAGAATTCGTACTCCTTAATTTAGCATACAACATCTTCTCTCGCAAAATCTGTAATATCAACCTCAGATGACTTTCATGCTCTTCCGAACTCCTCGAGTATATCAGAATATCATCAATAAACACCACTACAAACCGGTCCAGGTACTTGGGGAAAACCCTATTCATAAGATCCATGAACACCACCGGAGCATTCATCAACCCAAAAGGCATGACTAAGAACTTGTAGTGGCTATATCTGGTTCGAAAAGTAGTTTTTGCTACATCCTCAGATCAAACCCTCACCTGATAATACCTTGATCAGAGGTTAATCTTTGAAAAGACCTGTGTCCCCTGTAGTTGGTCAAAGAGATCATCTATACAAGGCAAAGGGTAGCAATTCTTCACAATTATCTTGTTAATCTCACGGTAATCAATGCACATGCGCATCAACCCATCCTTCTTCTTCACAAATAGTATCGGAGCTCCCCACGGTGAAACACTAGGTTGAATGAAACCCCTATCTAGTAATTCTTGCAACTGCTCCTTCAACTTCTGAAGTTCTGCCGGAGCCATCTGATATGGAGCTTTAGAGATCAGTGTCTTACTACGCAGCAACTCTATCGCGAACTCCACCTTACGATCTGGAGGTAAATCGGGAAAATCATCTGGAAATACATTTGGGAACTTACTGACTACCCGAATATCCTTAAGTCTCAACTCACCCCACGGCAGTTCCTTCACATAAGCTAGGTACCCCTGACATCCATCCAAGAGTAATCTTCTCGCCTGGAATGCCAATAGAATCTATGGCATTGAACGTACACACGATCCCACAAACTCATATTCTTGCTCCCTAGGAGGTCTGAACACTACCACCTCCTACGACAGTTGATCACAGCATAACTGGAGAATAACCAATCCATTACCAATATGACAACAAACCCTAACATGTCGTATACTACAAGGTTTGTTGGTAGCAGCTTCCCCTAGATTACCACTCGGCAGTCCTCCATTATCCTCCTACAAAATGATATACTCCCAGAGGGTGTGGCTACAGACAATCCCTCTTCCATGACTTGGGTCTCCATCCCACACAGTTTCACAAAATTAACAGATATAAAGGAGTGGGCCGCACCTGAATCAAATAAAACCACAACTCTATTTAAAAGCAACATCATAGTACCTGTCACCACATTCCTCGCACACTCAACATCCGCTAGAGTAAGCGAGTACACCCTTGCTGGAGCTATGTTTATTTGGTGGGTTCCCCGGGATGCCTGATTACTCCCCTATTTCTGACTCGAAGAAGGCGTACCCCTCTTCGGTGTGTGACAATCCCAAGCCATGTGACCTGACTGACCACAATTGTAGCAGTTACCCCCAAACGGCTGGCACTCACCGCTATGCCATCTTCGGAACCTGGTACAACGATCACCCACTTGGCTCATCTAAGAACCTTGATGCTTGGTATTCTATTCGTAACCCGAGCCCCTGTTCCTCTTCTTCCACGATCCCTAACGAGATCCAGAATGATAACCAGAAGGTACTGGCCTCTTCGTCGGTTCCTAATCCACCTCGTCCTCTCGGATACCAATCTCAATCACAGTGGCTTTAACCACCAAAATCGAGAACTCACAGATCTGAAGCATACCCACTAATCTGCGGATGTCCATCCTCAGGCCCTTCTTGAACCTTCGAGTCTTCTCATACTTGTTTGAGATCAAACACGGCGCAAACCGGGATAGCTCTATATACCGAGCAGCATACCCTAGCACAGTCATACCCCGTTAAGTCAGCGCAGAAACTCATCCACCTTAGCGTCGCGTATAGAAACCAGGAAGTATCTGTCAAAGAAAACCTCCTTAAAATGGCTCCAAGACATCTCCACAGGACTGGCCCTTTGCTTCTCCAGCAGATTCACTGCAGTCCACCAACGCCTTTCCTCCCCTGACAACTGGAAGGTAGCATAGAGGACTCTCTGCCTGTCTGTGTAGTGTAGGACCTCCAAAATCCTCTCAATATTCTCGACCCAGTCCTCTGCTATCGTCTAGTCGTGTCCCCTTAAGAACGTCAGAGGATGCATGCGTGTGAACCTCTCAATGGTACACCCCGTAGGTGTAGGATAATGTTCGCGTCTCCTGACACTCCTCTTGATCTCCTATAGGACCTGTCTCATCAGTCCTCGAGGCACAGTAGGAGACTCATCACTCGTTGTCTCCTTGGAGCCACTTCCTAGGTTATTATCCTTGGGCTCCATTCTGAAAACACAATAAAGTTATATCAAGACTCCTACAATATGTACAGTTAACACAATTATCTAACCCTAATCATGTTAACTATCACCTATCAGGTCCAGGTCTGTCCTATCACATTGACACGGAAGTCATCAATGGTTTGTTGTGATTTTACTAAAATCATCATTCTAGGAAAAACACAGAACACCGCCAATGAGTCCCGGTTTAGCAACAAAACATCCCTCAACCAACTCTACCCACATCCAACTTCCTATGCTCTTGTATGTACACACAGCTATGCCTAACCAAGTCTACACAACCTAGCAACCTGGTTAGCTCTAATACCAAGTTGTCACGCCCCGAACCCAGTAGAATGCCCGAAACTAAAATCCAATTCATAGAACTTGTAAAGAATCCTTCCCTGATCCTCGTGGTAACGTTGGATCTATGATTCCTGCTACAAACGACGAAGAAATCTAGAGAGATAGAGAGAAAGAGTTGAGTTTCTAGAGAGATAAAGAGAGAGTTTGAGTTTTCTTAGATGAGAAGTAATGAAAATATCTATTTATAACCCTTTGACTTGACCACTCCTCGTCAACGAATGGCATCTTTGTCAACGAGATCATATAGACAACTCATCGACGAGCCTCTAAATTTGGTCGACGAGCCTTCGTCGACGAACTCTGCTCAATAACCAATTTACCATTCTCTTAATTATTTAACTCCCTATGTCACGGTTCGGGTTCTTACAGGTATAATAAGAACAATCAACTTGTGTATCCTTAGCTTTCATAAAGGGTACCAGTACTCCTTGTGTCAATACGTTCTTATTGGCTTAAGTGGCAAAGATAGGAGAGGTGAATTGGGTTTTTTAAAAAAATTAATGTGCTTGATTACAAAATTTAAAGAAATTAAAACACACCAACTAAATACACAAATATAAAGTTATGAAATCAGAAGAGAGAAAGGAAGACAAATGCAAACTCCTTTTTATAATGGTTTGACAACCAATTTACATCCACTCTCTCAAGTTAATTGATGTGTTCCTAAAATGAATTATTTTAGTCCCCCATTTACCTATGTTTTGTCGTCATTTGTCATGTATTTACCCTTTCTTATCATACTTCAGAGTTATGCAAGGTTTGTTCATGTTTCAGAAAAATCACGCTAAAACCAAGGAGTTAAGCAATACAAGAAGTCAAGGGAGTAATTGGGATGCAAAAAACTCAAATCAAATGCTCAACCAAACCCCCAAATCCTCAACTCATCAAAGCAAAGAAGACTTGGTTCGACCATGTGATGCAACCAGCTAACATAGGGGGCGACTAGGTCATAGAAAGAAGACTCAGAGATTCAAACTGAATGTAAGATGTTGCAAGGTTCGACCAGCAGCTTGACCAGGAGACCCTAAGGGGCAACTAGGTCGAGAATCTGAAGACTAGCCGAGTTAGAGATCCTGAGAGCCTCCACCAACAGCTCGACCAAGTAACCCTAAAGGGCAACCAGGTCGAGATCCTGAGATCTACTGAAGTTGAGATCCTACAAGTCTCGACCATCGGCACAACTAGGAAGACCCATAGGCGCCACTAGGTTGAGAATACCTGAAATTTGAATCCCAGAATTCCCACGAGCCTTGACCAGGGCATGACTAGGGGAATACATGGGTGCAACCTGGTCGACAAATGCAAGCACCAGCAATCTTCGATGTGATATTTTCAACAGAACTTTCTTGATTTAAATTTTAAACCTTGTAAGCCCTCTTGGGTATAAAAGCTAGCTTCATTTATGTGTCTAGGATTGCCCTTTGGCCCCTCTTTGGTTAGTGACAAACCTAGAGAGTCTTTGGGTGCCACTTAGATTAGATTTACTAGCCTTCCTTTCAAATCCTATTTTGGTTTGTGGTTGGATTCATCGAAGGCCTATGACAACCTTCAAGTTCTAGGTGCTCGCATAGATTAGATGGTTCTTAATTGTATTCTTGATCGCTAATGATAAGCCATTGAGTTGCAATTGAAGCCAATTTTTAATACATGTTCTTTTACTGCTTTCATTTAAATACTAGCACTTTAAATATCTTTTCTTCAATTTTCTTGCACTTTTACTTCTCTAATTATGTTGAGGTCCTAGGGTAAAGGATAGCATAGCTAGGGATTCGGTTACTTAGACATACTAGATTGTGGTTCATGCACGGGGTGTTCTCGTGATCGGTGGATAGAATATACCCTGGTTGTTGATTGTCCTCCGGATTGG
The DNA here is from genome assembly GCF_029873635.1 of Malania oleifera. Lineage (NCBI taxonomy): Eukaryota > Viridiplantae > Streptophyta > Magnoliopsida > Santalales > Ximeniaceae > Malania > Malania oleifera. The sequence continues at coordinate 42,507,038 of NC_080418.1, read as the reverse complement.
TGCACCTTTGCTACTTATGTCACTTGAAAGGTTCACTTAACTATTTAGCCTAGTATGGATATCTAATTGGACATAGCTATCACACACAATAACCTAAGATTAATTCATGGTCTGAGATCTGCTTTGTAGGTGTTAATATAAATTTACCTGCTTTCATAGTTTATAGAGTAAAAAAAAAAAGAACTTACAAAATCTCATTTTTTTCACAAAGTGTAGTAAATTAGGCTCGAAGTGATAAACAACTACATTGTAGTCCTTGTGGATCAATGCCTGACTTACTCATTGTTCTACTGGACTTGAGGTAAGTTAGGTTATAAATTTTATCTTTGGTAGTTAAGGACCAAGCCTTGGCAAGCCTACCAAATTTTGGTACCATTGTCGGGGACTCAATTATGGTTGTAAGCTAATTTCTCACTTAAGAGTACTACTACATTGTTTTTCTTTATTTTCTTTTGTTTTTATTTTTGTTTGATACTCTAAAGTCTTAATTATGTGTTGCGTGTGTATATGTTGGGTTTGCACTCTTTGGATCCTAAGTTAGTGCCCATAGACCCTAAGATTGAGAGATCTCATAAGTCAATTAGGAAATCTACCTCTAGTCCCGAGTTGGCCAAGTCATCTGAACCTAAAGTCATGGCTGAACGTCCTCGAGTCCCCACCTTTCTAAACCCAGAATCCCAAGCTCCCTACCAACTTGTGGTGGAAGAGCAACGTCTCCGGTCTCTTAGAGACCACTTTACACCCAACACATACACTCCGCTGTTTGTATTCGATTTTCAAATTTCGAGGCGGCTCAATTTGAGATTAAGACTTCCATCATCTCGATGCTTCCAACCTACTTTGGGAATTTGATAGAAAATCGATACAAGAATCTTGATGAATTTCTTGAAATTTGTTCCACCATGCGTATACCCAATTTTGGGGGTGATGCCCTCCGATTGAGGCTATTCTTGTTCTCTCTAAAAGACAAAATCAAATCTTGGCTGAATTCCTTAGAGTCAAACTCGGTGACCAATTGGGTCACCATGTAACATGAGTTCTCAAAAAGGTACTTCCCCATTGGGAAGACTAACCAGCCGAGGAAGGTCATCAATAGTTTCTCACAATTGGATGGGTAACAATTTTTCGAGACATATGAACGCTTTATGGATCTTCGACACAAATTACTACTTCACCAAATCCCTAGGTGGCAATTAGTTCATATCTTTTATGAAGGATTAGTTGAGCATGACCGGTCCATGGTCGATGCATCTTGTGGAGGTACTTTCCTCATCAAACACGAGAATAAAGCCTGGGCTCTCTTTGAGAACCTTGCTGAGAATTCTCAACAGCATGCTATTGCTACTCGTAGACCATCACAACCTTCCTCTTCCCATCTTAAAAGAGTCCATTAGTTAGCTGCAGGCCATGACCTTGCACCCACACTACACACCATCATGAAAAAGTTAGACTAATTCTTGTCCGTAGGACAGCAACCTCAACTTGTGGAGTGTGCAGAGGTGTGTGTCATATGCTCTGATCCTTCACACACTTGTTATAATTTCCCCTATGCACCTCCCCCACTTGATTTTGTGTAGAAGGACGTTAAGGTGTCCCATAATGTGTATGACATGTCATCCATGACCCATACTCGAACAAGTACAATCCTGGGTGGAGTAAGCATCCTAACTTCTCTTGGAGGCCACAAGCTCTTGGTTTTCAAGCTCAAAGTGTTGACTTTTTGAATCCGATCCTTGTTTTGTTGCTGACAAAGCATGACTTACTTATATTTGTATTTAGTGATTGAATAGGTTATAATTCAGCACACACATAAGTTGACAGGAAATGGAAGCCTAGAGGAACAAAAAGCTCACACCCTCCTAGCACAATCCATGAAGTCTTGAAGACCAAAGACGAAGACACTTAGTTTTGTATTGTATATGCATTTAATTTTTTAATATTTGGTCTGTAATAATGCATGCATTTGCATGATATGGTTATATGCTCAGATAGGACCTTAGACTAACCGTAGGGAACCAGGCCAGACTGTGTTCAACCAACGTTGGATTTTTTGGGTCAAATTAAGGGAAAAATAGTAAATTTCAATGCCCTCAGTCGACCGACCATTCTTGAGTTATAATCCAACGGTCGACCAAAAGCACTATTTGCGGAGGTCAAAATTTGACCAAGTCTCGGCCGACCAAACCCAACATACACAAATTGGCTTGGTCGACCGAACAAGTTCGAAGTCAACATATTGACTTCCCTCGGTAGACTATTTTGCTTTGAACGCACCTCCCTCGGTCGATTAAGTCATAAACCTCTGACACCCCAACTACTTGGTCGACCAAATCATGTAGTTCAAATTGTCCTTGGTCAACTGAATCTATATAAATGGTGAACTGATCTTTGCCTTGGTCGACCGAACCTACGAAACATTCAGAATCACCCTAATATGGTCGACCAAACTTGCAGTTCAAAATGACCATGGTCAACCAAACATCAATGCTCAGTCAACGGACCCGAGCTTAGGATGACCGAACCTCACGCGTCTGCTATTTTTAACCGCGCTAATCAGGGGCTAATTTTTAATTAAACTTTTTTCAAAATACCCAGTGTGTCCCCAATGGTCGTTTTTTGAGTAAAATCTATAAATACTCCCTCATAAACTCAAATTACTAACTTTGATTAACTCTAAAATTCTCTCTAAACCTCTGTTAATCAAAATTCCTCCAAACCAATTTTTATAGTTAAAATCATTCTTTTGGGGAAAAATATGTTATCCAAACCTCTCCAAATCTCTTCCATGCTTTTATTTCAAAATCATTTTTTAGGAGAGTATTTTATTTAGGGCATTTTACTTGCACATACTCTCACTTGTTCTTTACGTTCTAGAAATCATTTTTTGAAAGTATTGCTTGCATTTCTCCTGGTTATTTATTTGATAAATATTTTTGGGAGAAATTATTTATAGCACAAATATTTTATTGAGTTTAAATTCCTAATTTCTCCAAATGTTCTTTATTTGTAAAAATGTTTATAGGAGAACATAACACTCATATTGTCATATATTTCATTTGTGCATAAATTGTTAGATAAGCACCGTTACTCTACTGAGCAGATTGGATATTATATTAGAAGTATGTATTTGAGCTTTAACGTGTACATCTCTGCTTGTATTTTCAAATGCATTTTATATGTACAAAATGCTTTTAATAGATTGGTTGGGTTCAGCCCGTTAATTAAACTGGGGAGTCTCAACCCCATAAATAAGACCAGTTCGGTTCAGTCCAAAAATTGAACTAGAATATCTCCACCCCATAAAAGAGACCAGTTGGGCTCAGCCTGGTAATTGAGCTGGAGTTTTTCCTCGCCCCATAAGGAGAGGTATTGTAAACGGCTTCTGATCTGACCATTTAAGTGAACAGGTTTATTAGAATCCTTTGGGGGTATGCCCAAGGCAGGGACGTAGGTTGGTGTGGCCGAACCTCGATAACAAATATTGTGTGTGTCTCTCTCTCCTTTTCTCATTTAATTACTGCACTTTAACTTCTTCATGTGTATGCTTTTATTTATCATGATAATTATTTGCATGCACACCTCTATTTAAATGAGATATGTAGCACTTGTGTATGTTTACGTTAATTGGAAAATCATTTTTCATACACGCATTAAATTAAAATGGGATATGATGTGATGCACGTATGCAAATATTTAATTTAGAGTTAATGTCATATTTGCTTTAAATATTTTCTTACTTGATTGATTGGAGGAATTAAGAATGCTTGGACAGTCCCTAGGTTGTGTAATATTGTTGTCATCTGGTTTAACCTAGGAAGAAATTTTTTTATACCCAATTCACCCCCCCCCCCCTTGGGATTACACCAATCACAACACAAAGATCTTAGCAATCACCCACTACTCCACCTCCTCGCCCATTCCAACACTCTTAAAATCCTCATATGTATGCCCCTAGACCTTCATCCTATAAGTAACCATCTCCTCCTTGGCTTTAATAAGATAGATCTTTTCAGGAGACAGTGCTCAAAACCCTTAACGACATTGAGGATGATTGGAAATTACTCCACTCTCTCTCTCCCAATCCATTGCCAAGCTAGAAGCCACCATGGGCCAACTAGCCAATTTCATATTGGCTTGATTCTCTCAGGTTCTTACTATAGAAAATGCTCATACTAAGGTTTGAAATTCTAAGCATAAACCACTTCCTAGGCATTTAGTCATCACTACCGCTTTTATAACAAATCCTAAAATCTAAAGAAGAAGTGATCTAATTATATAATTCCTTTTGGAACCTATTCTTCCTTTGGTCCTGAGGGTTTGCTTTCCTGACAACCCATACCATTTTTCTATCTATGCCTCTAGCACCTCTAAATGGGCAAGTGTATCGAATGTGCCCTTTATTTTTACAATATAAGCAAGTTTTATATGCATGTGAAAGATTTTGCTTATTAGTCTTATTTTTACATGATGAGGCATAAAAATGACTATGAGATTTACAAGATGAACTCAAATTCTTTTTGAAAAAAATATTTCTTTTAACTCCTAAGGATTTATTTGAGTTATTCTTTTCACTTGTAACCTTGGATATTATTCTAAAATAATCATCCATTTTTCTCTCCAAGCAAGTGATTTTCAAGACCTTCTCAATCTTTTTCTTTTCTAAGGTAGTATGATATTCTTTTAGATCTTCTAATTATTTTGCCAACCTTTTATTTTCATTTTTCAAGAATGATTTCTTCTTAGATATCTTAACTAGAATCTTATGCATTTTACCTAGAGCAATTTCTATTACTTCGTATGGAGGCATGTTTTCATTGTCACATGATTCATCACAAGATACACTAATAGAATTATCACAGTATAAGAATCAATGCATGAATCATTCGATAAAGTAGAAGGAGAGGAATTTACCTCTTCATTAGTTAATGCTATAAAGCATTCATTTTCTACTTCTAGAATTTTTGAGCTCGGAACATCCGGAGTGATGGTCTCCTTCTCTTTGGTTTCTCCATACCTCCTTTCTAGTTCTTCCCATATTTCCTTTACACTTTGGTCAAGATCTCATTAAATACACAAGTATCTAAGGCGCAATATAAAATATTCATGGCATTTGAATTAATTTGCTTTAAACTAGCATCATTTTCATTCATCTCATTTTCTAACTTGGGAATTTCTATATCATTAACAATTTTCATCAACACAAAATTCCCTTTAACAGTCACTTGCCAAGCCCTCTAATCCATTAATTTTATAAAAATACTCATTTTTAGTTTCCAAATGGTGAAATCTACACCACAAAATGATGGAGGGTTTGTGAAGGATTGACCCTCACAAAAATGGGGATACACCAACACGAGCCATGCCATCTTTATGCAAAAATGATTAAACTTATTGCAACCGGGCTCTGATACCAAATGTGAGGAATTGTGTAATCCCAAGAGGGGGGTGAATTGGATATTTAAAAAATCTAGGTCACTTTTTGCCCTAAGTTTAAAACACAACCCCTTTCAATTTTATGCTTAATTAAATGATCACTAAACTATAAATATTTAAGCATGCACAATATTTCAATCTTAGGGTTTCTCAACCAATCACAAGATAACATTTAAAGCATTCACAATAATCACAATAAAATGAATATAAGCATACACAAGTGGAAATTTAAAGAGTGAGGGAAAGAGAGATCAAGCATAGTGATTTTTAACAAGGTTCGGCTATCCCCTCCTACGTCCTCGCCATGAGCAAACCACTCAAGTATTCCACTATCCGCTCCTTCAAATAAGGCAGAGCTACCTTATACAAACTCCTTTAAATAGGGTGGAGCCCCCCTTTACACACTCCTTCAAATAGGGTGGAGCCCCCCTCTCCAAGCGATACCTCACGCTTGGTCTGCTCTTTCTAGGTGGAACTATCTATCCAGGAAATATCCCACGCCTGACACGGTCCACTACTCGAACCGCAAGGATACAAATGATTTTGAAAAACGTTTGTGTACAATAGATGCTTCTTTACAAGCTGATTTGTACAATGAAAAATATTCTAATATGCACTCTCAAATGATTTGAAATTTGAAGCTCAGTAGAGTAAATGGATTTCTCTCAATTTTTCAAGTAAAATATAAGAGTTTGGAAAATGATTTTTCTTTAAGATTGACCTTTGATAAATAGAGAATGATAAGATTTTCAAGCAAGTATATATGAATTGAATATATGCGCAAAGCTCTCTAGAATAACCCAAATGAATTTCTCCAAAAAACTATTTTCAAAGAAAAGAATAGGAGAAACTAGGGTTTTCTCTCAAAATGATTGACCTTTGAAAAATCAAATACAAGAAGGCTATCAAGCAATATATATGAGTTTAAATATATGCTCAATCCTTACTTGGATAACTCAAAAAATTTTCTCCAAAAAGATTTTCAAAAGTAAGTAGGAGAAATAAGAATTTGATTTCAAAATGAGTATAAAGAATATTTGGAAATCAAAGAATATGCAAGTATGCTCCCAATATATATATATATTTTTTTCTAACATTCTCCAAGTTTTTAGGCTTAGTATTTATAGGCAAAGTCAAATTATAGTCGTTATATAACTGTTGGGGCTTTCAAATGATATTTTATTTCAAAAATCTAACCGTTATATGCCCTAAAAATAAAAAATTCGAGAGGTACGGTCCACTGGCCCTAAGGCAATTTTCCATTTTGCGTAGTTCGGTCAACTGGCCCGATGATCTGGTCTATTGGATCATTATCGTGTGAATTTCGGTCGACCAGCGGTCGACTGGGCTTAAGAGTCCAGTCGACTAGGCCTTTCTAAAAATTTAGTTCTGGCCTGGTGTTCTAGTCGATCGATTGAGCTTGAGATGCCAGTCAACTGGGCCCTTTATAAAAATGAGTTTTTGGCCAAAATAACTCTCCGGTCGACTGACCCCTTTGTAAAAAATTATTTTTGCCTTCTCTAAAGTTCAAAACCCATTTAAACCTTTTGTATAAAATTAACATTTTGAGTAAAAGGTTTTTTGTGAGACTCAGAATACCTAAGGTCAATCTATGGTCATTGTAGAGCTTCAATTTAAATCATAAGAATATGTATGCACAAATTGAACCTATAAGTATTACAACTTAAAAAAAAAAAAAAAAAAAACAAGGTCTTCAAGCTTTTGCTTTTCTAATGTCCATGGAATGCGCCAAATGATGTGCGTGTTTAAGTGCTTCATGACTTTCATTTTGCATTTGCCACTTGTGCCTACAGAAACATAAACTTTTTCATACACTTAGCATACAAATGAGATACTATGATTTGTCATTATCAAAACCCAGATATGACTCAAAAAGTCAACAATCGTTTTAAATTTTGTTGGAATTGGTGTATTCCCAAGAGGGGGGTGAATTGGGTATTTAAAATTATCTTCCTAAGTTAGTTCAAATTCTAGCAGCAGTATTACATAAGCCTATGGTCTTTCTATACAATCATAAACTTAATCAAGAATTAAACGCAAACATTCAAGTGCTGAAATTTAAATTGCAGAAATTAAAAGTAGACATTTAAAAGCAGACACAAGAAATGTTATCGGGATTCAGTCAATACTACCTACATCCCCGCCTTAAGCTAACAAGTAAGAGGATTCCACTAAGGCTCACTTGATGGGTGGAGTGACACCTAATACAACATCTTACTAGGATGGTGTACCTAGCTTTCCTGACTGGGTAAAAGCCAATCCGGGACTATTCACAGGGCTAATCTCCCTTTTCCGACCACCCGTCGGGAATACAACAGATAATCAAATAAATTTTTGCATACAAACAAATGTGCTTCTAATACAAGCATATGTGTACAACAATAAGCTCAGAAATATACTCACGTATGATATGAATTAAAGTTCAATATGAGAATGTGTATTTTTTACTAAAAAATATTTCTCAATAAAGATCGAATGTGAAGAATGATTTTCTTACTAACAAGAGTAAGAGACCTTCCAAGCAAAGAAATTAAAATAAGAAGATGCTCAAGGTACTCTTTTCAATATGTCAAGAGTTTTCCCAAAAACTAGTTTTTCAAATAAAGCTTAGGGAAACTAGGATTCTTGCTCAAAAATAATTTTGCAATGAAAAATATATGAGCCTTTGAACTCTTCCAATACGTGTGCAAGATTCACAAGCAATAAACAAGTTTTCTCCAAAGATATATATCAATGAATATATATGAATAAAACTTTGATTTACCCTCAAAAATAAGATTTGAAAGAATAAACAAGATATGAGAGTAAACAATATGATCTATAAAAACAAATGCCCAAGATAAATATAATACTCTCTTGAAAATAGATTTTTCAAAGTAATAATAAAGAGACGATAAAAAAATAGTATAAAAATTTGAGAGAATTTTTCTTAATGATTTTGCTAATTAGCTGCTAATTAAGACAAATAAAGGGGTATATATAGACTTAGGGAAAAATATGACCGTTGGGGATACAGAGGTAATTTTAGAAAAAGATTAATTATGTTTAATTAAAATTAACCTCATTTACATGCGGTAAAAAATTGACCAACTTGAGAGGTTTGGTGGGCCATATTTTAAGTTCAGTCGACCCAATTGCCAAGTTCGGTCGATCAAGACATTTTTGAACTATAGGTTCGATCGACTGTATTTATGTGATTTTGGATCCTCCGAGGTTCAGTTGACCAAATTTCATAGGTTCGGTCGACCAGGTCATTTTATAACTAAAGGTTCAGTCAACCAGGGCGTTGGGAAATCCTCACGTACCAGTTTGTTCGACCAAAGCATTGATGTTCATTTTAAGATTGGTCAACCAAATGGTCAACTATATGACCCTAGGGAGGTTCAGTCGACTGAAGTCGCTTTGTATGTTAGGGTTCGATCGACTGAGTTCAAATGACCTTATGATGTTCAGTTGACCGAGCCAAGTGAAATTCCAATTTTGCCCCTAAGGTCATCTATGGTTCTTGTGTGGTTCCCTACGGTCGAAGCTTTTGAATTAAGCCCAAAAACCTGGCATCAGTTGACTATTTAGCCCTAATCTTTAACCCTAACCAGTTAGTTATTTAAGAAATGAGTTTCTGTATAAAGGGCTGGTCCCTAGGGTTTGTCTATGGTCGTTTTGAGCTATCCATTCACATTATGTGTGCAATGCATTATTACAGACTAGAATATAAAAACAAATGCAATTATAATAGAAAGTGATCGTCTTCTTCTATCTTGCTCTTTAGTTCCATGGAATGCGCCAGATTGATGTGAGCTTTAAGTTCCTACTGGCTTCCATTCTTTGATATCTTATGTCTATATTGAAATGAGAACGTGTTCACGCACTAAATGCACACATAAGATACCGTTGCTTTGTCAGCATCAAAATAGAGACCGGACTCAAAAAGTCAATAAATTCCTTTCTCCCACGAAGCTCAAACCACATTTTCTCCTTGCTCCTTGGTCCCTCTTCGTTGCACCCACACCCAACCTTGTCGCCCGAGCCTACCCCACCTTCCATGAGCTTCGGTGACCCTCCGGCTCACTGCCCTAGCTTTGGTGACCCTCCCTGTGACGACCTGCCTAATTTCCATGTATTTTTTTAAATATAATATAATAAAACTAATATCACAAAACTCAGCAGATTAGAATCCACCTGGACCCGTGGGTACCAAGGATACATTAGAACACATAACGGAAGCCTAAGCAGTAGGAAACATACAACCATAATATCATAACTACAAAATCATCCATCATAATACTAGAGTCACTACATCCACTGTATTTAAGTACATACATCCCAAAAGAAAGATCTAGGGACATTTCCAAAAGATCCAACGGTCCCTACCAAAACTTACCCTTCAGAGAGGGCAGATCAACAGTACTAAATCAGCGGAGCTTTACCCGCTCTCCTATCAGAGGCTCCTGAAATGTTTATAAAGTTTTGGGTGAGACACCTCTCAGTTAGGGAAATAAACTAACACTAGTGTGTGGCAACATAAGCATTTTTATGATATATACATATATATATATATATATATATTTGTGGGAAAACATGCATAAACATAACATGACAAAACATAATGGTTTCCATAGCATAATTCATCTCATATAAATAATAATACAAAAGCATTCCTAGTTGGTTAGCTGGTTGTTGTCATGTATTACCCCCACATGACTAGGGTGTGTGGCTCGAAGGTGGGACCTAACAATGGTTGGCCGACCATTGCCAAGTCAAAAGTATAGTCTATAAGTCTGATGGGTCTTCCAAATCTGGTTCGTACACCAGGGGTGCTCACACACTTGTTAAAACCACATCGACCATCCAATCTCACGCCACTCCGTATAGCGGCGTTAACACAAATATCATGATAAATCATAAACATATAGCATCGGTACCGTGCAAGTGCTAGCCTAGACCAAGCCAACCAAGTTTTGATAACATATAGCATATACTGAAACTGTGATACATGAATATTTCATACCATTAATTATCAAATCAATCATATCATTTTGCATATATACGTATATCATGAAAATCATCAGCCCGTACGCTGGTATTTCATATTTTTCCATAGCTCGGCCCGTATGCCGGCAAACATATCAATAGCACAGCCTATACGCCGACAAACATATCAATAGCGCGGCCCATACGCTGGCAAACATATCCATAGAACGGCCCGTATGCCGGCAAACCTATCCATAGCTTGGCCTGTATGCTAGCAAATTATACACATAGCTCAACCCATACGTTGACACACATATAAAAATCTTGGCTCGTACACCGGTTTTTCATTATAAAAATCCATATCTTTATCATATTCCCAGAAAACAATATTTCATATTAATTTCAACTCATGCAACACAAAACAGGTTTTTCATATATTTAACATATCATCATTTTCAGCAGTATTTTCCAAATATAAAACATATATAAATATATTTATTTTTTGAAATCAGATGTTGTCATAACATACATACATTTTCATAAAATACCTAACTTAGTTTATCCCCTTACCTGAGTCCTGAAAAGCCCCTAAAACAAATAGCCCCGCACCCGCAGGATTCTTTGTTCAACACCTTGAAAACAACATTCTCCAGAACTAAAGTTCAGTATTACTACACATACTACGCTTTCTACAACTGTCAAATAGGTAAATACTAAGTAGAAAGTCTTACCCTGGATTTGGGATTGTTTCCAACTCAACCCCACCGACGATCCGCTTCGGTAGACTTGCAAAGAACTTTCCCAGGAGCGTCGTGCTAGCCTCAGATCGTTAATTTGGTAGAAAATCAGCCTGAGATCTTAGAGAAAAGGATAAGGAACTGAAGGATGAGAGAGAGAGAGAGAGAGAGAGAGAGAGAGAGAGAGATTGCGCACAAATGGGCTGAAAAATCACATTTAGAACTATTTATACTGCGGGATTCGTCGATGAGCCACGTCACCTCATCGACGAGTCCTATAGAAAGTTCATTGATGAACCTAAACCCTCGTTGACAAATTGTAGACTTCCAAAAATCCTCTCTCGGTATCTTCTCGTCGACGAAACCCCTGTGTTCGTTGACGAGACCTGAAAAATTTCGTGGGATTATCCTATCCAAAATGCAGTGTCATTGACGAACACTTAGCGTTCGTCAACGAAGTCGGCTGCCTCCCTCTGTTCCTATTTCCATTTCCTTTCCTTTTTATTATTTAAATACCATTATTCTTCGAGTCGTTACACACCCCTTGTGCGAAACTCCAATCCAGCACATCTAGGGTTTGCCCATTCGCATTCCCTGCGGCTGTGCCTCCTCATTTCCACTTCTAGAACCCACGTCCCTTCCTCTTCTCCTTCTTTAATCTTACACCTCACCTATATATCTTATCTTGCCAGAAGATGCCTCACCGTTCAGACTCTCGGGCTACTTCCAAGCAACCTCAATCCTCACGATCTGCCACCAAGCGGAAGACGGTCAAGGGTCTTTTGAGAGAGAAGTCGTCGTCCGGGTCTAAGCACACTCCACCCGCACCAGCGACGTCGAGGGGTCTAGCGGCCCATAGTGCGCAGTCTTAGTATTTCAAAGGGCCTAAGGCATAAAGGTTGACTCTCGAGGACTATGACTTTTGACCCATGTAGGAGTTTCAGTTGGATGAGACCTGTGTGCACACCATGAGGAAATGTTGCATAGAGGTCCTTAAGCAGCAGAAGATGGATCATTACATGACCCCGCCCACCACCACCTACCATCTAGCCCTTGTCCGGGGGTTCTACTAGCACCTGCACCAATACAGGCCTCGACTGCTCGTGTGCCACCTCCTGTTCCAGCTTCTCCAGAGTCCCCGGCAATGTCTGGTAGCTTTTCCAAGGAGGAGTCTGCTTCGAGTCCCCGATCTTACGTGGCTCACCGATCTAGTGAGGGTACTCCTTCCGATGTATCTAGTGATTTGGGGGGCAGTGATTCTAACTATGACGCCCGGTGGGTCTACTGAGGAGGATTAAGGCTAGGTGTTAGGGATCCCTTGTCTACACTCTTTTTCATATGTATTGTGCTCATGCACACTATTTTCTCTTTTCTTTTCTTCCTTTATTTATTTTTATTTTCTTTTGTACCACCATGCTTTTGAGTGGCTGTACTTGTGCTTATAATGTATTTATCTTCAGTTGTACTTCCTCTATAATTAATAAATATACATGGTGCTTTTGGTTTCATCTGCCTTTGTGCTATAGGGTACTAGTGCTCTTTTATTTATAAGTCTGGATTTTATATGGATGCTGACTAATGTAGCTACACTTCTTTAATGTATGGACACCGTATAGTGCTACCTTCCCATGCTTTCAAGGTTCTTTCTTTCCATACTATAGTAAGGACACTGAAGTTTTAAATTAGGGGTGGTGGGGTATGGATAGCACTGCACGGCATATGTTGAGCACAAAAATAACATAATTTTAAAATTTTCAGTGAACATTGTCTATTACATACCATGTTAACAATTTTGATACCCTTTACATACTTCTATATAGCCTGTACATTACATACTTAGGTTGAATCCTTTAAATGACTTTACTATGCTTTCTAATAAGGTAGTGAGTTGCTTGTGTGTTGTTTCACATGATATAGTCAAATTACCTGTGTTACAACTATACGAGGGTTGACTAGGAGTTCATTCGTTTTACACCTGTTGTATAAGTTCTTGTATTCACTTAGTATTTTACAAGGCTATGACGCACTTTCATATGATTTGTAGCATTTAGGGTTCCTTAGGAACACTGAGAGAACAACAGTGGTGACTATGAAACCTGGTGAGGTTTTGTTTAGCCATTCGTTTTTTGTGAGAAGTCATTTACATGAACTCTAAGTTCATGAAACTCAACTTTCCTTCTCTGGATATTCTTTGCATGCTAGTCTATGTATTTGAATTTGCTAGCCTAAAGGTGATGTCTAGTGGGGAGATATAAACATAGGTCTTGTAGCCGACTCGAGACGTGAGAATTAAGCCACCCCTAGAGATAAGCATAATTCATGAACCCCTGTTCGAGCTTAGTTTCCTATCGGTAGCATGAAGATGCCAAAATTTATAATGATTTTCCTAGCTGACCATAGAAGAAAAAGGTATACAGAGAAGAATGAACAGAAGAAAAAGAAATGAAAAATACATAGAATACTTGCTCCAAATACAAAAGGGTCAAGTTAGGGACACAACACACCATATCCTTACATGTATGAAGTTTCTTCGATGCTCTGGTGTACATGATGTATTCACGTCTGCTTTATGAATAATTGATCTAGGGTGGTCTTGGTTGGATGTGGCGAGTAGGTAAGAAGGCGCTGGGGTGAAGAACCCGACACCTTATTACTAGGCTAAATCCTATTCTTGTGAGATTAGTTCACTCAATTTTTAGTGTTAGTTCTTTGAAATATGTGAGATGTTTGATTGTGCATGTTTTTCCTCACATACAAGAGTGAACCCATCTTTTTGAGTGTTTTTTAGAGTATACCAGTGAGGCCGAGTCAAGACGATTGTTCTATAGATGTATGAGGGTGACCCGAGTGTGATGAATCATTCACTTTACACATGCCTTGTGATTATGCCTATCTATAATCAAATTTATATGGTGATATTAATTCTGAATTATAATTTTTGGTTGATTCTCTATGAGTTATGATTTTATTGATGGCTAAACACTGTTGAGACTTGTATAAGTAACTTGCTTCGGAGTTGTTTGTATAGTGAAGTTATGAAGGGAGGAGCCTACTTGTAATTAGGTTATATTCCTATATGTGAAATGGCATGATGGTGTTACATATGGATCTTATTTAATGTCCACTGAGATTGGTGTTTGTGGGTATCGCCCTAGAAACCTTCACAAGACTATAACTCGTCCACTAGGGTCACCTAAGGGTTTAAAGTCTTGTTGCATATGGTAAATACAATCGTATTTCCCAAGAAAGAGGAGGCAGATAGGATTTTAGTTATTTTTTTAGTTTTATTAGTTTTTCTTTGCTTGAGGACTAGCAAAGTGTAAGTTGGGGGTTGTGATGTGTTTCTAAAATGCACTATTTTAGGCCCCCATTTACCTATGTTTTGTCCTCATTTATCATATATTTACCCTTTCTTATCATAGTTCGGAGTTATGCAAGGTTTGTTTATGTTTCAGGAAAATCAGGTTAAAACTGAGGAGTAATGCAATACAAGAAGCCAAGAGAGTAATTTGGATGCACAAAGCTCAAATCATATGCTCAACCAAACCGCCAAAGCCTCAACTCATCGAAGAAAACAAGACTTGGTTCGACCATTTGGTGCGACCAGCTAACACAGGGGGCGATCACGTCACACAAAGAATACTCCAAGGTTCGACTGAATTTAAGATGCTACAAGGTTTGATCAATAGCTTGACCAGGAGACCCAAAGGGCCAACCGAATTGAGAATCTAAAGACTGACTAACTTAAAGATCCCAAAAGTCTCAACCAATAGCTCGACTAAGTAACCTTGAAGGGCAAACAGGTTCAGCTCCTGAGATCTAGTGAAGTTGAGATCCAGCAAGTCTTAACCATCGACGCAACCAGGAAGACCCATAGGCGCAACTACGTTGAGAATATTTGAAGTTTGAATCCCAATATTCCCGCGAGCCTCGACCAGGGCGCAACCAGGGGAATACATAGGTGTGACCTGGTCGACAGATGCGAGTGCCAGCAATCTTCTATGTGAGATTTTCTACAAAACATTCCTAATTTGAATTTTAAACCTTATAAACCCTCTTGGGTATAAAAGCTAGCTTTGTCTATTCATTTAGGTTTCCCCTTTGGCCTCTACTTGGTTAGTGACAGACCTAAAGAGTCTTTGGGTGCCACTTAGAGTAAATTTACTTGCTTTCCTCACAATTCCTATTTTGGTTTGTGCTTGGATTTGTCGAAGGCTTGTGACAACCTTCGAGTTCCGGGTGCTATAACATAGATTAAATGGTTCTTGATTGTATTGTTGATTGCTAGTGATCGGCCGTTGAGTTGCAATTGAAGCCAATTTTCAATATATGTTCTTTTACTACTTTCATTTAAATACTTGTGTTGGAATTGGTGTGATCCCAAGAGGGGAGGGTGAATTGGGTTTTAAAAATATTTCAGCTAATTTAAACATTTACACATATTCATCACAGTTCATATCTCATTCAGTATAATAACGTGTATAAACAATGATGAAGCTATATGTTCAAATATACACGTGCGGTATATCCCATTTAACTCAAATGTGTGCATGCAAATAAGTATAACAGTAAATAAATAAGCATACACATATGAAAATTAAAGTGCAAAAAGTAAATGAGATAGATAGAGAGAGAGAGAGAGAGAGAGAGAGAGAGAGAGAGACGATATATGTTATTGAGGTTCAGCCAAACCAGCCTACGTCCCCACCTTGGGCATACCCCCCAAGGATTCCACTATCCATGTTCACTTAAACGGATGGAGCAGAAGATGTTACAACCTCTCCTTACAGGGCGAGGTAAACCCCAGCTCAATTACCACGCTTAGCCCAACTGGTCTCTCTTACGGGGCAGAGACACCCCAGTTTAATTTTCAGGCTCAACCGAACCGGTCTCACTTACGGGGCTGAGACTCCCCAGTTCAATTATGGGCTGAACCCAACCGATACATGAAAATATTTTTTGTACAAAATAATGCTTCTAAAAATACAAGTAGAGATGTACACATTTAAGCTTAATATGCACTCTTGTATGATATGAGTTATGCTCAACAGAGAAAGGGTGTTTTCTCAAAACAATATTTTCATTCTTTGAGAAATGATGTGCATGATAAAATACTCAAAAATATGACCCTAATAAAATTTTCTCCCAAAAATATAGGAGAACCAAGGGTTTCGCTCTTTAAATAAATTTTGCATAAAAAATATATACGACTATATATAAATGATAAATATTTTCTCCAACAAAGATTTTTTGCAAATGAAAAATATTTGGAGAATCTGGGATTTAAGCTTACTCTTTTTTATTAATGTCAAAAGGGGGAGAAGTTTTGAGTAAAAATTGAGCTTGGTATTGAAAAATTTTGAAATTTTGAAAAATTTGAACATGATATATGTTTCAAAAAGGGACAAGTATTTGACATTGAATGATCTTAAACTTGAATGATGTAATGAGCATGATAGAGTTTTTGAAATTGATCTTGAACTTGAATGATGTAATGAGCATGATAAAGTTTTTGAAATTGATCTTGAACTTGCTAACTTTGTTAAGATTGATGCTTATTGTAAGGGGAGTCTTTTTAAGGCTCGCTCAAATTTTTTCTCCTTATTTGTCATCATCAAAAAGGGGGAGATTGTTGGTCTTACAAGACTTAACATCTTGTTTAGATGCTCACAAAAAAATGGAACTTAACATATTTGGTTAAGTAATGACATTTCAGGACTCAACCATGAGAAAGTAAGGTCAAGTGTTCAGAAGAAATCATGAAAGCCTATAGTTTAAAGAAGGATGATCATATGAAACTTAAGGCATGGATTCCAAGGGGATATACTAAAGCTTGAAGAAAAGCAAGAGGGCCAAAGAAAAGCAAATCAAAAGAGCACAAAGCAAAACAAGCATGAAGACTCAAGCAATGTCAAAAGTCCTAAGAAGTCTTTATGTAAGTGCTTCATATTTTAAATATCGTTTGAAATATTTTTGAAGCTCATTAGGATGCATCATAGACTTAGAGACCAGCTTTTAAAAAACCCTAAAAAATGATTTTGAAAAATTACATTTGATTCTTTCAAATAACAAAAGGTTTAAAATTTTTAAAAAATCAAAAATTTTGAAAAAAAATTAACCGGTCAACCAACTTACCAAAATATACTAAATTTTCCCAGCCGACTGACAATTTCCTGGAATTTATATCTAGCAGACAAAAGGGTCTCAGCCACCTGTCCAACTGACTGACCCTGTAAAAATACCTACAAAGTGGCTTGTCCAGCAGACTAACTCTACGAGATTTTAAAATTTTGAACTTTAACTGGAAAATTCTAAAAAATAGTTTTTCAAATATGAACGTTATAAAAACTTGGTGGACACTTTAAGTAACTTGGGAAACAAAGAAACTCATCCTAATAAGTCTATACGTACTTCTTTAAACCCAAAAAATCAAATCACCAAGCAATCACACAGCATTCATGTAGTACACTCTCAATCTCTCACAAAGCTCTTTCTTACTCACACTCCATCTGGGAGAATTCATTTGAATTGCTGCTGATTCATAAGCCTACGGTTCTAATACTGAATTTTCTCAACCACTAAAGAACCCTTGGTGATCTCTAATCTTGAGCTTCAATTCTATTTCATATTGATATTTAAATTCTTGAAGTACATAGTGTTGAATTTGTACTAATCTGCTCTATTTGAGAGTATTCTTGTACACAGCCTTTATTTCTTATTTCTTGTAATTCTTGGACGATTCAAATTGTTTGGATCATTGACCAAGTGTGGGGTATCACTTGGAGAGGTGATTACCTTAGCTTATTGAAGGAGTGCCCAAGCATGCGGTATCACTTGGAGAGGTGTAGCTCTATCCTACTAAAGGAGTGTGTAACGGTTTTGTTCCACTCAAAAATGAACTGGTTTAGTGGAATCCTTTGGTGGTTTGCCAAAGGCGAGGACGTAGGCTGGGGATAATCCGAACCTCGTAAAAACCTGGTGTTATTCTTTTTCCCTTACTCTCTTTAATTTTCAGCAAACATATAAACTGCGTGGATGATTTAGTTTCGTAATCATATATACTACATAATTTGGAAATGAAGTAAACTAAAGTTTAATTTGGTTTTGGGATTGCAGAAACTGAAAGGGAGTACGTTGGTTGATCAATACTTTGTGGAAACCTCAAAGGGAGTACGTTGATTGGTTAACACCCAAAGACAAATTAACTAAGAGTTAATTTTTGAGTTGTTGGGAATTTGAGTTATGGTTTGCATTGAAGAATCAATTTCATTCTCTACAAGGCTGGCATAAAATTTCATATACACAGGGTTGTTAACAAAAGCTGAAAGCTGAATACTAAATTTTGTGGGTTGAATACTTTGGTTGATTGATTGGCTGAATGTTTAAGTTTTGATTTACTTGAGTTGTGTTGTGATTAGTTGTGGATTGAATAAAGAACTAAGGATTGGTTGTGTGATTGCTGAAATAACAAGAGGTTAAGAATTCACGAAAAGAATTAAAAGAAAATTTTAAAACCTAATTCACCCCCCCCCCTCCTCTTGGGACTACACCTTAGTTTTCAATTGATATCAGAGCGGGGTTGTAGCAAATCCTAACTAGAAGTTACATAAAGATTTATATGGCACACTTAGGCGTAGCTCCCTTTGGACAGGGTCAATCCTCAACTAGGCCTCCCATCTTTTGTGGTTTAAACTATACATTTTGGAAACAACATATGAGAATCTATCTACAAACCATGGATTGGAAAGCATGAAAGGTTGTCACACATGGTGACCTTATGCCCACTAAACTTGTAGATGGCAAAGAAGTACCCAAAGAAGAAAAAGAATGGACCGACAATGACCATAGGATGTTACAAGTAAATTCAAGTTCTATGAATGCATTGTATTGTGCCCTTTGATATGAATGAATTCAATAGAGTCATGGCATGTAAATCAGCAAAAGAAATTTGGGATAAATTAGAAGTAACCTATGAAGGTACTATTGATGTAAGGGATAGTCGAATCGATATGCCCACTAGCAAGTATGAAGCTTTTAAGATGAATTCGGATGAAACCATCACTAGTATGTACACTAGGTTCACTCACATTATTAACTCACTTAATGCCCTAGGAAAAACATACACGACCTATGAAATGATCCGAAAAATTCTTAGAGGGCTGCCGCCTATATGGGAACCAAAAGCCACAGCTATAACAGAAGGAAGAAACCTTAAAAACACCTCCCTATATGAACTCATAGGTTCTCTCCCCACATATGAAATGACAATGAATGAAATAAGTGGAAAATCTAAAGCCCAAGAATTTGTTGCTTTTAAAACATCAAAAGAAAACTCTAATGATGAAGATAAAGAAAAGATGGATTAAAATGAATTAGCCTACATATCCTAGAAGCTAGCAAGAATTCTTAGAAGGAAGAACAAATTCGCAAGAAAAATTAGGAACTTAAAATCCGAATCAGATGAAGAAGAATCCAATACAAAGAAATTAAGAAATAAAATCCCTATATGTTATAATTGCAAGAAAAATGAATACATAAAACCGGAATGTCCACTACTTAAGAAGGATTCCAAAAAGAAAAAGAAAAAGGCAATGAAAGCCACTACTTGGGAGAACATGAGTACAAGTAGTTCAGAAAGTGAATCACGTGACCAAGAGGTTGCTTGCTATATGGCATGGGACGATGATGAAGAACAAAGCTCTTTATCCAAATCGGTTAATGCTTATAGTAGTGATTCATCTAATGAATCCAATGATGAGAGCATGCCATCTTATGATGAGTTACAAAATGAATTATTCAAAGTTTATAAAATCCTAGTCAAAGTAACTAAATAATATACTTCATTGAAAAATAAGAATGAAGGTACGATAAAGGAGTTGGAATCCCTTAAACTTGCTGAAAGAGAAAAAGATTCAAAAATCAAGAAAATAGAAAATAAGAATGAAGTTGTGATAAAAGAGTTAGAAGCTAAAAACCTTGCTGAAAAGGAAAAAGATTTGAAAATCAAGAAATTAGAAAGTAAGAATGAAGAGTTGATGAAAGAATTAGAAGACTTAAGATCCCAATCCTCTATAGAAAATGAGAAAGATCAATATATTTCTAAATTAGAGAATAAAATCAGAAAAATGTCTCAAAATCAAGAAAAGGGTAAAAATATACAAAATTCAGAAATCTATAATCTTAAGAGAGAAATTGAGGATCAAGCCAAAATCATCTACAACTTCACAAAAGGAAAAGAAAATCTTGACAAAATAATTGGGGTACAAAGAATGTCCTTAAATAAAGAAGGCATAGGATTCAATGGAATTGAAAATACAAAGAAAAAGAATCTTTATATGGGATACTTTACAAAAGTCTCAAAAAATTATGCTAGCGCCTCTTCAAATGCTTACTCTCACACCACATGCTTCCTATGTAAGAAGAAAGGACATATAAAGTTTGAATGTCCATTAAAGAGAAAGGGTGTGAAAACTAAACAAGTTTGGAGTGTAAAAGAAACATTTCTTGTTAAACCATCTGGACCTAAGAAAGTATGGGTATCTAGATAAAAAGTCTTGATCAAATCAATGGAAAATCTCAAAGAAGAGTTTAAGAGCTTATTGAAACAAATAAAAACAAAAATAAAATTGTTGGCCAAAATCATAGTATGATTCATACAAGCATTAAATTAGAAAGTATTAAGATATATGAAGCTTGGTGACTCATATGAAATCAAAGAAAATCGGAGCTTATTGCTTGAGTTTTTTAATTAAGAAAAGATATTTGAGAATGAGAACAAATTGAGCAATATTGTAGTACAATACACATGATAATGATATGCTCCATCCTTAAATGTTATGCTGATATGCTATATGCTACATGTGTATATCTTGAAATATCCAAAGACATGAAAATGATTGACGATTTTTGGCTCACTATATATTGAAAATCTTAGCATGGAGTTATTAAGCATGATTTAGAAGCATAAATTTTGATATGATATTGATATATGAATATGAAATTAATTCTTGACCATATATGCTAATGATGGATCACATGGATAAATTGAAAAATTTGCATCTAAATAATTTGAGTATCCATGAGTAGTGCATAACGTGACATTAACATTGGTATCTATAAAGTATATTGGTATCCATGAATATATCAATTAATATTTGAGCATAACAAGCATAATTATATCCATGAGCATGTTATGACATTGATATGGTATTGGTATTTGATATTAGTATTCATAAGCACATACATGATATGAATCAAATGTTTAAGATATGGATGATAAATTTAAAAGCAAAATTGGTATCAAATCTGAATGTATTAAATTCAGGGAGAGTATTACGACTTATTGCTTGTACTATGTCTTGTTTCTCCCTAATTTTTCAATTGATATCATGAATTAATGAAATTTTCAATTAGTATTATTCTTTAATGTTTTAATTGGTATCACAAATTCAAAAGTTCAATTGGTATCATGAATTAATGAAATTTTCAACTGGTATCATATGCTTGATATGCATGTTTGATATTCATATGCTCCAAATATGATTTTATTTGAACCTAATCATTTTTTATATGTTACTCTTTTTGATTGATGTCAAAATGGGGAGAAGTTTTGAGCAAAAATTGAGCTTGGTATTGAAAAATTTTGAAATTTTGAAAATTTTGAACATGATATATGTATCAAAAGGGGAGAAGTATTTGACATTGAATGATCATGAACTTGAATGATGTAATGAGCATGATAGAGTTTTTGAAATTGATCTTGAGCTTGCTAAGTTTGTTAAGATTGATGCTTATTGTAAGGGGAAGTTTTAAGGCTCACTCAAATTTTTGCTCCTTGTTTGTCATCATCAAAAAAGGGGAGATTGTTGACCTTACAAGGTTTAACATCCTGTTTTGATGCTAACAAAAAAATGGAACTTAACTTATTTGGTTAAGTCATGACATTTTGGGACTCAACCATGAGAAAGTAAGGTCAAGTGTTTAGAAGGAATCATGAAAGCCTATAGTTCAAAGAAGGATGATCATATGAAGCTTAAGGCATGGATTCTATATTAAAGCTTGAAGAAAAAAAAGAGAGCCAAAGAAAAGCAAATCAAGAGAGCACAAAGAAAAACAAGCATGAAGACTCAAGCAATGTCAAAAGTCTTAAGTAGTCTTTATGTAAGTGCTTCATATTTTAAATATCATTTGAAATATTTTTGAAGCTCATTAGGATGCATCATAGACTTAAAGACCAGTTTTTGAAAAACCCTGAAAAATGATTTTGAAAAATTACATTTGAGTCTTCCAAATAACAAAATGTTTAAAATCTTAAAAAATCAGAAATTTTGAAAAAATTGACTGGTCAACCGACTGACCAAAATATACTAAATTTTCCCAGCCGACTAACAAACATACCTATTGAATAACTGTCCAGCCGACTGACCATTTTGAACTGAGATCAGTCAATTGACTGACAAGCCCAATCAACTGACTCTTTTTGAACCGTGTTCAGTCAGCTGACTGACAATTTCCTGGAATTTATTTCTGGTAGATAGAAGGGTCTCGACCACCTGTACAGCCAACTGACCCTGTAAAAATACCTACCTAGTCGCCTGTCCAGCCGACTGACTCTACAAGATTTTTAAATTTTGAACTTTAACAGGAAAATTCTAAAAATTAGTTTTTCAAATATGAACGTTATAAAAACTTGGTGGGCACTCCAAGTAACTTGGGAAACAAGGAAACTCATCCTAAAAAATCTATAAATACTCCTTTAAACCCAAGAAATCAAATCACCTAGCAATCACACAGAATTCAAGCATTCAACTCTAAATCTCTCACAAAGCTCTTTCTTGCTCACACTCCATCTGGGAGAATTCATCTAAATTGCTACTGATTCGTAAGCCTACGATTCTAATACTAAGTTTTCTTAACCACTAAAGAACCCTTGGTGATCTCTAATCTTGAGCTTCAATTCTATTTCATATTGATATTTAAATTCTTGAAATACATAGTGCTGAATTTGTACTAATCTACTATGTTTGAGAGTATTCTTGTATGCATCATTTATTTCATATTTCTTGTAGTTCTTGGAAAATTCAAAGCGTTTGGATTGTTGACCAAGCATGGTGTATCGCTTGGAGAGGTGATTACTCTAACCTATTGAAGGAGTACTAAAGCGTGGGGTATCACTTGGAGAGGTGCAGCTCTAGCCTACTAAAGGAGTGTGTAACGGTTTTGTTCCCTCCGAAAAAGAACTAGTTTAGTGGAATACTTTGGTGGTTTTCCATAGGCGAAGACGTAAGCTGGGGATAAGCCGAACCTCATAAAAACCCGGTGTCATTCCCTTTCCCTTACTCTCTTTAATTTTCAGCAAACACATAAACTGGGTGGATGATTTAATTTCATAATAATATATACTATGTAATTTGGAAATTAAGTAAAGTTAAGTTTAATTTGGTTTTGGGATTGCAGAAACCGAAAGGGAGTATGTTGGTTGATCAATACTTTGCGGAAACCTCAAAGGGAGTACGTTGATTGGTTAACACTCAAAGACAAATTAACTAAGAGTTTATTTAAATTCTGAGTTGTTGGGAATTTGAGTTGTGGTTTGCATTGAAGAATCAATTTTATTCTCTTTAGGGCTTGCATAAAATTTCATATACACAGGGCTATTAACAAAAACTGAAAGCTGAATACTAAATTTTGTGGGTTGAATACTTTGGTTGATTGATTGGCTGAATGTTTAAGTTTTGATTTACTTGAGTTGTGTTGTGATTAGTTGTGTATTGAATAAAGAACTAAGGATTTGTTGTGATTGCTAAAATAACAAGAGGTTAAGAATTCACGAAAAGAATCAAAATAAAATTTTAAAACACAATTTACTCCCGCCCCCTCTTGGGACTACACCTTAATTTTCATAACTGTTTAGCCTAGTACGGATAGCTGATCGGACATAGCTATCGCACACGACAACCTAAGATTGATTCATGGTCTGAGATATGCTTTGTAGGAGTAGTGTTGATATAAATTTACCTGCTTTCATAGTTGATAGAAAAACACTTTCAAAATCTCACATTTTTCCCTTTTTCACAAAGTGTAGTAAATTAGGCTAGAAGTGGTAAACTTTTATATATATTTTATATATATCAATATTATATCTATATATATATAAATATATATATATTAATAATTATATATTATATATTTTTTGAATCACCTCATAAGAAGAGTAGTTCTTCCCTAGTGCATTAAAAGAATTATGTTCTTCCAACATAAAATTTATATATATATATATATATATATATGTATATAATTATTAATTATTAATTATTAGTTTATACTATTCAGTTAATTTCATTGACCAACTATATTAAACTCAAAAACCAAATCAAAAATTAAAAATTGAAATTCAACGTAAGTGAAAATCGAACTAAACTTGACATTATAAATATACTCCCAAGAGGGGGGAGAATTGGGTGATTAAAATTTTCTTTGTAGAATTTTAGTTCATTCTTACCCTTTTATTTTAGATTATAGCAATCACACAATCACAAAGATCTAATTAGCGACCCTACTACACCAATAGCAATCCTAGATATATATATATATATATATATATATATATATATATATATATATATATATATATATATATATATGAATGTAAATATGAGATTACAAACCATATCCAAATTTCAATGCTTCAATAGTTGAGCAATATTCAAAATCAATGTTTCTTTTCAGCAATGAACAATAATTATCTCAAGATACAATTTCAATAAATCAATCTTAAGTATCTTGCAAT
Organism: Malania oleifera; assembly: GCF_029873635.1. Classification (NCBI taxonomy): domain Eukaryota; kingdom Viridiplantae; phylum Streptophyta; class Magnoliopsida; order Santalales; family Ximeniaceae; genus Malania; species Malania oleifera. Next base: position 42,482,087 of record NC_080418.1, on the reverse strand, counting down.
TTTTGTCTCACTAGAATAATCAATCACACTTGTTTTACCTCAGCTTTTTTAATCAAAAATTCAGTAATTAAATTTGACCAGAATTTTCAATTCAACAATCACAACCAATATAGTTCCTTGATTTAAATACAACCAGAATCAATATTCCAAAAAATTCCCAATATTCAGCAAGTTCTTAATGAATAAATAAGCATACACGCAGTTTATAATCTTGCAAGAATGTAAAGAGTTTAAGGGAAGAAGAGTTGAATACCATATTTTTACAAGGTTCGGCTAGCGGCCTACGTCCTTGCCTCAAGCAACACACTACTTCGTTACCAGGTGAAGCAATCCTCTCTCCGTTCAAGGTAGATATCCCTCTCTAATGAGAACAACCCTCTCTCTAGGCAACGATTCAAATACCCTGAATCGTAAAAAACAATCACAAGGAAACAAACTTTGTTTGTACAATGAAATGCTCTCAAAAAGAGCAGATTTGTACAAGTTAGAATCAATATACTTCAATAAAAAAACAATAAATAATTTGAAGCTCAGAATTATATCACCAGTGTTTTGATTTAAAGAGTGAAGAAATCGAGAGGTTGAATCAGAATTTCAGTAGAAAATTCGGCAAGAGCACAATAACACTTTTAGCAAACTTTCAGTAGTATAATTTTGAAAATATGATTTGTATGTGCTTTGTATGTTGCCCGAATGTGTGAGAATTAAACATATAAATAGTGCACAAGGGTTTCTTACCATTTTCCCCAAGTTTTCTCTAATTTTGGAAGCCAAGAAAACAATTTTGAAAACTTTATCACCGTCCTTTAAAAGTTAAAACATGGACTTCAATCGACTAAGGCCCGAGGGTCGGTCACCTAAGATTTTTAAATTTAGCGCATTTTGAAAGTCAGTGTTGAGTCAGCCGACTGGACATAAGGGGTCATTCGCCTGCTCCTATTCTTTCTATTTATTAACAAAGTTAGCAACACATCAGTCGCCTAATGATTCAACATCAGTCGCCTGATGATTCAACATCAGTTGCCTGTTCTGCTTGCTACTTCATTCTTTTTCAAAATTTGGTTTCAAAACTTAACTTTGAACTTGGAAAACTTATTTGAGACTTTATGAAAATATTTTCCATGATTTAAAAATAGGTCTCTAAGTCAATGATATTTCCTAAGAGCTTCAAACATCAGTAGTGAACTTTTTGAAGTACTTACACGAGACTTTTATAAGAATAAAACTATCTAATCTCCAAGTCTTCATGCTCTAGCTTTCATGCTATGTCCAGCTTGAACCATTTCTTCAATATGCTTTAACATCCTCATTACTCATGGCTTTAAGTGCAAACTTCATTTAAGCTCGTCAAATACTTGAACTTGATCTCACGAATACCTTTGAGCCCTGAAATTATACTTAAACAAACATGATAAGTACCCTTGATTTGTTATTATCAAAAAGAGATTAAGCCTTGTTAGGCCAATAATCACCCCATTTTTTATGATGACAAATAAGGAGCAAAAGTGAGTAAGCCTGAATAAGGCTCCCCTTACAATAAGCATAGTCTTAACAAGATTTGTAGAGTAATCAGAATACATATAAGAATTTATATTAAAACTTCCAGCATTGGACATATATCATGATATCATCGTTTATTAAATATAACTCCCCATGAATGAAATATATTCCATAACTCCCCGTATAGTTTCATAAAGTTCAACCCATATGTAATTTCATAATATCATTTAGTTATCATCATGATCAACATGTTTAATTTTATCAAGTTCAATTTTGCTAACTTCTTCTAAACTTCTCCTCCTTTTGACATCAACAAAAAGGAAGAAATAAAAAAAAATAGCATGTAAATTACAATGCATTCATTTATCAAAATATCAAAAGCAGATATTGAGCATTCAATATGCAAAATAAAATATTCAATAAGAACCCAAAAGCAACATGTGAAATAGCAAAATAGAAAAAGCAAAACCACACACAAAAAAAAAAAAAACAATATTAGATGCAAAATATTACATTCCAAGTTTGTTCGATGAAATAAAATAACTAAGCATCATGTTCTCCATCAGTTTCAATTCCTTCCTTATCATCATCTTCATCCTCATCTTCACTGTCACCCGAGCTTGTCTCCATAAGAGCCTTGCCTCGTGAAGAAGAAGAATCTGCCATATATTTTTCAATTTGTACAAAGCGCTGATCAAGAGAAGTGAAACTCGACTGAAGCAAGCTAAGACTAGTACACACTTCACCATGGAAATCAGTCAACTTCTGCTGATAGGCTACAAACCAGGAGGGTGTATCGTCTACTAGAGAACTAGCTTGCTAGGGTTCAGGAGCCTGTCTACGTCTCCTGCCACATTTGGGCAACAATCCTTGTGGACGCCGTTCATACCCTATTTGCTTAACCGTCGTAGCAGAAAATAAATCATAGTGGGTTCGTGCTATAAAAAGAGAGGATGGAGTAGAAACTCCCAGATGATTAAAAATAAGGTTTAAGATTCCTCCGTATGGAAGAATTACCCTACGAGCTGTTTCTCTCGAAATCATCCATTTTAGAATTAAGCTCGGCAAGTCAAGTTTCTTCCCCTTTAAGAGACACCCCATCACAAAATAGTTAAGATAGGAGACACGGTCATGTGATCCTATCCTAGGCAAGATGTAGTAAATGATGAGTTTTTAAAGAATTTGAGCCTGCAAGTTTAGCTATTTATACAGTGCAGGATGACAAATTCTCCCTCGCGGATTCTTAGTCTAGCAACTAAGGTTTGTGGAGTTATTGCAAAAGATTTATCCAAAACTTGGGTAGAGCATGCATATTCTCCCTTCACCATATTAGCACAGAAAATCTTAACAAGATTTGGATACATGCCTCTTGCTTGATATGTGATAAACCTTTCCCATCCTAAAGCGTTGAACAAAGGCAAAATACCTAGAAAATCTTCTTTAAAAAAATTCAATGTCTAAAACCTTACCTAATGTAGGTTCGGTAGCGTGAATATGTTCTCAGTAGAGCTTCTTAGCATAAGGTGTCACCAACCATTGCTCAATGTTGTTGCTGTCGTCCTTCCTAGAGGTGGAACCTCGAGTTGCGACTATCTTAGTTCTTGGCATGTTTGTGAAGAAAGTAACTAGTGAAATCCTTCCAAATAAAGTAGGAATGAAAGATTGAAGGATCTTTTGAGATTTAATCAGTTTAATCTTCTTGAAAGAGAACTATGATATGAAGGAGAGAGAGAGTTTAAGAGAGTGGAGAAATATGGTCAGGAGACTGAAGGGTGAAAAGTTAGCATTTTTACGAACAGTACAAATATATACCATTGTGGGTCAGTTGTCTATGCTCAACGAGTCAGTCGCCTGACCTGTATATTTCTTCAAATTTTCATAAGTCCGTAGCGAGTCAGTCGATTATGTCTCAAGGATTCAGTTGCCCGACCAGCCTGAACTTGAAAGACTAGTAAGCTAGAGTGTGCTCAGTCGACTAAGGATAAGTTGTCAGTCGCCTGACATTCAGTATTTTGACTTATTTGCTTATCTAACTTAACCACTCATTAACTTTTCTTTCTCAGATTACTTATCTACTGTGTAATGGACCTAATTCTCGTCATATAAAGATAAACCTATCCTCAGAAAGAGGTTTTGTAAAAATATCTGCCCATTGTTCATCTATATTTGCAAATTCAAGAATGATGTCTTCTTTTAGGACATGATCTCTCAAAAAGTGATGTATGATGTCGATATGCTTGGTCCTAGAGTGAGAAATTGGATTTTTGGAAATATTGATGGCGCTAGTGTTATCACATTTAATTGGTACAAACGAATATTCCAAGTTGAAATCCTTTATATGTTGTTTCACATATAAAGTTTGTGCATAACAGCTACCTAGTGCCACGTACTCCGCTTCCGCAATAAACAATGCCATGGAATTCTATTTCTTGGAAAACCAAGAAGCTAAATATCGTCCTAGGAAGTGTCAAGTACCACTTGTACTTTTTTGGTCAATTTTACATCCTGCATAATCCTCATCAAAATAGCTAATCATCTCAAAGCCTGTATCTTTAGGATACCATAGACCTAAGTCAATAATACCTATCAAATATCTCAATATCCTCTTGATTGCTATTTGGTGAGATTCTTTAGGAGCTTCTTGGAACCGAGTGCACATGCAGACACTGAACATGATGTCCGGTTTACTAACAGTCAAGTAGAGCAGACTATCTATCATGCCTCGGTAGGATTTTATAACTACTGGCATTCCTTGCTCATATTTGTCAAGGCTTACAAAAGTGCTCATTGGGGTTCCCAATGGCTTGCCGCCTTCTATATCAAATTTTTTGAGCAAGTCTCTTATGTATTTTTGACTAATTTATAAAAGTTTCAGTTTTAGCTTGCTTGATCTAAATACCAAGGAAATATGTCAACTCGCTCATCATGCTCATTACAAACTCATCTTGCTTGCATTTTACGAAGTCTTTGCATAAATCCTCGTTTGTTGCACCAAAGATGATGCCATCCATATATACTTGTATGATAAGCATATCTTTGTCTTTATACTGGATAAATAGTGTGTATCTATTTTTCCTCTAAAAAACCATTTTCCAACAAAAAGCCACTTAATCGCTCATACCAAGCTCTGGGAGTTTGTTTTAGTCCATATAAGGCTTTTTCTAGTCTAAACACGTGATTAGGAGAATGAAAGTCCTCAAAGCATGGAGTTTGTACTACATACACTTCTTCATTTATAAACCCATTTAAGAATGCACTCTTCACATCCATTTCATAAAGTTTGAAATCTTTGTGACCTGTATAGGCTAGTACTTCCATTCTAGTTATGGGACCAAAGGTCTCATCGTAATCTATTCCTTCTTCTTGACTGTAACCTTGAGCTACTAGTCTAGTCTTGTTATGCACTACAATGACGTTTTCATCCTTTTTATTCCTAAACACCCATTTCATGTCGATTACTAAATGATCACACGGTCTAGGAACTAACTTCCAAACTCTATTTCTCTCAAATTGATTTAACTCTTCTTGCATGACTACCATCCATGAATCATCATTTAATGCTTCGTTTATGCTCTTGGGTTCCTCCTAAAATAGGAATGCACAATGATTACACGTATTCTTCAATGAAGATCTAGTAGACAGTCCTTGTGAAAGTTCACCAATGATTTGATCCTATGGGTGATTCCTTACAAACTTCCATTCTTTAGGCAATTTGGATTGATCTAAAGGGCTATCATTTAAATATGTGCTTGATTCCTTACTCTCATATTTTACTTCTTGAATTTTTAAGTCTTCTAGACTATATTTAATTTCAGCTTCCTCAATATCAGAGGGTTTAGAGAATGGATTTGACTCATCAAAATCTACATGGACTGTTCTATGACTGAAAGGGTCTCTTTTTCTGTAGACTCTAAAGGCTTTTCTATTCAACACATATCCTAAGAAGATTCCTTCATTTGATTTTGCATCAAATTTTCCTAAGTCATATTTATCATTCAATACGAAGCACTTACATCCAAATACGTGGAAATAAGATATATTTGGTATTCTACCTTTCCAAAGTTCATAAGCGATCTTCTCTAGGCTTGTCCTAAGGGAGACTCTATTCATCACATAACATGTGGTATTTCCCACTTCAACCCAAAAATACTTAGGCAAGTTATGCTCATTTAGCATGGTTCTAGCCTTTTCCTGTAATTATGCTCATTCAACAACTCCATTTTGTTGAGAAGTACGAGGTGCCTAAAATTTTTGAGCTATTCCATATTCATCAAAGAATCTCTCAACATATTTATTTTTGAGTTCTCTACCTCGATCACTCCTGATGTTTAGAACTCCGTACCCTTTTTCATTTTGAATCTTATTGCATACGTTTTAACATCTTACACACTTCATCGTTGGAGGATAAGAAAAGTACCCAGGTAAACTTGGAATAGTCATCAACAATGACGAATGTGTATTATTTTCCTCCTAGGCTCTGTGTTCTAGTGGGGCCAAACTGGTCTAAGTGAATGAGTTCTAAAGGCCTACCAGTGAAGATGTGCTTTTTCTTTTTAAAGCGTGTCTTGGTTTGCTTCCCAAGTTAACAAGCATCACTTACCCTTTCCTTTACAAACTTAGTGTTAGGTAGACCCTTGACTAAGTTCTTTTTAGCTAATTTGGATAATAGATCCATACTAGCGTGTCCTAGTTTCCTATTCCATAGCCAGCTGGCTTTATTCAAGGCTGTGAAGCATGTGACTTCCTAAGATATTAGGTTTTCAAAATTTATGCAGTATACATTATCAACTCTATTTGCAATGAACAAGGTGTCATGTTTTTATCTATGTTCAACTATGCATTTATCTTGTTTAAATGTTACATCAAAACCTTTATCACTCAATTGGCTAATGCTAAGTAGATTATGTTTTAACCCATCTACCAATAAAACATCATCAATAATCAAGGAGGATTCTTTACCAACTTTTCGGATGCTGATTATTCTGCCTTTAGCATTGTCTCCGAAGGTGACATGTCCACCATCCTTTAGCATCAATGTGGTAAACTTGGAGTTGTCTCCGATCATATCTCTTGAACATCCACTATCCAAGTACCATTTATCTTTCGATGGAGTGGACCTAAAATACACCTTGTTGTCTTTCACCATGAAGCAAAGGTTAGCTATGCCTTGATCACTTGATTTATTTTCTGATTCACTTAAGCTTGAGTCATCGCACATGGTTGCTTTCATCGCTTTATTTTTCTTCTTCTTGGTGTGTTTCTTTAGCTGTGGACAATTAGGTTTTATATATTCAACTTTCTTGCAATTATAGCATGTTGGGGGTTCATTCTTTGTTTCTTTCTTACTAGTTTCACCTTTATCAGTTTTTGAGCCTCTAAATTTTTTAGCAAATCTCTTATTCTTTTTGAAGAATTTTCCTATCCTTCTAGTGAAAAAGGCTATGTCATAGTTGTCTAATTCGTTGTCTTCTTCCTCACTAGAACTTTCTTTTGCAGCTTTTAGAGCTATTAACTTCTTTTGTTTGCTACCTTCAGTGGTTCCTTCATTTATCGCCATCTCATATGTAAGGAGCGATCCTATTAATTCATCTAGGGAAGTGTTCTTCAGATTTCTGCCTTCTGTTATGGCAGTGGCCTTCGGTTCCCAAATCGGTGGAAGTTCTCTAAGGATTTTTTGAATCATCTCATAGGTAGAGTAGTTTTTCCTTAGTGCATTAAGAGAATCTATTATGTGGGTGAACCTAGTATACATACTAGTGATAGACTCTTTAGGGTTCATCATGAACGCCTCATACTCGCTGGTGAGCATGTCAATCCTACTATCTCTCACATCAACCGTTCCTTTATAATTAACTTCAAGCTTATCCCAGATTTTTGTAGCTGATTTACATCCCATGATCCTATTGAATTCATTGGCATCTAAGGCATAATATAGTGCATTCATTGCACTTGAATTTATTTACAGCATCTTCATATCATTGTTGGTCAATTCTTTTTCCTCTCTAGGTATTTCCTTGTTATCTACATTTTTAGTGAAAAAGAGATCACCATGTGTGACTACTTTCAAAACCTTCCAATCCTTGGTTTGTAAAAAAATTTTCATTCCCTGTTTCCAAAAGGTGTAGTTAACACCACAGAAAATAGGTGGTCTAGATGAAGATTCACCTTCGCCAAAAAGGGGATACACCTAGGTGTGCATAGGGATCTTTATGTAGGTTCTAGTTTAAGATTTACTACAACTTAGGGCTCTAATACCAATTGAGATTAAAGGTGTACTCCCAAGAGGGGTGTGAATTGGGTGATTAAAATTTTCTTTACGGAATTTTAGTTAATTATTACCCTTTTATTTTAGAATAGCACAGTCACAAAATCACAAAGATGTACTATACCAATAGCAATCCTAGGTATATATGAAGGTAAATATAAGATTATAAACCAAATTCAAATTTCAATGCTTCAATAGTTGAGCAACATTCAAAATCAGTGTTTCTTTTCAGCAATAAACAATAATAATCTCAAGATACAACTTCAATAAATCAATATTAAGTATCTTGCCATTTTTGTCTCAATAGAATAATCAATCACACTTGTTTTACCTCACCTTTTGAATTCAGAAATTCAGTAATCAAACCTTATCAAAAATTTCAATTCAACACTCACAACCAATATAATTCCTTGATTCAAATATAACCAAAATCATTATTCCAGAAAATTCCCAATATTCTCTAAGTTATCAATGATTAAATAAGCATACACACAGTTTATAATCTTGCAAGAATGTAAAGAGTTTAAGGAAAGAAGAGCTGAACACCAGATTTTTACAAGGTTCGACCAGCAGCCTACATCCTTGCCTCAAGCAACACGCTGTGAGGATTTCCTTTCCACTTCGTTACCAAGTGAAGCAATCCTCTCTCTGTTCAAGGTGGAGATCCCTCTCTAACAAGAACAACCCTCTCATTAGGCAATGATTCAAATACCTTGAACCATCAAAAACAATCACAAGGAAACAAACTCTATTCGTACAATGAAATACTCTCAAAAAGAGCATATTTGTACAAGTTAGAATCAATATATTTCAATAAAAAAAACAATAAAGAAGTTGAAGCCCAGAATTATATCACCAGTGTTCAGATTTAAAGAGTGAAGAAATCGAGAGATTGAATCAGAATTTCAGTAGAAAATTCAGCAAGAGCACAATAACACTTTTAGCAAACTTTTAGTAGTATAATTTTGAAATATGATTCGTATATGATTTTTATGCTGCCCTAATGTGCGAGAATAAAACATATAAATAGTGCACAAGGGTTTCTTACCATTTTTCCCAAGTTTTCTTTGAGTTTGGAAACAAAGAAATCAATTTTGGAAACTTTATAGCGATGTTTAAAAGTTAAAACAAGGACTTCGATAAACTAAGGCCCAAGGGTTAGTCGCATGAGCTTTTTAAATTTAGTGCATTTTGAAAGTCAGTGCTAAGTCAATCGATTGGAATTAAGGGGTCAATCACCTACTCCTGTTCTATTCATTTATTAACAAAGTCAGCAACACTTCAATCACCTAATGATTAAACATCAGTCGCCTGTCCTGCCTGCTACTTCTTTCTTTTTCAAAATTTGGTTTCAAAACTTAACTTTAAACTTGGAAAACTTATTTGAGACTTTATGAAAATATTTTCCATGATTTAAAAATAGGTCTCTAAGTCAATGATATTTCCTAAGAGCTTCAAACATCAGTATTGAATTTTGTGAAGAACATTAATGAGACTTTTATAAGACTAAAACTATCTAAGCTCTAAGTCTTTATGCTTTAGCTCCCATGCTATGTCCATCTTGAACCATTTCTTCAATATGCTTTAACTTCCTCATTACTCAGTGCTTTAAGTACAAACTTCATTTAAGCTCGTCAAATACTTGAACTTGATCTCATGAATACCTTTGAACTCTAAAACTATACTGAGCAAATATGTTAAATACCCTTGATTTGTTATCATTAAAACGAGATTAAGCCTTATTAGGCAAACATTATGCAAGAAGCATCAAAACAAAAAAGGGTACGAATTTCTAAACATCAAGAGTGATCGAGGTAGAGAATTCAAAAATAAAGATGTTAAGAAATTATGTGATAAATATGGAATAGCTCACAACTTTTTGGGGCCTCGTACTCCTTAACAAAATGGAGTTGTTGAAAGGAAGAATTGGTCTCTTCGGGAAATGGCTAGAACCATGCTAAAGGAGCATAACTTGCCTAAGTATTTTTGGGTTGAAGAGGTAAATACCGCATGTTATATGATGAATAGAGTCTCTTTTAGGACAAGCCTAGAGAAGACCCCCTATGAACTTTGGAAAGGTAGAATACCAAACATATCTTACTTCCACGTATTTGGATGTAAGTGTTTCGTATTGAATGATAAAGAGGACTTAGGAAAATTTGATACGAAATCAAATGAAGGTATCTTCTTAGGATATGCGTTGAATAGCAAAGCCCTTAGAGTCTACAACAAAAGGACCCTTTCAGTCATACAATCAGTCCATGTTGCTTTTGATGAGGTAAATACATTCTCTAAACCCTCTGATATTGAGGAAGCTGAAATTAAACAAAGTCTAAAAGACTTAGATAATCAAGAAGTAAAAGATGAGAGTAAGGAATCCAACACATCTTTAAATGATAGCCCTCTAGATAAATCCGAATTGCCTAAAGAATGGAAGTTTGTAAGGAATCACCCAAAGGATCAAATCATTGGTGAACCTTCACGAGGAGTGTCTACTAGATCTTCATTGAAGAACATGTGTGATCATTGTGTGTTCCTATCTTAGTAGGAACCCAAGAACATAAACAAAGCATTAAATGATAATTCATGGATAGTAGTCATGCAAGAAGAGTTAAATCAATTTGAGAGAAATAGAGTTTGGAAGTTAGTTCCTATACCCACTGATCATTTAGTAATTGGCACCAAATGGGTGTTTAGGAATAAAAGGGATGAGAACGACATTATAGTGCGTAAAAAGGCTAGACTAGTAGCTCAAGGTTACAATCAAGAAGAAGGTATAGATTACGATGAGACCTTTGCTCCCGTAACAAGAATGGAAGCAATAAGAATGCTACTAGCCTATGCATCTCATAGGGATTTTAAACTTTATCAAATGGATGTGAAGAGTGCATTCTTAAATGGATTTATAAATGAATAAGTATATGTAGCACAACCTCTAGAATTTTGGGACTTTCATTTTCGTAATCACGTGTTTTGACTAACAAAGGCCTTATGGACTAAAACAAGCTTCTAGAGCTTGGTATGAGCGATTAAGTGGCTTTTTCTTGAAAAATGGCTTTTCTAGAGGAAAAATGGATAGTGTTAGCTTTAGCGTGATCCCAAGAGGGGGGGTGAATTGGTATTTTTAAATTTTATCTCCTAGGTATTCCTCCTAACAGCAGTATTTTCACAAGCCTAGGGTCAATCTAGTGCAAATAATGTAAATATACCAGAAATTAAATAAAGCAGTTTAAACAATCATACACGCACCAGAAAGCAGTAACGAGAAGATGACACGCAGATATGTTATCGAGGTTCGGCCAACTGCCTATGTCCCCGCCTTGGCTAACCAACACAAGGATTATCACAATACCTTGCTCACTTAAATGGGTGGAGCGGCACCTATACAAACCAGGTCAAATTACCACAGGGCTAACCTTAACCTTTACACCAATCCTTACCGGGCTGGATTACCGCCCCCTCAGGGCACGCCTGGAATCTCTCAAATATACAATCAAAGGTACAATACAAGAGTGCTTTCACGTAAAGTAGATTTGTACCACAAATGCGCACAAACACAAAGCACCACAGATGATTTAATAATGTAAGCTCTGTGTGGTCTAAATATGTCAACTCTCAACAATGTTTTCTATCAGTGTAGTATGCACGTGAGAGTGTCAATAATAATCTGTGTATTCTAGAGTGTTCAAACAAACGTGTTCACATAGAGTATTAAACAAGCCTCAATAATATCACTCAATAGAATGTTTCAATCCCGTGAATATATATATACATACATATATATATATATATATATGCTTGGTCTGCAAGATATAAGTAATCTTTGTATTTCAGCAAATGATATAGATTTGAATGGATATTGCTATAAAGATTAATATAGCACACACAAATACCTTTTCACAAATAACACCACAAGATATTCGAATAAGTTTGAAAGTATTTTTGCAAGCCCCAAACAAATACGAACTTCCTAAGTTATTGCAATGAGAATGCAATACTTCGGAAGTCACCACAAGTCTTTCTTAGGGTAGGCTTATTGGCAAAGCCTCCTAAGAAAACTTAGGTTATGCTCTTAAAAAGAATCGATTCAAATATGCAACAAATGAGAGAGCAAACCTCTAAGCAATAATACTCAATACACTTACAAATGATTTAGATAGATGAAGAAGGTAAGCTTGAGTAGGTTTCAAAGGAGTATGAGTAATGAGAAGCAAAAATAAGTATTTTGGCTTGAGAGAGATTTTCTTAATCTTTTTGCTAATCAGTGCTTAATCCATCAAATGAAGGAGTATATATAGACATACTGAAAATTTTGACCGTTGGGGACCTATTAGGGATTGTTAGAAAAGATTAATGACATTTAAAATAATTTAACCCTGTTTAAAGCATTTAACCACGGTAAAAAAATAGGAGCAACCCGAGAGGTTCGGTCGACCAGGACACAAATGGCTCGGTCGACCAGGGGCATTTTGAACTGAGTAGTCAGTCGACCGAGGAAGGGCGATTTTCCAAAATTCTGAGGTTCGGTCGACCGGGCCCTTTTTGAACTAAAAGGCTCGGTCGACCAGACCGCTGGGAATTCTCCCAAAACCCTTCGGACAACCAGGTTGTTGGAGTACAAAGTTGGTCGGTCGACCAGGAGGTCAAAATGTTGACTCCCAGGTGGTTCGGTCGACTGGGGTCAAATGAACTGTATGGGCTCGATCGACCGGGACTTGGTCAAACTGTTGACCCAGGGCCGGTTCGGTTGACCAGGCCAAAGTGATCTGAGTTGCCCGGTCGACCAAAAGTGCACCAAGTGTGCATTTCGGTCCCGTATTAACCCAAACAAGTCTTATTCAAGTGCCTAATAAACATATGTGAAATATGTGTGTGTCCTAAGGTCACTTGGTGTCCAATTTGAAGGCACCAAAAAAATCCGGTGTCGGTCGATCGGCACCCTAAGGTTCTGTCTCATTCACGGTTCGGTTTGAGCTTATAAAACAAATCATGCATGTGATGTGTGAGCTTATTACAAACCGAAAACCCTAATTACTATTACAGACAGTATCACTGAAAATTATTACAATTAAGAATATGAAATTGTCTTCAAGCTTTGAGCTTTCACGTGTCACTGAAGATATGCTAATATGAACCTGCACATGAACTAGATATTTATTAAATACAATTGTATTTGTCATTATCAAAATCAGGGTGTGACCTATAAGGTCAACAGATAGCACCCTATTTATCCAGTCTAAAGACAAAGATATGCTTATCATACAGATATATGTGGATGACATCATCTTTGGTGCTACAAATGAGGATTTATGCAAAGACTTCGCAAAATGCATGCACGAAGAGTTTGAGATGAGCATGATGGGCGAGTTGACATATTTCTTTGGTCTTTAAATCAAGCTAAAACTGGCACTTTCATAAATTAGTCGAAATATATAGAAGGTGGCAAGCCAGTGGGAACCCCAATGAGCACTTCTATAAGCCTTGACAAAGATGGGCAAGGAAAGCCGGTAGATATGAAATACTATTGAGGCATGATAGGTAGTCTGCTCTATTTGACAGTCAATAGATCGGACATGTTTAATGTCTGCATGTGCGCTTGTTTTCAAGTAGCTCCTAATGAATCTCACCAAATAGCTGTCAAGAGGATATTGAGATATTTGATAGGTACTATTGACTTAGGTCTATGGTATCCTAAAGACATAGGCTTTGAGATGATTAGCTATTCGGATTTAGATTATATAGGATGTAAAATTGATCGAAAAAGTACAATTGGCACACTTCACTTCCTAGGACGATATATGGTTTCTTGGTTCCCCAAGAAACAGAATTCTGTGGCACTATCCATTGTTGAAGTAGAGTACATGGCAATAGGTAGTTGTTGTGCACAAATTCTATATATAAACAAAAGTTACAAGATTTTGATTTGGAATATTTGGTTGTACCGATTAAATGTGATAACACTAGATTCATCAATATTTTCAAAAATCCCATTTCTCACTCCAGGACCACGTATATCGACATTAGAAATCACTTTCTGAGAGATTATGTGCAAAAGGAAGACACCATTCTTGAATTCATAAATACGGATGAACAATAGGTGGATATTTTTACAAAACCTCTTTCTGAGGATAGGTTCATCTTTATACGATGAGAATTAGGTCTATTACACAGTACAAAAGTAATTTGAGAAAGAAAAGTTAATTTGTGGTTAAGTTAGATAAGCAAGTAAGTCAAAATACTAGTGGTCGGGCAACTGACAAGTTATCCTCAATTGATTGGATACTCTCTGACTTACTAGCCTTTCAGGTTCAGGCTCATCAAGCGACTGACTCCTTGAGGTGCAGTCGACTGACTCGCTACTGACTTGTGAAAGTTCGAAGAAATACACAAGTCATGCGACTGAATCATCGAGCATAGTTGACTGATCCACTACAATATATAGATTTACTATTCATAAAAACCCTAACTTCTCACTCTTCAGCCTACTGTCCCTGTTTCTCCACTCTCCTAAACTCTCTCCCCTTCGTCTCCCAATTCCTTTTCACAAAGATTCATCCAATTAAACTTCAAAAGATCCTTCAATCATTCATTCCCTCTTCTTTTTGAAGGATTCCCCCAATTACTTTCTTCACAAACATGCCAAGAACCAAGCTAGCTGTGAACCGAGGTTCCACCTTTGTGAAAGACGACAGCAATGACATCGAGCGATGGCTGATGACACCTTATGCTAAGAAAACCGAACCCATATTCAGTAAGGTTCTAGACATTGAATTTTCAAGAGAAGATTTTCCAGATATTTTGCCTTTGTTTGACGCTTTAGGTTGGGAAAGGTTTATCACATTGAAAGTGAAGTAGTTATCCCAAGAGCAGGGTGAATTAGGTTATCAAAAAATTTTAGTTCCGTTTATGGATTCTTGAATTACTTATTTTATCAAACACACAGCTTTATTAATTCAATCAATTCACAAACCAATACTAAACACATCACAAGTTAATAAAAACTTAACCAATTAATAACTCAAAATAACCAATCAAAAATACTCAATCAACCACAATTTGTAGAACTTGTGGAATTTCATCTTTTGAAAATTTTTGCTTTAGCAGCTCTATAAGTAATTGCAAACCCTATATTTGAATAAAATTATTCACTCTCTCTTAATTAATATTTCCGCAAACGATTAACCAATGTCCTCCCTTTTGGATTTCCGCAAAGTGTTAATCAAAACGTACTTTCTTTTTATTAAGAGTCTTCTTTTAATTTCAGTTTTGTTCTCTACAACCTACACTTAGCATACAACACAATACAATATATAAAGATGCTAAAAATAAAGAGTAGGGAAAGAAGAACACCGAGATGTTTACGAGGTTCAGCTTATCCCTAGCCTATGTTCTCGCCTTTGGCCAACACCACCAAATGATTCCACTAGACACTCCTTTCAATGTGGAGCAAACCTTTTACAATTCCCTTTTTTATAGGTAGAGATACCTCTCCAAGCAATACCCCACGCTTGGTTACAATGATCCAATAACCTTGAATCATCACGAAACAAGTAGAAGAGAACTTGTGTACAAGATACACTCTCAAATAAAGTAGGTTAATACAATAATCAGCACAATGTACTTCAACGTAAATTCAATATAAAAAAATTGAAGCTCAATGAAATTCTATCACCAAATTAATCTTCCTTCGATTAAAAGATTCAGACTTTAAAGCACAATTTCGTGTGAGATGATCAGAAAGAACTTCGTTGAGATACCAATAAGATGTGAGCAAGAAAGCTTTTGAGAATTGAGAGCACTTGGGAGTATTAGATTGCTGGAAATATTTCTTGGTTATTAAAATCCTTGTCTTGGGGGCTATTTATAGAGTTTAAAAACTTAATTCCTTGCTCCCCAAGTTTACTTGGAATGTCAATTTTACAAAAAAATTGGAGCCCAAGAAACCAATTTTAAAAATTTTCCCAATGGCAATTTTTATTTTTAAAATTCCCTTTAGTGGTAGTCCCCTAGCACGACTAGTCAAGCGCCTATCTCAGTTAAATTCAAAAGTTAGAGCACTGACAGTCGCTTGTCAAAACATAAGTAGGCGTCTGTCAAGCTACCATCAAGCACTTGCGACCTTTCTGTTTATAAGTTCTAAAAAAAACACATAAATGGTCAATCGCCTAGGAATGTTGAGCAGGCGCCTGAGCTTTCAAAAACATTTGTTTTTTAAGATTTGACTTTGAAAACTCTTTTCATTTGAGGCTTTCATTATTTATAACTTTGTAAATCATATTTCAAGGTCTTTAAAAATGGTTTCTTAAGATTTTAATTTGTCCTTAAAGAGCTTCAATACTTTTTATATTGAGTTTTACTTGAAGTACTTACATAAAAACTTCCTTAAGACTCTATATTCTTCAACTCTTGGAGTCTTCATGCACGTCCTTACTTTGAGTCCTTTCTTTGAGCTTTATAATATTTTGACAAACTTTAAGCTTTCATAGAATATGCCAATCTTTGAACTTTAACATCCTTTGAGCTAAGCTCTGAACCACTTGTTCGTATGATTTCATTTGCTTGAACTTGAGCTTTCTAACATTTGATTCCTAAAACATTTCAACTTGAAAACATATCAAATTACCTTGATTTGTTATTATCACAATAAGAGGCGTAAGCCTTGTTAGGCCAACAATCTCCCCCTTTTTTATGATGACAAATCCGGAGCAAAAAAAGAGGATACCTTAACAGGCTCCCCCTTATAATAACCACGTATGTAATAAAGTTTCAGTACTCAAACATAGATTGCAAGATTCATTTATATCAAATAGTCAAGCAAGGTTCTCTAAGCATACATTTTTAAGCATACGATTTAACAAAGTAGTATCTTTTTAAACAACTTCTTTTGCTCTCTTTTGCTCTCACAATATTTCTCCCCCTTTTGACATCAATCAAAAAGAAAATTAACAAACATAGCCAATATCAGAGCATTTAATATAAAATATTATATCTGTCCAGAGTAATACATTTAAAACAAAAGTCTGGAGAAACAAACCAAACAAGTATCATATGTCAATACTACCAAAAGCTAAGATCAGAAAAAAAAATCTTAAATATCAAAAGATAGCTAAGATCAAGCATCAGCTGCATCGGTAGAGGCATCATCAACAGTTTCTTCAGAATATTCTTTTCTATACAACTTCTTGAACATGCAGCAACCCTAGCTCACATCTAATAAATATAAACTAATCCTCTAAAAGTGGTTTAATGAAAATATCAACTAATTGATCATTTGTATTAATGAATTCAAAAGTTATATCTTCTTTTTATACTTGATCTATCAAGAAATGATGTCTAATATCGATATATTTTGTTCTTGAATGAGATACTGGATTTTTTTATATATTTATAGCACTAGTATTATCACACTTAATTGGGATTGTTGTGTATTCTAAGTTATAGTCTTTTAGTTGTTGTTTCATGTATAATGTTTGTGCACAACAACTCCCAGAAGCAATGTATTTAGCTTCAGCTGTGGATAAGGCTATGGAGTTTTGCTTTTTAGAGAACCAAGAGACTAGTGAACGTCCTAGAAAGTGACAAGTGCCACTAGCGCTCTTTTTATCTATTTTACATCCTGCATAGTCCACATCCAAGTAGCTAATCATTTTGAATCCAGTGTCCTTAGGATACCAAATACCTGAGTCCAAATTCTTTTAACAACTATTTGGTGTGATTCTTTGGGTGCTGATTGGAATCAAGCACACATACGCACACTAAACATTATGTCGAGCCAACTAGCTATTAGATATAGTAAACTTCCAATCATTCCTCTATAATACTTCATATCTACCGGTTTTCCTTTCTCATCTTTATCAAGGCTAATGGAGGTGCTCATGGGGGTTCCTATAGGTTTACTATTTTCCATATCAAATTTTTTTAATCATATCTTTTACGTATTTTGATTGACTTATAAAAGTCTCATTCTTTACTTGTTTAATTTGTAGTCCAAGAAAATAGTTTAATTCCCCCATCATACTCATTTCAAATTCTTCTTGCATACATTTTGCAAATTCTTTACATAAATTTTCATTAGTAGCACCAAATATTATATCATCTACATAGATTTGAAATAAAAGCATATCATCTTTCTTAGTTTTGATGAATAAGGTACTACCAACTTTTCTTCTTGAAAATCCTTTCTCTATTAAAAATCCACTAAGTCTTTCATACCAAGACCTAGGGGTTTGTTTTAACTCATATAAAGCCTTAGTTAATCTAAACACATAATCAGGATTTTTTATTTCTTTGAATCCAGGGGGTTGTTCAACATACACTTTTTCATTAATATAACTATTTAAAAAAGCACTTTTAACATCCATTTGGTATAATTTAAATTCTTTATGTGATGCATAAGCTAAAAGCATTCTTATAGCTTCCATTTTGGCTATGGGGGCAAAAGTTTCGTCATAATCTATTCATTCTTCTTGGTTATATCCTTTAGCTACAAGTCTAGCTTTGTTTCTAACTACTATACCATTTTCATCCTTTTTGTTTCAAAATACCCATTGAGTTCCGATAATTGAATGATTTTCTAGTTTGGAAACTAGTTGTCATACTTTGCTTCTTTCAAATTAATTTAATTCCTCTTGCATAGCAATTATCCAAGAGTCATCATTTAGAGCTTCTTCAACATTTTGAGGTTCATCTTGAGATAAGAAGGCATAATGATTGCATAGATTCTTTAAAGATGATCTAGTGGTTACACCTCTAGAAGGTTCTCCTATAATTTGATCTTGAGGGTGATTTCTTATCTTTTCATTCTCTTGGTAATTCAATATTTTCTATAGGAATATATTTTGAAGTTTCTTCTTTATCTTCCTTGATTTCTAGATCATCCTCTCTTTGTGAAGTATCATCATTTTCTTCATTCTTGATTTCTTTTGTGAAAGGATTTGATTCATAAAAATTTACATGGATTGATTCAATGATGGTTAATGTTGTTTTGTTATAGATCCTATAAAACTTACTATTTATAGCTTATCCTAGGAAAATTCTTTCATCCGACTTAGCATCAAATTTTCATAAGAAATGGAAGTAAGCTATGTTAGGTCTTCTTCCTTTCCATAATTCATAAGGTGTTTTGTTTAGGCTTTATCTAATGGAGACCCTATTTATTACATAGCAAGCTGTATTTACGGCTTCAGCCCAAAAATACTTAGGTAGATTATTTTCATTTAGCATAGTTCTTGCCATTTCTTGAAGGGTTCTATTTTTCCTCTCAACAACTCCATTTTGTTGTGGAGTTCTAGGTGCTGAGAAATTATGGCTTATTCCATGATCATTACAAAGTTTTTCAACGTCTTTATTTTTAAATTCTCTTCCTTGGTTACTTCTTATGTTTGAAACATTGTAACCTTTCTCATTTTGAACTTTCTTGCATACATTTATTAACATATCACAAGTTTCATCTTTGTTGGCTAGAAACAATACCCATGTGTATCTAGAGAAGTAATCAACAATTACGAAGGCATATTGTTTTCCTCCTAAACTTTGAGTTCTAGTAGGACCTAATAAATCTAAATGTATGAGTTCTAAGGGCCTACTAGTTGATATGTGTTTCTTCTTTTTAAAGCTTGTCTTGATTTGTTTTCCAAGTTGGCAAGCATCATAAATTTTATCTTTAAGAAACTTTGTATTAGGTAAGCCTTTTACTAAATTCTTCTTAGATAGTTTAGATAGAAGGTCCATGCTTGCATGTCCTAATCTTCTATGTCAAAGCTAATTATTTTCACTTAGGGCAGCCAAACAGAGTTTTTTCCCGTTTTAACTTTTTTTTTTTTAAATATATTAAATAATACCTCATTCTGGGAAGTATTTCCTAGAATGACTCTGACGTAATATCGCTACTCCAAGTAGCGAGATTTGCCACGTGTCACTCCAAAAATTATTTTCCCAAAAAATTATTATTTAATATATATATATTTTTTAAATGATAAACGTGAAAACACTCCATACCTCAATAGGAAACAAAAAATTATTTCGTCTCTAAAGTCCTAAACAAATCCAAAATAAAAAAGCTACAGTCTATGAGGCCTAGACCTACAAAACCTCCCCTCCAAGCCCCCATCCTTTCCTGCCACTCTTAGTTCTTGTCTTTCTTGTCAATCGTAGTGCACTGTCTAATCACTCTCTTCAGTGCCTTCCTCATTCCTCCATTCTGCTCCCCCCTAACACTCCCCCTCCTTTAATATTTTAGAATTGAAATATCATGTGGCCATTTGCCACAAATTTGTCATTTCTGTTTCCTATTAAACATGCAAGGCATTTTCTTTCGGAACTAAGATTCAAAGAAAATCAAAGCTGTGTTTATTGATTCAAATTTGGTATTTTAACTACATATGAATGGATTTTGGGTTAATATGTCAAAGAAAAATATTTACGCAATTTACTTTTTTGTTAAAAAATTGTAAATTTTATATTATATATATGTATGTTAGAAGTGTTTTAATTACAGTATTATTTTTGAATTTGTAAAAAACCCCTTTGTTTGTTTACTTAAATTTCGAAAGTAATTTTACATACAATTAAATTGATATTTAGCTAAAACCAAAAAAGATCAAGTTGCATAGGATAATATATTTCATTTTAATATATATTTTGTACGATTGAGAACTGTCTTTTGATCCATCGTGATAGCACAAGAATAGGTATTTTGTGACGCACCGATTTTTGTACAATTTTTTTTCTCAATAATAAATAAATAATCTACACGTCATCAATAAAATCCACAAATTGGCCACGTCAACCACCCTACTAACATTCGTACGACCTGACCTACATTTGGTACCAGGTAAAAAGTCATTTATTTCATTATTACAACCTAACAGCAGAAGACGGTGTATTTATATCATTCAGAACACAATATCCAGAGTATCCACATACACACATATACATCATTATCACAAATCCAAAAACTACTCAACTCTAGAAGAAATTACACACCCCCTAATCCAAAAACTCACCCTGTGTGTTAGGGTCCCAGCTCCCTATGATCACGGAGCTCTATCACCTGGTCTATCTCCATTCCCTAGAAAATTTAAATAATTTGGGTGAGACACATCCCAGTAAGACGGAATAAATTATTTACAGTGTGTGGTCATATGAGTTTAGTTATAATATACTTTACTTTTCAAACCATCGTTTCATCTGAGAAAATACACTGATATACACATTCTTATAATCATATAGATATACAACACAAGCTTTTATAAGCTTTAAAACCATTTCTTAAATTCAATAATTTCCAACACATATTTACCGCAAAGTTCCTGAGAATAGGGAAGGTTACCCGCCCATACAGGTAGCTTCCCTCTGCCCTAACACGTTATGCAGCCAGGAATGGCTACATTTGATACCTATCAGGGCACTCACCTTACTCAGCAAGCCCTCAGGCGGAGAGTTTCACTTCACCTCAATTATTTATTTTATAAAACACACACTCTTTCATTTCTCATAATCATTTCCCATTTTAGCTCATTACATATCTATGTATACATAAATTCACATTTATGTACTTTACATAATACATTAGATCACATAATTCCCATTTTCAACATATTCCCGAATTCCATACTAAGCATACCTCCCCAACGGCATCAATAGGAATCACACACACACACACAGTCTCCATACTGAGCATACCTCCCCAACGGCATTAGTAGGAACTTCACATACACACACGTAGTCTCCATACTGAGCATACCTCCCCAATGGCATCAGTAGGGACTTCACACACACACACTCACAGTCTCCATATTGAGCATACTTCCCCAACGGCATCAGTAGGGACTTCACATCACACATAGTCTCCATACTGAGCATACCTCCCCAATAGCATCAGTAGGAACTTCACACACAATTTCCATACTGAGCATACCTCCCCAACAGCATTAGTAGGAACTTCATAACACAATTTCCATACTGAGCATACCTCCCCAACGGCATCAGTAGGAACTTCACAACACAATTTTCATACTAAGCATACCTCCCAAACGGCATCAGAAGGAACTTCATACACACAATCTCCCTACTGAGCATACCTCCCTAACGACATCAATAGGAAAGGAATACCACCTACCCGCAATTATTATGCGGTATTGGCATATCATCAATCATATTTCAGTATATCTCAATTCAGTTCATTGTAAATATTCTCATCATTTTCTGCGCACTTTCATTATCTCATAATAATATATATCATATTTCACGTATTTCTACATTTCTCAAAATACTCATATCAGTAATTTGTACAAACTCATTTTTCATGCAAATAATTTCTACTCACGTATAAATATCACATCAATCATTCTCGTTTCAATATTTTCTCAGAAAATACACATCGTTATATTCCACATTTTACAATATAAGTCACATACCACACGGTTTTCATTTAATATTCACAATTTAATTTTACTCGCATGCCACACAATTTATCTAATATTTATATCATAATCATTTTCAAGGAAAATACCATATGCTCATTTTCACATATTCATTTAAACAGTAATTCTAAAAATACTGTTATAATTTATTCCCCTTACCTAACTTACTAAGAGTCTCATTAACACCCCAACTCCTATGCCCTTGGCGCCCGAAATTCAACTCCTTCAATTTATATTTTTTACAGATTAATTAATCTATTTCTCCAAAATAATACTCATCTAACCTTCCCTAGGCTTCATATACCTCAAATTAATATTTAAACTAACATTTAACAGCCCCACTTAATTTTCTAAATTTTACCTTCGAGTCCCAAAATTACACCCGCGGTGACGCTCACCCGAACCCTAAATTCCAGAAATCCTACTTCAACTCCAGATGCTCAACATTTTAGTATTTCTAAATTAATCCTAATTAATTAAAAATAAATCCCTTAATAACCCCGTACCCCAAATTTGGGGTTTTGCCCACGACGACCCAACGAGAATTCCGTCTCACTAGACTTGTAGAGAATCATCCCTAGATTCTCGTGGTGGTGTCCGTTCGTCGATTGGGCTTATATTTTGTAAGAAATTAAAGAAAAAATGAGAAATTGGCTTACCCCAGGAGATACGCCTACGCCACTCCTACCACCAATCCGCTCCGGTAAAAATGACAGCAATGGAGAATGGAGTCCAGCAGTATCTTTCGATTTTTGATTGGACGAAAATCCGCCATGAAATCGAGGAGAGAGAGAGAGAGAGAGAGAGAGAGAGAGAGAGAGAGAACCTGCATTGCAGGAAAAAGAAAAAGAAAGAAGAAGAAGATTATGAATAATAATAATAATAATAATAATATATTTAATTAATATTAATAATAATATATTTTATTAATAAAAAATAAAAAATAAATTTGAATTATTTTTTTTCTTCTTTTTTTAAAAATGTGATTAATTAATTATTATTATTATTTTTTGGAATCACCCCACTAAACTTACATAGTCTCTTTTTGGGGTTATTACATATTTAATTATAATTTGTAATAAAAAAAAACTTGTAAGAAACAATTCTTCTATGTAAAATTTAACATCCACTACTCATAAGATGTTATATTATTAATATTTAAACTCATTAGAGCGTTGTGAAACTGACATCAATTTAGGTAACATTCTTAATCATATTTATCACTTATACGGGTTTTAGTCTTAATGTGATATTTTATAATTAATGAGCTTTAATTTTTTTTAATTTTGCCCAATATATTATTCGTAGTAAATGATAGGTCCTCCGTATAATCTCTTGACTTATATATCTCTTATTACACGAAGAGCTCACCTCAACTCCAATTTCTCTTACCTGTGTGGTGATCAGTGTGAGGAGCCCATTTTCAGCCAAAAACTCCAATCATTCTGGCCATATGCATTATTCAACCTTAAGCTTAAGCTGATTAGGAACATAATTTAGTTAAGCTGATAAATTGTGAAAAATAACTAAATATTATTTCGAAATGTGAAAAATACTTAAATAAAATTTAAATTTTTAATTAACTCAAGGAACATATAAAAACTAGATTCTCTCACAATTTCTTGTAATAAATTTTCATATTTTTCAAAATATAAAAATATTATTAAAAAATAAAGAATGCATTGACGAAAAAACATGTGCCTCAAGAATAAAAATAGGATAAGATGAGAGGAGAGGGGGGGGAGCATCATGGAGGAATGGGG
Source organism: Malania oleifera (assembly GCF_029873635.1). Lineage (NCBI taxonomy): Eukaryota > Viridiplantae > Streptophyta > Magnoliopsida > Santalales > Ximeniaceae > Malania > Malania oleifera. Next base: position 42,458,136 of record NC_080418.1, on the reverse strand, counting down.
AAGGCACTCAAGAGAGTGATTAGACATACACTGCAATTGACAAGAAAGACAAGAGCTAAGAGTGGTAGGAAAGGATGGGGGCTGGGAGGGGAGGTTTTGCAGTTTTAGGGCTTTAGAGACTAAATAATTTTTTATTTCCTATTGAGGCCTAGAGTGTTTTCACGTTTATCATTTTTTAAAAAAATATATTAAATAATAATTTTTTAGGAAAATAATTTTTGGAGTGACACGTGGCAAATCTCGCTACTTGGAGTAGCGAGATTACGTCAGAGTCATTCAGGGAAATACTTCCCAAAATGAGGTATTATTTAATATATTTTTTAAAAAAAAAAGTTAAAACGGGAAAAAACTCCAGCCAAACAAGTTACATCTTGAGATATTAGACTATCAAGATTTATGCAATACACATTATTCATTTTATATGATGTGAATAAAATTTCATGATTCTTAGGATTTTGTATTATGCATTTGTCCTTCTTAAAGATTATGTCAAACCCTTTGTTACTAAGTTGACTAATACTTAAGAGATTGTGCTGTAGACCATCAACTAGGAAAACATCATCAATGGTGAGTGAGGATTCCTTACCTATCTTACCAGTTCCAACAATTTTGCCTTTTGCATTATCACCGAAGGTTACATATCCTCCATCCTTTTGAGTGAGGGTGGTGAACTTTGATCTTTCTCCCGTCATATGTCTTGAACACCCGCTGTCCAAGTACCATTTTTCTTTTGATGGAGTAGACCTAAAGCAAATCTACAAGAAAGGATATATGTTATTACTTTTGGAACCCAAACTTTCTTAATTCTTTTTAAGTCTTGTTTAGTTTTTGTGTTTATCTTCCATTCATTCTTTACTTTGACATATTTCTTTTTAAGTGGACAATTAAACATTATATATCCCTTATTTTTACACATGTAGCAAGTAGTATGTTCATGTATGTTTGTGGATGAAGTACTTGCATAGTGTTTAGTTTGTTTTACAAAGTATCCCATGAATAAATTTTTCTTTATTTTGTTTGTAATTCCATTGTATCCTATTCCCTCTTTATGGTTAACCATTCTTTGTTGTCCTACCATTTTCTCAAAGTTTTCTTTACCTCTAGTAAAGTTGTAAATAATCTTTTTCTTTTTCTTCAATTTGACTTTTGAGGTCATTTATTTCCAACTCTTTCTTGCTTTGATCATTTTCTTGTAATTTGTTTAATTATTAAGACATGGTGTCTATTTTTTCCATTAGTTTGTCAATATGAGATTCTTTCTCTTTTTCAGCAGCTTGTGAGGATTCTAGCTTTTTTTTTAAGATTCTCATTTTGTTGTTTCAAAGCTATGTTCCTTTTTGATACTTTAATAAACCAATTATGAAGAGCAAACAATTCATCTTAGAGTTCTTTGTAGGAGGGCATACTCTCATATGAATCATTACATGATTCATTACTAGAATCTTTCGAGGAAGAGTAGTAAGAGTTTACCTCTTTGTTGGGTGCCATGAAGCACATGTTTGCCATCTTTTGCTCGCTGGATTCACTCTCCGATTCACTTAAACTTGTGTCATCCCATGTTGCTTTCATTTCTAGCTTCTTCTCCTTCTTTTCTTTCTTGAACTGAGGGCAGTCTGACTTGATGTGTCCAACCTTTTTACAATGATATCAAGTTGGAGGTTCATTCTTACTTTTGTTTTCTTTTTTACTAGTGAGCATGTCAATTCTTTTATCTCTTACATCAATGGTGCCTTCATGAGTTACTTCAAATTTGTCCCATATTTCTTTCACTGTTTTACAAGCCATGACTCTATTGAACTCATTCATGTCAAGGGCGCAATACAATGCATTTATTGCACTTGAGTTTACTTGCAGCATTTTATGATCTAATTCATTCATCTCTTTTTCTTCCTTAGGTACCTATTTTCCATCCACTAGTTTAGTAGGGATTAATTCACCACGTGTGACAACCTTCCAAGCCTTCCAATCTATTATTTGAAGATAGATTCTTATACATTGTTTCCAAAATGTGTAGTTAACTCCACAAAAGATGGGTGGTCTAGTTGAGGATTGACCCTCTCCAAAGGGAGCTACTCCTATGTGTGCCATGTAGATCTTTATATAACTACTTTTTAAGATTTGTTATAACAAGGCTTTGATACCAATTGAAAGTGAAGTAGTTATCCCAAGAGGGGGGGGGGAGAATTGGGTTATTAAAAAATTTTAGTTCCTTTTATGGATTCTTGAATTACTTGTTTTATCAAACACACAACTTTATTAATTCTATCAATTCACAAACCATTACTAACCACACCACAAGTTAATAAAAAATTAACCAATCAATCAACCAATCAATAACTCAAAATAACCAATCAAAAATACTCAATCAACCACAATTTGCAAGACTCGTGGAATTTTAGCTTTTGAAAATTTTTGCTTTAGCAGCCCTATAAGTAATTGCAAGCTCTGTATTTGAATGAAATTATTTGCTCTCTCTTAATTAAGATTTCTGTAAATGATTAACCAACGTACTCCTTTTTGGGTTTTCGCAAAGTGTTAATCAAAACGTACTTTCTTTTTATTAAGAGTCTTCTTTTAATTTCAGTTTTTTTCTCTGCAACCCACACTTAGCATACAGCACAATACAATATATAAAGGTGCTAAAAATAAAGAGTATGGAAAGAAGAACATCAAGATTTTTACGAGGTTCAGCTTATCCCCAGCTTACGTCCTCGCCTTTGGCAAATACCACCAAAGGATTCCACTGGACACTCCTTTCCAGGTAGATCAAACCTTTTACAATTCCCTCTTTTATAAGTAGAGATCCCTCTCCAAGCAATACCCCACGCTTGGTTACAATGATCCAAATAACCCTGAACCGTTAAGAAACAAGAAACAAGTAGAAGAGAACTTGTGTACAAGATATACTCTCAGATAAAGTAGGTTAGTACAACAATTAGTACAATATACTTCAATGTAAATTCAATATAAAGAAATTGAAGCTCAAGGAAATTCTATCACTAGATTAATCTTCCTTTGATTGAAAGATTCAGACTTTAAAGCGCAATTTCATGTGAGATGATCAGAAAGAACTCCGTTGAGATACCAGCAAGATGTGAGCAAGAAAGCTTTTGAGAATTGAGAGCACTTGGGAGTATTAGATTGCTGGAAATATTTCTTGGTGATTAAAATCCTTGTCTTAGGGGCTATTTTATAAAGTTTAAAAACTTAATTCCTCGCTCCCCAAGTTTACTTGGAGTGAGGGTCAAGTTTACAAAAAAAATGGAGCCCAAGAAACCAATTTTAAAAATTTTCCCAATGGCAATTTTTAAAATTACCTTAAGTGGCATCGCCTAGCACGACTAGTCAAGCGCCTATCTCAGTTAAATTCAAAAGTTAGAACACTGGCAGTCGCCTGTCAAAACACAGGCAGGCACCTTAGATGACAAGGCAAGCGTCTGTTAGGCTACTATTCAGCGTCTAGCACCTTTCTATCTGCCAGTTCTTAAAAAACACAAAAATGGTCAGTCGCCTAGAAATGTTGGGCAGGTGCCTGAACTTTCAAAAACATTTGTTTTTTAAGATTTGACTTTGAAAACTCTTTTTCATTTGAGACATTCATTATTTATAACTTTGGAAATCATTCTTCAAGGTCTTTAAAAATGGTTTTTTAATATTTTAATTTGTCCTTAAAGAGCTTGAATACTTTTTATATTGAGTTTCACTTGAAGTACTTACATGAAAACTTCCTTAAGACTCTATATTCTTCAACTCTTGGAGTTTTCTTCATGCATTTCCTTGCCTTGAGTCCTTTCTTTGAGCTTTAAACATACTTTGAGCTTCATAATAATGTGTCAAATTTTAATCTTTCATAGAATATGTCAATTTTTGAACTTTAACATCCTTTGAGCTAAGCTTTGAACCACTTGTTCGTATGATTTCATTTTCTTGAACTTGAGCTTTCTAACATTTGATTCCTAAAACATTTCAACTTGGAAACATATCAAATTACCTTGATTTGTTATCATCAAAATAAGAGTCGTAAGCTTTGTTAGGCCAACACACATATCAAGCTAGAGGCATGTATCCAAATCTTGTTAAGATTTTCTATGCAAATATGGTGAAGGGTGAAATTGTGATCTCCACTCAAGTTATGTAAAAAATCTTTTGCCCTCACTCCACAAACTTTAGCTGCTAGACTAAGAATCGGAGAGGGAGAACTTGAGTATCCACCCCTTGGACAATCATGGATTACGACTCAAGATTTTACCCCTGAGGAATTTTTACCTCTAGTTATGACTGAAGCACCTATATACTTTGGTCATCCTCCCTTGTATAGGAAACTTAATCTTCAAGCTCCAATTCTTCAAAAACTCATCACTTACAACATCTTTCCTAGGATAGGATCACATGACCATGTCTCCTATCTTGACTATTTTGTGATGTGGTGCCTGCTAAAGGGGAAGAAGCTTGACTTGCCGAGCTTAGTCTTAAAATGGATGATTTCGAGAGAAGAAGCTCGTAGGGTAATTATTCCATACGGAGGAATTTTAAACCTTATTTTTAATCATCTAGGCATTTCTACTCCATCCTCTCTTTTTATAGCAAGAACTCACTATGTTATATTTTCTTTCACTACGGTTAAACAAATGGGTTACGTCAAGTATGAAGGTCATGGATGGTTGCCAAAAGGTGGTAGGGTACGTAGAGAACCACCACCAACTCAAGCATAGCATCAAGGTCAAGAACCCCAACAAGCTGCACCTCCAGCTGATGATGCACCCTCCTGGTTTATATCTTATCAGCAGCAGCTGAATGAATTTTGGGGTGAAGTGCGTACCAATTTCCGCTCACTTCAATCGAGTTACACTTCTCTTGACCAGCGGCTTGGATGAATTGAACAATATATGGCAGATTCTTCTTCTTCATGAGGCAATGCTCCTATGGGGACAAGCTCGGGTGACAAAGAAGATGAAGATGAAGATGGTGATTAGGAAGGAACTAAAAATGATGAAGAAGATGATGCATAGTTATTTTCTTTAAATGAACAAACCTGGAATGTAATATTTGCATCTGACACTACTCTTTTATGTGGTTTTCCTCTTCCTACTTTCCTATTTCTTTTGACTATGATATTTCACATGCTGCATTTGGTACATTTTGAATATTTTTGCATATTGGATGTTAGATGGATGCTTACATTGCAAATTGCATGATGACTTATGGATCGTGTTCTTGAAAATTGCATACTACTTTATGGTCCTCAACACTTTGCATACTCTTATTCTTCTTAGATCATCCCTTTTGTTGATGTCAAAAGAGGGAGAAACTTAGCAAATTTGAGCATGAAACTGAGCACATGAAATTGAGTGTATTGAACATGATGCTATTAGATTTGAATATTCTAGAAATTGACAAAGTATTAGCATGATGATTTGAAAATTCTAGATGTTAATAAAGTATCATTAATGAATGAAATTCTAATCTTATTGAATATGGAATATATTTCATTCAGGGGGAGTTATATTTGATATACCATGATATATGTCCATTGCTGAAAGTTTAATATGAATTCTGATATGCAATTTTATTACTATACAAATCTTGTTAAGACTATGCTTATTGTAAGGGGGGGGGGGCTTATTAAGGCTTACTCACTTTTTCTTTTTATCTATCATCGTCATAAAGGGGATGATTGTTGGCCTAACAAGGCTTAACCTCGTTTTGATGATAACAAATCAAGGGTACTTAACATGCTTGTTTAAGTATAGTTTTAGGGCTTAAAGGTATTCATGAGATCAAGTTCAAGTATTTAAAGAGCTTAAATGAAGTTTGTACTTAAAGTCATGAGTAATGATGAAGTTAAAGCATATTGAATAAATGGTTAAAGCTTATCATAGCATGGAAGCTAAAGCATGAAGACTTAGAGTTTAGATAGTTTTTAAAAGTCTCATATAAGTACTTCAAAAATTCAATACTGATGTTTGAAGTTCTTAGGAAATATCATTGACTTAGAGACCTGTTTTAAATCATGGAAAACATTTTCTCAAAGTTTCAAGTAAGTTTTTCCAAGTTACAAGTTAAGTGTTGAATTCAAACTTTGAAAAACCAAAAAGTAGCTAGAATGTCAGGCGACTGATGGTTCATCATCAGGTGACTGATGTGCTACTAACTTTTCAAATAAATGGACAGAACAAGAGTAGGCGACTGACCTCTTAAAATTCAATCAACTGACTCAGCACTAACTTTCAAAAATGAGCTAAATTTAAAAAGCTCAGGTGATTGACCCTTTTGCTTTAGTCGACTGAAGTCTATGTTTTAAATTTTGTGCAGCGCTGATAAAGTTTCCAAAATTGATTTCTTGGTTTCCAAACTAAGAGAAAACTTGGGGAAAATGGTAAGAAACCCTTGTGCACTATTTATATGTTTTATTCTCGCACATTAGGGCAACTCACAACACACATGCGAATTAAATTTATGAATTCTTTTGCTAAAAGCTTTCCTGAAGAACTACTGAGTTATTGCTGAAATTCCCACACAAAATTTTGATATGCTCTACTGAAATTCTTAATCTCTAATCAGAATACTGGTGATATGACTCTAAGCTTCAACTTCTTTATTGTTTTTGATTGAAGTATACTGAATCCAACTTGTATAAATCTACTCTAACTGAGAGTAATTCTTTGTATGAATCAAGTTGTTCCTTGTTTCTTGTTTTTTGTTTGACGATTCAAGATCGTTGAATCGTTGCCTAACCAAAGGGTTGTTCTCATTAGCGAGAGATCTCCACCTTGAACGGAGAGAGGATTGCTTCACCTAGTAACTAAGTGGAAAGGAAATCCTTACAGCGTGTTGCTTGAGGCAAGGACATAGGCCGCTGGTCAAACATTGTAAAAAATCTGGTGTTCAACTCTTATTCCCTTAAACCTTTTACATTCTTGCAAAATTATTAATTGCATGTATGCTTAATTAATTATTGAGAACTTGCTGAATTTTGGGAATTTGTTGAATAGTAATTTTGCTTGTATTTGAATCAAGAAATTAATTGAAACTTTGAATACTAAGTTTTAAATACACAGCTGAGGTAAATCTTGTAAATTTGATTATTTCATTGAAAAAAAATTTTAGGGTACTTAAGATCAAATTTACTGAGATTGCTTTATAAGATTATTATTATCCATTGTTGACAAGAAAAACTGATCTTGAATTTTGCTCAACTATTGAAGCATTGAAATTTGGATTTGGATTGTAATCTCATATTCACAGTCATATGTACCTAGGACTCCCGATTGGTATAGTACAGTCACTGATTAGAATTTTTGTATTTATGTGATTGTAGCAAACTAATTTGAAAAGGATACTACTTCACCAAAGTTTTTTCTTTAAAGAAAATTTTAAAAGCCCAATTCACGCCCCTCTTGGGAGTACACCTTTAATCTCATTTTATATATATTATATATATTAAAATTTTATATATATTATATATTATTTATATTTTATATATATTAAAATATTAAATCAGTTAAAATTGGTTAGCCGATTTAACCGAAATTCGATTCGGTTGGTTTTGAGCTACGGTTAAGATGGAATTTTGGTTTAGTTTGATTAATGAGATTTTTTAACTTAATTTTTCAGTTAATTCGGTTAATTAACCAAATTAACCATACTAACCAATAGTTAATTTGATTAATTAACCAAATTAATAGTACCAACCTAATGCTCACCCTTACTACTTAGGATCATGAATTTTATGCTAGAAGATAATAGTGTCTTTTAAGCAAGAATTGCCTGATAGTTTTTGTTCTAATTCTCTTGTCAATCTTCGTGAGGTGACCAAGGAAGGAAAAAGTCATTTTTAACATGCACAATGCACAAATACCACATTGTGAAATGTGAATATCAATGATTGAGAAGAATATTTTAACTTTTGCATAGGATATAATAGAAATATGTCTTTGTACAAATCTTAAAACTTTCCCTTGGAATTAGTATTATATAGTTTCTCCTATCCCATAAGTTGAGGCACAGAGTTCCATTTTTAAAGGGAAGACTTGATTACATATTATCTTCTTTGTCAGTGTAATTTGTTTGTTTGCTGTTTTGTACATAATCTTGGGGAAAAGATAATGGTCAATTCCTGCTAGCAATAGCCTGCACTGTTTGGTTCAAAATAATATCTTTGGGCATCCAACCATGATGGAAATAGGCTATGTTGCTACTGTGATTCTGCTTGGTATTTTGCTTTTGGGCAGGTTTCAACTCTTTGTCATTAGATCACACAAATTGAACCCATCTTTCTTATATCCCAAAAAAATGTACCATCCGGACATTGCACCAAGCTTAGATCTCACCTCACTAGAAACGTGCATGGTTGGACCTCAAACCTCTCTCATACGAGAGAATTCTACCACATAACCTGTCCAAGCCTCTCTTGCAACTCTTCCATCTAGTGATACACTTGTTGATTGATTTATTAAGAAACATGTCATACTCATTGACTTTACCAAGAAGTTCCTTACAAGTCGTGCATACAACCTGTCATGCTCAAAAAACTCCTTGTGTCACATGAGGTACCCCCAGACCTTTCATGATAAACTCATGAAATACCTATGTCCAACCCGTGATGTTGCCATCACTGGTCCCCAAACATTCAAAATAATGTAGTTAAGAATACCATTTGTTTTGTGTGTGGTTGTTTTACACAAAAATGGTATTATCTAACTCAGATTTTTCAGCTGCAGCTCCACCTACAACCATGTTATCCTGTAGTGCATAGAAATTCCCTAATAACCTATGTCCATTCATCACCATCAAGATGCCTTTACACACCTTCATTGTTCCACTTTCAGACTTGTAACTATACCCATTACAATCCAAAGTGTCCAATGAAATCACATTCTTCCGTAGATCAGGTACATGCCCTATATCACATAACGTCCTTACCACACCATCATACATCTTGATTCTGATATCTTGACAACTTTACATACAGCATCATTACCCATCAAAACAAAACCAGAACTCACCAATCTGTAAGTGGTGAACTAGGCTTTATTAGGCATCATGTGAAAAGAACATCCCAATTCTAGGATCCAAGAATCTAGGAGGCATTTTGAACCCAATGAAACAGAAAGCATATCACAATCACTGCTCTCTAAATCTCTTTTTTTTCACTACATTCATAGATTTCGATGAACACTCTTGAGTTTCTACATTCCTCTTCTTCCACTTCGGACACTCCAATTTTATGTGCCCTATTTTTTCGCACTGAACGTTCTTCCTCTCTTATGGACTGCAACTGATTTTTATTATTACTTGATCTGCTTCAAAACTTTCCTCTCTCGTGATCCTAATTACCCTTCACCACAAGCCCTTCACCTTGTGAACTCTCATCGCTAGCCTTCTTCCTCTTATGGAACCCCAACAAAGCATTCGTGATATCCTCCAACTCCGAGGTTCTTTCCCCCATGTCAGAGTCGTAACCAATTCTCCTGCATAGGAGACGTAGGTAGGGAATTAAGTAGCATCAATACTTTGTATTCTTCCTTGAACTTCACATTAACTTGTTTCATATCACTAATGATCTGATTGAATACATTGATATGGTGAGTCAGATCCGAACCCTCTACTATCTTAAGCCAATATAGTTTTTTCTTAAGACACAACTTGTTCGTCAATGACTTGGACATGTACCAACTCTCCAATTTTAGCCAAATCGCTGCCGGAAATTCCTCATGCATGACGTGATACATCATGTCATTGGTCAGACAAAACCTAGTAGTAGACACAAGTTTCACTTCCAACTCATGTCTTCCATGCCCTCTGGTTGTTTTCCCTATAATGCCTTTACCATACATTGCTACACTAACAAGTCCTTAACCCTCCTCTACCAAAGTCTAAAATTTTTCGTTCCATCAAACTTACAAACATTGAACTTCACTGAAGAGATCCCACTCATTGCAACCAATAGCTCTGATACCAATTGTTGAAATTAGCGCTCTAATACCAATTATTGATGCGAATGCACAGTGAAAAACCTTGCAAACTCAAAAACAATCTGGACCAAGTAATGCAAGCACTCAATGATGAACAATACGAAAATTAACAATCAACTACAAGGAATAAAGGAAAGCAATAAATCAAACACAACACAAGAATTTACGTGGTTCAGCTATTTTCCTGCGTCCACGGGAGCAAACGACTATTTTTCATTATCACAATGTGAAGCTTACAAAGCTTATCACCAAAAGTTGCATAATATTGATTAAATACTAATCTTATGCGTACAAAAGACTTATACTATAACTAAAACACTTCTATAGCAATCTCCAGGAGGAAAATCCTCTTAAATCTCCCAATCTACTAATCTCTGATTCAAATTTCGTGACTTACGCCAAACGAAACCATCGATGGTTTGATGCCGAGACTGTTCATGCTACAAACTGAAACCGTTAACTGAATTAACCAAGTAAATTTGGTCAATTCGGTTTGGTTAAAAAGTTATTTAGTTCATTTCGGTTTTCACTTTTGTTGAATTTCAATTTTCAATGTTTGGTTTAATTTTTAATTTTAATATATTCGGTTAATTGAATTAACCGAATAGTATAAACTAATAATTATATATTATATATTATATATACACTAAAATTTTATATATTTTTTATATATTATATATATATTAAAATTTTATATATATTATATATTATTTAAAATTTATATACAATAAAATATTTAAATTGGTTAAAATTGGTTAACCGATTTAACCAAAATTCAATTCGGTTGGTTTTGAGTTTCGATTAAGATGGAATTTTGGTTCGGTTTAGTTAATGGGATTTTTTAACTTAATTTTTTAGTTAATTTGGTTAATTAACCAAATTAACCTTACTAACCGATAGTTAATTTGGTTAATCCCAATTAACAATACCAACCGAATACTCACCCTTACTACTTAAGATCATAAATTTTATTCTAGAAGATAATAGTATTTTTTAGGTGAGAATTACTTGATAGTTTTTTGTTCTAATTCTCTTGTCAATCTTCATGAGTCTTCTACAATTTGTCTCATAGTTCCTCTCTTCCCCTATTATTGAGCCCTAAAAGAATATATATATATATATATATATATATATATATAGAGAGAGAGAGAGAGAGAGAGAGAGAGAGAGAGAGGTGCTAGACTTGGTGATGTGGCAAGCACCCTTTAGAGAGGAAGGTATCTCATTACAAAGAGGCAAACATTGCTTGTTTTACGCCTTAGGGAGATCTGACTAAATTTGATCATTACATTCACCATCTTCGGCTTCCAAATGACCAAATGAACTACTAATCAATGAAAGGAACAACCAATTAATTGTTGGTAACCATCTTAAAAATTTTAGGGCTCTCAATTTTAATAATTCGTACCACAGGCCACTAGAATTTACAAAACTAATAAAATGACGTAAGAGTCCAAATGAGATGCTTCTACTATTCTAACTAATATGGAACATGCTGTGAAGAACCATTTCAAAATTTCAATCACCATAAAAAAATTTCTTCATATGCTATTTCACAATAGTTGGAAGAAAATTAACTCATACATATATAGTCATTTTTTAAATAATATCCTTTTTAAAACACTGCCGTATTTATATATAACACCTATAAATTCCTGCATTATTATATTCTTACCTTATTTAATCAATTCCTACATTATTTTATTTCTATCGACTCTAGTTTATCTATAGCTCCTATCCAAAGATCGACAAGAAATCACAAGTATCACATAAAAAATTATTGATAAGGCGACCGAGGAAGAAAAAAAAGCCATTTTTAGCATGCACAATGCACAAACACCACATTGTGAAATGTGAATATCAATGATTGAGAAGAATAATTTTAACTTTTGCATAGGATATAATAGAAATGAGTCCTTGCACAAATCTTAAAACTTTCCCTTGGAATTAGTATTGTATAGTTTTTCCTATCCCATGCTCATAAGTTAAGGCACACAGTCCCATTTTTTAAGGGAAGACTTGATTGCATATTATTTTCTTTGTCGGTGTAATTTGTTTGGTTTCTGTTTTGTGCATAATCTTGGGGCAAAGACAATGATCAGTTCCTGCTAGCAATAGCCTGCACTGTTTGGTTCAAGAGAATATCTTTGGGAATCCATCCATGATAGAAATAGGCTATGTTGCCACTGTGATTCTCTTGGCATTTCGCTTTTGGGCAGGTTTCCACTCTTTGGATTTTTAGTTGGTCCATTGGAAGGTTATACCTAATTGGAGGTGACATATTATTTTGTATCTCATTTTTCTTTTAGGTCAAAGAATTTTTCCTTTGTCGGGAGGTGCAGAGGATCATCTTCTACACCTATATTCGTATGACACGCACCCATTGGTTATAGTGGGGAGCGATATATGCTATAATACTATAGCAATGGTCATGTGATTTATTAGCCATTCGAGTAACTAAGTGCGAGACGAGCCATAACATAAGGGGCGAATCTACTTTTCGTCGAATCAACCATAGTTCTTTTTTCTTGTATATAACCTCTTGGACAGTCTTTTTTCAGGCATTCAAACTTTCAGTTGCTCACGGTAGACATATGTCACCCCTGTGTCACTCAATATATATCTGCATATTATTAATTATTCTCAGTCAAATATTTTAACATGAATTTTCCAATATAAAATTATTGGAGCTTAACCATTAAAATGTCTTTTATGATACAAATCTTGGCTTGGTTAGTTGATTTCCTTAAAATGGTATTTGAGAGTTATGAATTTCAGGTTTTGAATTTAAATCTATGTGAATTTGAAAAAAAAATTAATATAAATTTGTATTATGTTTTATCTAAATTCACATAAATTTAAATCACAAGTCTCAATTTCATGCACACAAATGCAAAAATGTATTTTAAATAAATCAATTTTGACTCTCTTCGACACAAATCTTTTCTAAACATGTAGGAATGTCTAGAAAACAGTGAAATTTATTTTATAACCAAAAAAAAAAGTTCTCACTTATAAATTATACTATACATAATACTAGATCATTGTAACTTCATAAATGTTAAAAAAGAAAAAAAAAATCTGATACAAAATTTAAGGGTTGTTTAATTTTGGAAAACAGTTTTCATTTTATATTTTAGTTTTCTAAAATATTATTAAAAAAAAAGTTAGCTGATTTTTCATTTTATAATATTTATAGAAAATAAATAAAAACAATAAATAATTTTAATGCTATTTAATTGCTAAGATAGTTTTATTTTTTATTTTTTTAATAATTACAAAAGCGTCATCTTATTTTTAAATTTTTCAAATTAATAAATAAAAGTTGGAAAATATATTTTATTATTGTTTTAAATTTTCAACTTTTACTTGGCAAATGGAAGCAAGAAATTTGGATCTTGAGCTTTAGTTTGTGTGAATTATGTATAGAGCTTCTTTTAAATTCACAAAAATTTAAATTCAAGTCTCAAAATTTATGATTCTAGATATTACCTAACGTAAAATTTGAAGAATTAAAAGACAAGTCATATTTTTGTGATTATTTTTAAACCTAAAAATAAAAAATAAAAATATTTATATATTTAAACACACTCTTTATTTTCTAACTTTTTAATATTAATCTTTAAAAATTTAAAAATAAGTTAAATTTTTTTAATAATTCTCTAGAAAACTGAAAATTGAAAGATGGAAAATGTTGTCCACAACTAACAGACCCTAAGTAAATGTTGTAGTGAAAATGTTATGTGGCAAAAGGTGATTAGTTCTTAAGATCTCAAAATGTAGTTGTCATCTGAGTAATTAAAATACTAGTTATGACTGACTGCCCATTGAATCCCAGCAGATTGCATTTGTCCATGTCCTAATAACACTGGTAAATTTTCATTAAAAAAAAAAACTAGTTTTTTTTATTTTTTCTAGCTTGAAGGGAGAGAGCATCCAACATAGTCTCAGCGGGAGAGAGAGAGAGAGAGAGAGAGAGAGAGAGAGAGAGACGGAGAGGGGTAGAGAGAGAGAGAGAGAGAGAGAGAGAGAGAGAGAGAGAGAGAGAGAGAGAGAGAGAGAGAGAGAGAGAGAGAGAGAGAGAGAGAGAGAGAGAGAGAGAGAGTTTAAGATATGTCGTTCTTATTTTCTTTTTCTTTTTTTTTAAACGATGGTGTCTGAAATCCTTTTGGTATTTGACTAACCGAAATAATGGGTCCACTCCTCTATCCTTCTCGACTTAAATACCAAGGTATTATTTTCTCTTTTTTAATGCTAAAAATAACTTTATTGTAAGCACCCATCATAATATTATGCTATTTGTGATATTTTACTTATTGCCTTTGTTTTAATATTGAATTTTGGTATATCTAGATTAAATGTGTTTTCAAGTTAATTATTGGCTATATATTCAATAAAACATGTTTCTTTGAAATCTTTGTTCTTTTAGGTAATCCATTTGGAACTTGTGCTATCCTTTATTGATTTTTTTTTTTTTTTTTTGAAAGATTAAGGATTAGATGCAATTTGGCATAATGAAATGAATACATTTGACAATATATTTTTAATTAAACATTTTTGTTTATTACACTTTGTTATACCCTGAAATTCACTAATGCATTTTTCTATTTATCAATCATTTATTTTATTGTATACCTTAATAGTAATAATATATACACACACAGTGCACAATAAGTATTTCACCTACAGTGCATTGTTATGGACGAGTATTTCACACCTTTAGAAGGGTTGTGCGACACTAGTTAAAACACTCTTATTTAACTTGTCAGCCAAAAAATATTGTGGTTCACTACAACAACACATTCACAACAGCTAATGTAAAGTAAGCAAAAATGCAAGCAATTCATGAAAACAAATAGTAAGAAAATGGTAAACATTGAATCAACATAATTCATTAACAAACACCTTCATAAGCAATGTGTGTTTAGTGAGGGAAGCAAGCATGTTAAACACATTTACAAAAGCTAGTGATACAAGATTGATGAATTCTCACCTTTCCTTAAAGGGGTTTGTATGCTATTTTAACTTTAACACTAGGAAATATCAACTTATCTAAGAACTCATACTCCTACTTTACAGTAAAATGTAAACACACACAGAGTATAAAACTATAGTAGTATTTACATGATGGTATCCCATCTTATGCACACAAGACAAGCAATCATATGCAAGCACAATGCCTTAAATAAGTGTTGGCACCGAAGGAGTACATGGGTGGGCGTGATAAACATGGATGAGCACCAACTTGACCCAAAAGTTTAAGCCTATTGGATTTTGGGCTCAACCATGTATATAAGCACCCATTATCCACTCAATTTTTCCAATATGAGACAAATTCACAAGTGGAATTCTCAAAATCTCCCCCTCACTTTCTAGTTTCAACTACTCTCCCCTGAACAAAAATCATCTCCCTCATGGGAGTAAGTTCAATTCTCCAATAATTGCTAAAGTGGGTTTTACCACCGCACCTTACGTGCCTCGGATTACATTCAACGTGCCTCCGAACCAATCCTACTTCCCACGTTTTGACCCTATTCGGATCCATTTTCCAGGTCTAGATGATCTTTATTGGCCTTGGTCACACACTTGGTCCCCCAACTATTAGCATGTTAGGAGAATTAGTTTTACTCCTCGACTTTTCCTATGATGTCGCTCACCTAGAGTTACGAACCATCAGCTCTTATACCACTTGTTGGCACCGAAGGAGTCCATGAATGGGCTTGATTAACATGGGTGAGCACCAACTTGACCTAAAAGCTTAAGCCGATTGGGTCTTGGGCCCAACCATGTATCTAAGAACCCACTATCACGACCCGAAAATTCTGCTATTTTTTTCCCCATACTACTAAAAATATATACAATCTATGCAGTGGAAAACATAATATACTTGAACCTCATATACAATACCAGAGTTCTACTATCTCTATAAATAAATACATATATATATATATATATATATATATATATGTACTTCCCCAAAAATCTATTAAACATCGTAGGGATTATACAAAACATATCTCCCAACACAACCACTTGCCCTTAAATTAGGACTGTACCAATTCCTCCTCTACCTCAGAGCTCACTTCGCTCATCTGTTTGGATTTCCTAAAATATTTGAATTCTGAGGTGAGACACATTTCAGTAAGTGGGATAGATTATCATCAGTGTGTGACAACATGAGTTCTATTGTGTTATAAACATATACTGTACATAATTAGTTGTATATGATAAATCAGGAAATATGTTCTCATACTTATATAATTCTGGTAAAATCATATTTAATTTCTCAACATAAGCATACCGCGTCATAATAAATTTCTGTGTAATACTGAAATTCTCCCCTAGATGGATAGCTAGTTGATAGCATATATTACCCCCACTTGATTGGGTTGTGCAGCCAGTAGGCAAGACCTAGCAATGGTTGGCCTACTACGCTAAGCCAAAACTAACTTGTCTGTAAGTACGATTGGTCTGCCCAGCCTGGTCCAAACTGTCAGGGGGCCACACTACTCTTCTCTAAACTCAATCGACTATCCAATCACGACCACTCTATTTGAGACATATGGTGACACTAATCTGACATAATAGTTACGGTACCATGCTCTAAAACTAAACTAATCCATCAGGGTTTTGCTATCATATAGTACATTTTATAATATAAGTGTAACATAACTCATTTCATGTTTTTGTGTAAAATCTGTCATATCATAATTTATGAATAAACTGTTATATATATATATATATATATATATATATAATCATGGCACTGAACTGGCTGAACTGTCACGACACTGGGCCGACTGAACTATCATGGCACTGGGCCTGCTGAAATATCATGGCACTAGGCCGGCTGAAATATCACAGCACTAGGCTAGCTAAACTATCACGACGTTAGGCCAGCTGAACTGTAATAATATACTGTATAATATCATATTTTTTGTAATATCTATATTATTTCTAAAAATCATTATTAAATTACTCTTGTTCTTTATAATCATAAAATATTATGGTCTATATATACATACTGTAAAGTAATCATACTTATGTCACATGAGTGAGTGTTACACTATAATATACTAACTGTCCGGGAAAAAAAAAAACACACACACACACACACACACACACACATATATATATAACTGAAAAATAATATTAAAATCGCTTCTAGGGTTTACTCAGTTCAAACATCTGATTTCCCAAAAACATGCGTCAATTCATAAATTTCATTCCCATATACCCGAATATCCAGAAAAATCATACATATAATTTATGTAATTAAATACTGCATTTTAACCGGTAAATTTTCTAAAAAATTCCTAACATATTCTATCCCCTTACTTGATTCCTAAAGAAAAGCCTGCAAGGATCCTAAAACCGTGCTTGTAGCGTTTGTACAAAACCTTGTATCCATATACCCTAATTTAATCAGCTCAACCCCAGATTAATAGCCATTTTAATACTCCCAAGCCCACACACTTCCAATAACTAACTAAACTTGAAAAATAGCTTCCTTACCCTAGTTTTGGAGTGGTGCCTGGAATGCCTGAACTACGAAACCGCTTTGATTAAATTGCGGAAAATCTTCATCAGGAACCCAAAATGTTGTCTATCCTTTGATTCAGGCTTAAACGGAAGAGAAAATGAAGAGAGAGAGAGAGAGAGAGAGGGTTTCTAATTTTTTTCCAAAAAAAAAAAATGACTTGTTCCCCTTTTATAGGCTACTAGCATAGGGGAAAACTGTCAACGGTTTGGCCTTTTAACCAAACCGTTCTCACCGTTTTACCCTTACCAGACCATGGTAACTCCAAATTGTCAACGGTTTTTTAAGCTCATCCAAAACCGTTGATGGTTGGGCCTGTGTCAAACCAAAATTCCTTTTTTTTTTATTTTCTATTATTACTATTTTCGGGTCTCTACACCCATCATCCACGCAATTTTTTCAATGTGAGACAAACTCACAAGTGAAATTCTCAACAATAATTTTGACTTATGAAATTCTCTCTAACTTATGCGATCAACGCCTTCGTAAACTTTGATGCTAAGTACTCTTCAGACTTCAATTTGGTCCATAAACGGTTGCTTGTTTTCCTTTAGAATCCAATTGATTTCTTCATCTCCAAGACATTTCCATTTCATTAAGCTTATGATGCTTTTTCCTTAATGATATGACTTTTTGTCTACAAGGATGACTTCAACTTCTCTTCTATCAGATTGCATTGTCTCCAGCGGTGCTTTAATTGACTGACTTCTACTTCGATCTTCAATTTTGGCACTGAATGGCTTGAGCCAATTGATGTGTGTTGTGAAAATTGAATGCACAGTGGAAACAAATGATCTTACCACGTTGCAACCAACAGTGAAATATATAGAAAACACAATCACGCAGATTATAATGAAAGTGACTCACTCAAAAAATGAGCAACTCACAAGCTATCCCAAGTATAGGAGTCTTGTCGTGTAATATTTAACCCAAAGGCAAGATCGTCTCCTCAGGAAATGTAGTTTAATCCCAAATTTTTACGTAATTCCAATCAGAAAATAAGAAACAAAAAGGGCTCTAAACACAGTTCAGATTCGGGTTTTCTGAGATTGGTTGAGATTTTCCTTTTTTTTACGAATTAAAAGAACACGCAATTTAAATTCTAAGTCCTTACACGCACTAAATTAAATTACAATAAGAAAGACCCTATATTTAATCAGCTAGACAAGAATTAAATCCTATGTCGAACTTCAGACAAGGAAAATGTAAAGACAATGACTTTCCTACCTAGCTTAAGCATGCAATGAAAAAATACTCAATCAAACATAGACTCAAACAAAAACTAAATTTTAACGTAACCTAGAATGAAAATCCAATTTAACTTTTTAACAACTAATCAATAAGCGGAAACACGATAAACATTCAGACTATACTTAAACTGAAATTGAAATAATTAAAATCCAACAAAATTTAATTTTTAAAGAAGATTTTTTTTTCTTTTTTTTCTTTTTTAAGAAAACAAACCGAACTTTAAAAATAAAAAAAAATAAACCAAACAACAATTAGCTTTAACAATAATATTAGATAAAAAAATAATAAATAAACCTTAATAATGACAACCCAACAAGATGCAAAAATTTAAAACTCTACTTAAAAGTCCCCTCAAAAAAATAACAAGTATTCAATATTTAAAAGCAAGAACACAAAAAAAAAAAAACCTCAAGGAATAGAAAACAAAAAAATAAATAAAGAGAGAGCAGTTGATGGCTGGCCATTTAGAGCAGGAACAAAGCAGCACCACCAAGGTGGAGCAGCAAAGGAGCAGGGGAGGCTTGGGTGAGGGAGTTCCAACACGCAGTAGGGGTCTTCTCGGCAAGGTTGTTCTTGGGCAGCTGCAGTAGTAGCAAGAAGACACAGCAAGGGGGCAATAGGTTCTCTGGTCTTCACGAGTAGCAGCATTGGCAGCAAGAGGTCTTCATGGGCAGCAGCTATAGTAGGGAAACAAGAGGAAGAGAAAATGGATAAGAGAAAGGAGGAGAAGGGAGAGAGTAGGGAAGAGGGTGCTGGCCGAGAGTGGGAGAGAAGGGAGGGAGAGAAAGGAGAAGAGGGAGCACGGAATTAGAGAGGAAGGAAGAGTTAGAGACGAGGGGTGCTGAGTCTATAGCAAAGAAGGAAAAAAAAAAACAATATATATGAAGGGAGAAAGGAGAACCAACCCTACCCAGCGCATGGAGGACCTAGCTACATGGCCAAGTCAAATAAAAAAATATTTTTTTTTCTATTTTCTCTATTTCTTATTTCTTATTTCTTCTTCTTTTTGTTTCCTAGTGAACAAGCCCACTTTTGACCATCTTAGAGCTTGTATTTCTCAAAACTTAAAACAAGAAAGTTGTATATAATCTTCTCATCTTTTCATAACATTTCGAATCGTCTCGATCAGAGTTTGGATGAGAAAATTATGCATAAATTACAAAGTAGCATCAGTTTTAGCTTCCAATAATTGACCTGTGATAAAAAAAATATCAAAAATTCATAATTTACTCAATAAAATCCAAATATTTTAAATAAGATACGATGTTGAAATATTGAGAATAATTAGGTATTTAATTAAAAATGTAAGCCTCAATGCATGAATTAAACCACTTAATTACGCAATTTAAGCACGTAATCAGAAAGTAATAACAACGACAAAGAATTACATGGTTCGGCAATGTCTAAATCCACAGGTGCAATCAACAATGTAACTTTCACTATCCTGTGTCCAAAGACACTTTGTGACATAATACAACATGTATATATAAGTTTCTCGGAGGCTTTCCCTCCAAAACCCAACCTTTCCAACGTCCCAATTCAAAATTTAAAAACAAATGCTAAGGAACCGAGCCAAACCATCAACCATTTGCAGACATACCGTTGATGATTTAATACTAGAGCAAAAAGTCAAAGTAATAGACCTAAAACCATTGACTGTTTCACTGTACTGGACCAAACTGTCGACAGTTATAAGGAAACCGTTAACGGTTTCCTCCTCCAAGTCAGCATTCCTATTTTCTTCATATTTTCTCTTTGTACATGTCTTCCACTCAATTATATGAGCCACATATTACAAACAATCTACACCTTGGAGCATATATGCCTTTTAGGAGAAAACTGAAAACATAAACTCGCTGCTCCACCTTGGGACAATAAGTTGGGACCGCCTCCCGTCTAGTAATTGGAGACATTAAGCAAGTCCAAGCAATGCTTGAACTTATCCATGGTAACTGGCTTTGCCAAGATATCTATTACGTTCTAAGAAGTGTGAACTTTCTCAAGCACAAGTTCACTTGAAGAAACCAACTCCCGGATCCTACCGAACCTCACATCTATATGTTTGGTTCTTGCATGACACACTTGGTTCTTTGTCAAATAGTTGGCACTCTGACTGTTACAATGCAGCTTAACTCCACCTTGATGTATGCCCAACTCCTTAACTAAACCAGTAAGCCACAATGCTTCCTTGGCAGCTTCATCGACTACTAAATACTCTAATTCAGTTATTGATAATGCAACCAGAGATTGTACCATGGACCTCCAACAAATAGGTCCGCCCACAAGGGCGAACACATACCTTGTTGTATACCTCCTGTCATCTAGATCCATTGTATAATCTGCATCAACATACCCTACAACTGACAGATCACTCTGTTGCTTGCCGAACATGATGTCATAGTGAGAAGTACTCTGTAAGTATCTAAAAATCCATTTAACGGTATCCTAATGTTGTTTACCAGATTTGAAAGAAACTTACTTACCACACTGACTGCTTATGCCAGGTCCGGCCTTGTACATACTGTAGCATACATTAAAAACCCCACTGCACTAGCATATGGGACCTTTGACATGTCATGAATATCATCATCCATTCTTAGATATTGAGTGATAGACAATTTAAAGTGATTCCCTAACGATGTACTTGCCGGTTTTGAATCAATTATGCTAAACCTCTCCAACACTTTCTCCATATAACCGCCCTGAGATAACCACAATCTCCCTGCAGTTCTGTCCCTGCAAATTTTCATCTAATGAATTTTCTTGGTTGCATCAAGATCTTTCAAGTCAAGCTCTTTATTTAACAGGGCCTTCAACTGATTTACCTCAGTCATATCCCTCGCAACAATTAGCATGTCATCAACATAAAGTAATATAAAAATAAGAGAACCATCATCAAGATTCTTTACATGCATGCAGCAATCATACTCACACCTCCTATAGCCTATCTGTATCATATAGGAGTCAAAACGTTTATACCATTACTTCGGAGATTGTTTTATCCCGTAAAGTGACTTCTTCTGTTTATAAACTGAGTGCTCATGTCTAGGTTGACTAAACCCTTCTGGTTGTACCATACAAATCTGATCCTACAAATCACCATGGAGAAACATTGTTTTTACATCCATTTGCTCCAATTGCATATCATAATGGGCCATTAATCCCAACAATACCCTGATAAAAGTTTGTCTAACTATAAGAAAAAAGATTTCATCATAATCAACCCCTTTCTTTTGTGAGTATCCCTTTGCTACTAACCGTGCTTTGAACTTCTCTCCTTCCTTTTCTAATATTGCTTCCTTCTTCCTATACACCCACTTGCAGCCTATAACCCTCTTCCCTTGTAGAAGCTTCACCAAATCTCACGTCTGGTTCTTATGTAATGACTTTATTTCCTCCACCATAGCACCCATCCATCAACTTTTCTCCTGACTGTGTATTGTCTCTTAAAAATTAGTTGGATCCTTGCAACTCGTAATGAGAGCATAAGACACCAGATCATCAAATTCATACCTGTGCAGTGGTCTGATAGTACATCTAGGTCTGTGTATAGCGATAATGTCATTCTACTGATTTCTTAAGCTAGAAATGTGCACATAAGTTGGACAACCGAATACTCTCAAATTAGAGTGGTCTACCGCATTACCTGTCCATACCTCCTCTGCAACTTTCCCCTATAGTGATTCCCTTGGTGATCGGTTAACCAAGAAACATGTCATATGCATTGCCTCAGCCTAAAAGGTCTTTGATAGCCTTGCATTCAACCTAAGACACCGAGCTCTCTTAGCAAGAGTTCAGTTCATCCTTTCTGCCACACTATTTTGTTGTGGTGTCTAGTGAACTGTGAAATGTCTCTTTATGCCCTGCTGCTCACAGAACCCCATGAACGTCGAATCAGCGTACTTAGTTCCATTATCTGACCTGAGACATTTAATTCTCCTCTCAGAATGGTTTTCCACCTCAACTTTCCACAATTTAAACCTGGAAAATATCTTTGACTTGTGCCGCATGAAGTACACCAAGACCTTCCATAAGTAATCATCAATGAAACTCACAAAGTACATATGTCCACCCCATAAGGCTACTCTCACCAATCCCAAGCATCTGAATGAATGTAGTCAAGAATACCTTCTATATTGTAAGTGACTGTTTTGAACTGCACCCTGTTATGCTTTCCAAGAATGCAATACTTGCATAAATTCATCCTGCATGTTTTAATACCCTCAAAATATTCCTCTTATGAAGTTCCTTCATTCCATACTCACCCATATGTCCTAACCGCATATGCCACAAAACAGTGTCATCTAACTCAGAATCTACGATTGCAACTTCACCTAAAACTGTAGTGCCTAGCAGTGCATAGATATTTCCTGCTAACTTCTGCCTTATCATCACAATTAGAATGCCTTTACACACCTTCATAACCTCACTTTCAGACTTGTAACTAAAACCGTTATAACCAAAAGTGCCCAATGAAATTAAATTCTTCTGTAGATCTGGTATGTGTCTTTACATCACCTAATGTTCTAACAACACTATCATACATTTTAATTTTGACGTTTCTTATTCTAATTATTTTGCATGGAACATCATTTCCCATCAGAACAAATGTAGAGTTAACTGACATGTAGGTGTTGAATCATTCTATATTTGGTGTCATATGATAAGAGCGTGCTGAATCTAGTATCCAAGAATTCGTGAGGTGATCCGACCTCGATGAAACAGAAAGCATATGACCATCACTACTTTCTGAGTTTCCTTATTTTGCTATATTTTCTGATTTTGAAGAGCCCTCTTTATTTCAGCATTCCCCTTCTTCCTTTTCAGACACTCTGATTTTATGTGCCTCTTTTTTTTCCGCACCTAAAATACCGAATATCCTTCTTCTTCTTGGACTACGATCGAGACTCATTACCACTCAATCTATTCCAGAATTTTCTTCTCCCACGAACTTGATTACCCTTTACCACAAACCCTTCACTATATGAAATTTTATCGCCGACCTTTTTCTTTGATGAAAACCCAACAATTCACTTGTTACCTCTTCCAAATTCAAGGTTTCTTTACCCCATGTTAAAGTATTAACCAAATACTCATACGTGTGAGACGCAGGTAGGAAATTCAATAACATCAATGCCTTGTCTTCCTCCTTGAACTTCACATCAACACGCATCAAATCACTTACAATCTAATTGAATGCATTGATGTGTTGGTTCAAATTTGAACCTTCCGCCATCTTAAGCCAATACAACTTCTACTTAAGATATAATTTGTTCATTAAAGACTTAGACATATACCGACTTTCAAGTTTCTTCCAAATAGCCACAGGAGATTCCTTATCCATGACGTGATATAGCACGTCATCAGCCAAACAAAGTCTGATAGTAGCCACAGCCTTCACTTCCAATTCATTCCAACTTGTTTCATTTATGCTTTCCAGTTGAACTTCATATAAAGCCTTCACTATACCTTGCTGCACTAACAGATCCTTAACCACTCTCTGTCATAAACCGAAGTTTGTCGTTTCATCGAACTTAACAGCATCGAACTTTGCAGAAGAAGTTCTAGAAGCCATTACAGCTTTACTCTTATACCAATTTGTTGTGAAAATTAAATGCACATCGGAAACAAATTATCTTACAACGCAACAACCAATAGTGAAATATACATAAAACACAATCATGCAGATTATAATGAAAGCAATAATAATGACACAGAATTACGTGGTTAAGCAATGCCTACATCCACGGGAGCAATCGACAATGTAATTTTCGCTATCTTGTGTCCAAAGACACTTTGTTACATAATACAACATATATATATATATATATATATATATATATATATATAAAAGTTTCCCGAAGGCTTTCCCTCCAAAATCCAACCTTTCCAACGTCCCAATTCAAAATTTGAAAACAAACGCTGAGTAATCGAACGTCAACGGTTTGCAGACATACCATCAACAGTTTAATACCGAGAGCAAACAGTTAAAGTAACAGACATAGAACCGTCGACTATTTCATTGCACTAGACCAAACCATTGACGGTTATAGGGAAACCGTTGACGGTTTCCTCCTACAAGTCAGCATTCCTGTTTTCTTCATGTTTTCTCTTTGTACATGTCTTCCACTTAATCACATGAGCCACATATTACAAAAATGTGAAACACTAGATGCACTTTCATTCAAGTTAGATTATCAAACTTGTAAGAGACCTTCCCAACTTTAGCCAAGATGGGGACTGGTTCTTCATATTTGTGAAGTAATCTCCTATATTGACCCTATAATGACTTAATATGGTTTATGATGGAGCTTGACAAGCACCAAGTCATCTATGTTGAGTGCAATTTTCTTCAGCCTTGATTTGCCCACTTTTAAATTAGGTTAAAAGCTTTCTCTAAGTAAGTTCGGGCAATCTATGCATTTTGTCTCCATTCTTTGGTGAAGATGTAAGTTCTTGGGCTCTTTCCTCTATACAAATATCTACTGTGTGAGGCAATAATGATTGCTGGCCTGTAACAACAATAATCTCCTCATGTATTTCAACATCTCTATATTCACATATCCATACTTAATAGTGCTCTCTTTCATTCTCACAATATACTCACACACAAACACACATAAATTTCCATTTTTTCTTATCTCATCATCCAATGACATTAGATAATTGCATAGACCCATTTCAAGAACAAGAGATCTCCATCTAGCAACAAGAGACATTTATTGATTCAATGTACCGAATTCAATTGTGTAAAAGAAGAATTTTTTTATTCATGCATTAATGGATATTGTAAGAAATATGCTCAAACGTGAATTAGAAGAGATTGACTTGTTGAAAGAAAAGTGAGAAAAAAGTTGAGTTCAATAAAGGACAAATAGAACCACTGATCGAATGGCTAGGAACAAAAGTCCAAATAGGCCCACTTGGCAAAATGTTATAGTCAAAAAAAGCCCACATAGGTCCATTGACATAATGGTTAAGAAAAAAAGGGCAAATTGGCCCGCTTGATATAATGGCAAAGTACAAAAAGGCCAAAAAAATCTTCCTAATGTATGGTAAAAAATAAAAAAGTCAAATAGGCTCACTTGAACAAAACTGGTAGAAGTAGCAATAAAAGGCCAGATAGGCCCTCTTGGTAGAATGGCCAAGGGCAAAACGTTACTATTTAGCAAAATGATCCAAGTATCAAAGGTCAAAATTAACCTTATCAAACAGCCTTGGAAGAGGTATCCACTTGTTGATGTAGCAATGTCCCATGAAAGAGAATGTTTTCTAGGTTAGAGAACCTACATGGTAACCTTGACAAAATTCCTTGAAGAGGAGGTCATTGTCATCAATAAGGCTGGTGATGGTAACCCTAAGAAATGCTTATGAGAAAAAAAAAGTCATCTCAATCAATAGGTTTGAATTGATAATCTCGGAAGATACCCTTTATAAGTATATCTTTGTTGTCATTAAGACAAGAAGGATAACCTTGTGAAATATCTTTGAAACAACATTTGGGTTTACCTTCACTAAAGTACCTAAGAACAACTTACCCAAAGCTCAACCTAGCCCAAAGACTGAGGTATCACCTTGGTAAAAGAGAAAAAAATCAAAAAATGAAATAAAAGGAAGAGGTCAAAAAATTTTATGTAAAAAGAAAATATACTATAAAATATTTTTTTTCTCCAAATAAAATTCTTTATCCAAACTGAGTGTAAGAATAATCACTTTCCTCTAAATTCATATAGACATGATGCCCTGAACCAATTGATAGCTTATCATCATTTTACCCTCCACGACACAAAATTAGGCTAGGGGCAAAGCACAAAAAGATCTGCATGCTCTGCAATTAATCACTTTGCTTGATTTTGCATTGTTCTAAGCAGCAACACCATTAATACAGTTTTAGGACGTTCTAAATAAGAAACAAACAGTTAATATACCAAGGAGGGATATGAATTGAATTGGTGTTGGACTCTATTTTCATCTTAATAAAGGCAATAAAAATGTCAAAGATTAGTATATGTGTCACTATGCAATTCATTAATTCAACAATTCATTTTGAAGACATTTTAAAGGTTAGATACACAGTGGATCATAAGGAAAAACGTTATAATATAATGCCCTGTTTGGCATCTTTCACCCACTTGGACAATCCAATTTAAAATTTATATTTTATTTCTATCTATTACGTTGGATGAAGTAAAATAAATTTAAAAAATATATTTGGTTGGGATAGATTATTGTTCGTAGCCGGTAGGAGGGCTATCCCTCTACATAGATTATTTCTACACTTAACAATTTTTATATACTCATAGGAACAAACATAGGCATGCGCGTAGAGAGGCAAACAAGAATACAGACTAACTATATATGAGATCCAATTAAATAGAAATCTTAAAGATTGCTTAATAAATTAATATAGATATGTATAGAAAGAACATATATTATAAGAATGGAGACAGATTTGACAAATTGATTTACTATCAATTGCAAAAGTCTTACCTTTGTAGTAGTGAGTAATTTTATTCATTTAATAAATTCGCTATCACAAACACTTACATGTGAATTCAAGCCAATTGTTAGTAAATAGGAGCCTGTCATATAAATAATTTTGTAATTTTATTTTTAATATAAGGAAATTACTTTGATATACTGGGAAATACATATAAGCCAAAAGCAATAACAAAAAACAACTAATATTATTACAATAATAATAAGGGCAAACGACACTTATCTCCTCTGAGTTTTATAAAAAAAGGCAAAGATCTTCCCTAAAAATTTTATAATCTCACAGACCTCCCTTCAAGTTTGAATCTATGGACACTTATAGCCCTTATGTCAACTTCGTTTTAGTATTCAAATAGAAGTTTAAAAAATAATTTTTTTTCCAATTATGCCCACAACTTTAAGGAGCTACTAGTTTCTTAAATGTGACGTGGCTCAAATGTTTTTGTCCTTTTTGCTACTATTTACATAATATATTCGAAAATATTTCTTTCTTATTTTACCTTTAATTATATGCTGTCAGTATGGTACAATTTGGCCATAAAAAAAAAATTTCTTTTTATCCTTAGTTACATATTGTAGCATGGTTTATTTGCCTTTAAATTTTTTTCCCCTTCTTTACCCCTAGTAAGCCCATTTCACTTTGCTACCTTCTAATTAATTTTTTATATTGGACCATAAATCATGTCAATTTTTTTTTTCATTGAAACCATATAAAATACAACAACTGATCAACATTGGGGAGAGCAAGAACTAAAATATGGTTAGAAGAAAAACATACTGCTTGATTATAAACATCTAGCATAGTTGGTACATATATAGCAGCGATATCAAGTTCAACTATTTTTGTTAGTGAGTTTGAATTCTGTTAATTGACTATATTTCTACAACCTAAGTCTTGTCTACTTTTTACCTATCTATGACGAGTAATGCTACACTTATCTACCAAACTTCACACTTTTTCTTACTCACTGCTTTAAATAGTTGTACCATATACATAGTACAATGCTTACAAAACAATGAGTAAATAAAAGGGTAATATTTAGAAGTTAAGTGTAGCATTTCTGATTTATGCCCCTCTTAGAACTGTTTCAAAATCAATGAAACTTCACAAAATAATAGTAATGAGATAGTCGTCTCTTATTTTATTACAAAAAATTTAAATAAAAGTGGGCTTTTTTATATTATTGAAAATTTGAAAATGAAAAAAATAAAATATCTTCACATCATCATTGGGGGGGGGGGGGGAGGGGGAATGTTGCTCTTTAAATTTGTTGCTATAAATCTTATATTCAAATAATTGACATAGTATTTATCATGCATCTATCATATAGTTACATTGAAAGAGCTAAAGGGTCATTACAAATAAAATTTAAAATGCACAATAAACTTTGAAATGCTATGAAATTGATGCATTAAAACAACAAGGACAGAAAATCCCAGACAAAAAATGAAAATAAATATTAATAATATGTAACAAATTAGAATGAGGGTTTTCACAACTAAATTATAACGTCTTTTTATCGTTTTAATCTAATAATTTTTCCCAAGAGGCCAAACATACACATAACGTATATAATCTTTTAATTACTTCAATGGATATACTTAGAGAAAACCATTATCATTTTCCATTTGCAATTGCTCAATAAAAAAGGCCCAACAAAGTATATAGTTAGTTATTAATTATACATCCTTAAATATCTTATATTATATTTGGAATTGGTAAGTTAGACAACCAAAATACGTTTTTTAAAAGTTATTTTTCTAAAATTACTTTTAGAATTTGTAGTACTTGAATTTTCTAAACTTGATCTAATTAATGTGAGGTTCAAGAGATGGCAACCTCTTGATGAACGAGACACGTAGAAAAGGCTAAATTTAAAAACAAGTCCTTATTGGTAAATTGGATAATATAATAGGATTTTAAAGTCATATTTGTCAAAAACTTCATTTCAAAGATTCCTCAATGTTGATTCATTTGATGTAAAATTTAAGAGATCCCACCCTATCCCACCCTTTTTAGGGGATGGGGCTTATAAGATAAAGATTGAAATAAAATATAGATCTAGTTAGTGAGTTAGGCAATAAATAATAACTTTAAGTCACGCTTGGTTAGAACTTTCATTTTCAGGACTTTTGAGGCCCAAGACATTCGATCTTCATCTCTTTGACATGAAGCATAAGGAACTATTTAAGTGGGAGATATTTTTATTTTTATTTTTTTAAATAATTATGAAAAATATCAACTTCTTTTTTCAATTTCCAAAATTTTATTGAAAAATTAGAAATAACGAGTTCGTTAAGTTGTGAAAAATATTTTTGATTTTTTATTTCTAAATTTACAAATAATTGCCAAAAAAAATGCCTTATTTTTTTTAATTTTGTAAGAATTACATAAGAAATAAATAATATAACGATAAAAATATGTTTTTCAATTTTTCTATACAATGTTAGAAAATTGGCAACAAGGTGATATTTTTGTAATTATTTGAAAAGTTAGGAATGAAAAATTAAATTATTTTCAACTAGTCAATAATCCAAAAATTTTTATTATTTCAAAATTTTTAAGTAAAAGTTGCAAAATTTGAAAAATAATTTGATAGTTTTTTTTATATAATTCTTTGAAAGTAAAATAAATAATTTTTCCACTACTAAATAGCACCTAAGGAACTGCTAGCATTAGAGGAGTCCATGGGTGGTTTGATATACATGGATGAGCACCAACTTAATTCAAAAGTTTAAGCCTATTAGGTCTTGAGCCCAACCATGTCTATAAACACCTATCATCCACTCAATTTTTTCAATGTGGAATAAAATCACAAGTGGAATTTTCAACAACCTCCCCCTCACTTGTGAGCTTCAATTGCTCTCCCTTGAACGAAATCTGTCTCCCTCATGGGAGTAAACCCAATTCTCCAACAATTGCTCATCAAGTGGGCCTTACCACCGCACCTTACGTGCCTCAGATTGCATTCCACATGCCTTCGAACCAATCCTACCTCCCACATCTTGATCCTATTCGAATCCATCTCCCAAGCCTAAATGATCCTTATTAGTCTCGGTCACACACTTGGTCCTCCAACAATTAGCACGTTAGGAGAATTAGCTTTAATGCCTCGACCTTTTTTTTTTTTATAATGCCACTCACTCAAAGTTACAAACCATTGGCTCTGATACCACTATTGGTGAAGAGGTGGGTTATGGAGGGTGATGTCCAAAACACAATGGTCCCAAAGAAAAAAAATTAAAAAAAAATTAAAAAAAAAAAACCTTCCCCAAGTCCAATCAACACTAAGTAGAATAATTAATTATTCAAAAATAGAAATAGATAACAACAAAAAACACAAAATCAACCACATAATCACAAAAAGAACACCAAGATATATATGGAAAACCCTTCGGTGTAAAGTGAAAAACCACGGGACCAAAATCCACTTCCAATCTTCCACTATTTCAAATTAGTAGATTACAATAGGTCTTCCCTAGTTAGAACTAGAGGCATACATCAACAAAAATCATCAAAAATCACAAATTCTTGGCATAGAAAAATAATATGAGCCATCACCATCAAGGTGGAATCAAACTTGAATGAGAAATGAAGATGTCTCACCCAAAATAGAGGTTGTTGTCCAAGTCACGAAATCAAAGTTAAAAATCTCCAAATAACAATTAGACCAACCAGAATAAAGAATGATGAGTCAAAAATAACTTTTCAAAATTTCAGCTCAATCGGACAATAAATTGCTATCCGATCATCAAGAACAAGCTTAATACGCAGGCACCTTCAATCCTAAATTTTTAGCAAATAATTTTCTTCTCTCCCTCACTCTTTCTCAGTTGTCCCAAGGATGCATGAAACTCTCTTTTTCTACAACAATAGCGTCCCAAAAAAGTATTATTTACTTCTCAAAAAATGACCCCCATATTCCAAAGAAAGCTACACTCAACTAAGAAAGAACCACTTCATTCCAAGACAACAATTGGGATACCAAAGCACAAAGGCTCTTTACTTCCACTTGGACATGAATTCTACTTGGGCATTGACCAAGACTTCCAAGAGAATCATTTATACATGTAGGTCATCCTCTACATAGGAGGGAAACCCAACAAATCTCCCCCTCTTGACTTTGTGGAGAATTTCACCATACCAAATATCATGCAACACATTTTATGTTTTTCCCTTGATAAGTATTTTGTCATCATGTCTAAACCATCGTCATCAATATGAATTTTTCTGATTTCTAACAAGTCAGAATCTAATGCATCTCTAATCCAATGATATTTCACATCAATATATTTCGATCGAGAATGAAAAATGTGATTCTTAGAAAGATTAATCACACTCTAGAGTATCACAATACAACACATACCTCTCTTGCTTGAACCCAAGCTCCTGCAAGAATCTTTTTATCCACAACACTTCCTTGCAAGCTTCAGTGACTACAATAAACTTCGCTTTAGTAGTAGAAAGAACAACACATTTCTGTAACTTTGATTGCCAAGTCACAACTCCCCTGTAGAAGTAATCAAGTACCCCGATGTAGACTTTCAAGTTTAAACATCCCCAGCCATGTCTACATCTGTATAACCAACCAATAAAGGTTTTCCACTCTCGATGCAGACACATAAGGAGGAAGTACCTCGGAGATAACTGAGAATCCATTTCACAACATTTCAATGCTCTTTACCAGAATTGGAGAGAAATCTACTAACAACACCAACTGAATAAACTATGTCTAACCTCATACAAACGATTGCATACATCAAACTTCCAAATGCTGAAGCATATGAAGTTCTTCTCATCTCTTCTTCTCTTTCTCAGTGGAAGGACACTGCTTGGAACTTAACTTGATGTGATTAGCAAGAGGAGATCAAACTACCTTAGCCCTCTTAATGTTAAATCTTTCAAGAACATTCTCGAAGTACTTTTCCTATGATAACCACAACTTCTTGGCTTTTCTATCTTGGGTGATTTCCATGCCAAGGATTTTCTTTGTTGACCTTAAGTCTTTCACAACAAAAACTTACTCAAATCTTCCTTCAACTTGTTAATCTTATCCACATCATGGCCAAGAATTAGCATATCATCAACATAGAGCAATAAAATAAGAAAATCACTATCAGAAAATCTTTTAATAAAAATACAATTATCAGAAGTAGTTTTTCCATAACCATGCTGCTCCATAATTGAATCAAACTTCCTATACCATTGCCTTGGTGCTTGCTTCAACTCATACACGCTCTTCTTTAACATGCAAACTAGATTTTTTTTTCCTTTCACCTGAAAACCTTCTAGTTGCTCCATGTAGATCTTTTCTTTCAAGTCACTGTGAAGAAAGGCAGTCTTCACATCCATCTGCTCTATATCCACATCCATACTAGTTGCTAAACTGGGCACCACTCTAATAGATGACATCTTCACAACTGGAGAAAAAATATCATCAAAGTCAATTCCCTATTTTTGGTTGAAGCCTTTCACAAACAACCTTGCCTTGTAATTGTGATGTGAACTATTTTCTTCAATCTTCGATATGTATACCCATTTATTCTTCAAAGCTCTCTTACCCTTTGGTAACTTTACCAGCTCAACTATATCATTTTCATGTAGGGATTTCAACTCTTCTTATGCAACCTTCAACCATTCTTCTTTGCACTCATGTTCTAAGGCCTCTTGATAGCACTCTAGTTCTCCCCTGTCTGTGAGTAATATATATTCATGTGGGGAATACCTACTTAAGGGTTGAAAATCCTCAATGATCTCCTCAATGGTATATAAGATGAAATCGATGGTACTCTATCTTCTACAATCGGCTACTCATTTGACTCAATTACCTCATCACTAACTTTAGGTGGATCTACATCACCCGAATCACCCCGATTATCATGTGCATCATCTCCAACTTGATTTGAAATCATAGAAGGAGAAATCGGATCCAAATCAACCAAGTCATCACTATTTTTATTTTCCTCTTCAACAACTTTTTCAATGTCTTTAATAGTTTGGTCTTTAATAAATATAATATCCCTGCTTCGAATCAATTTTTTTTTCAAATGGATCATACAATCTGTACCCAAAATTGTCATGTCCATATCCCAGAAAAATACATGACTTCGTTTTTTCATCAAGTTTTGTCCTCTCATCCTTAGGAATGTGTACAAAAGTTTTGCAGCCAAATACTTTTAAGTGATGATGGGAAACATCTTTACCACTCCAATTTTTTTCTAGCATGTCACATTGCAAGGGAATACATGGAAAGAGATTTATCAAGTGAACTGTTGTACTCAATGCCTCACCCCAAAAGGATATTGGCAACTTAGCATGTCCTAACATGCATCTCACTCTTTCTATCAGAGTCCTATTCATCTTTTTTGCCAAACCATTCAACTAAGGAATTTTTGGAGGAGTTTTCTAATGTCGAATGCCCTGAGCTCTACAATACTCATCAAATGGCCCTAAACTTTCACCACAATTATTTTATCTAATGCACTTCAATTTTCTCACTGTTTTTCTTTCCACAATAGCCTGGAATTATTTAAACACATCCAACACTTGATCTTTGGTCTTCACGGTGTACACCTACACTTTCCTGGAATGATCATCAATAAAAGTAACAAAGTACAATGCACCACAAAGTCTTCTAGTTTTCATGGGACCACACACATCTGAATACACCAAATCTAAAACATTAAATTTTCTAGATGGAGGAGCACCTTTAAAGGATACTCTATATTGTTTTCCAACTAAACAATGTTCACAAGGTTTTGAAGACATACCTTTCATTTTTGGAAGAAGCTTTTTCCTGACTAAAAATTTAATTCCTTTTTTACTCATATGCCCAAGTCTTTTGTGTCATAACTATGAATTTGAATCATTTTCCACCGCATTGACCATGCCCTTGGAGATCTTTGCCTGCAAAAAGTAAAGTGTAGAACACTTCATTTCTCTAGCAACAACCATAGAACCTTTAGTGAGTTTCCACTTCCCATCACTAAAGGTGTTACAGTATCCCTCATCATCAAGCTTCCCTGCAGAGACAAAATTAAAACTGATGTCTAGAATACGCCTTACATATCTAAGAATTAACCTACTACCATTGTTAGTTTGCAAGTATACATCTCCAATGCCAACAACTGTAGATGAACCATCATTTCCCATATTCACTACACTAAAGTCACCCGATGTATATGATGAGAAGAAATCCCTTCGAGAAATTGCAGGAATGGAGGCACCACTATTTATTACCTAACTAGTCTCTTGGCAAGAAAGATTAATTTCATTATTTTCACAAACAATAAGAAAGACATCAGAAACTATAGCAGCTCTGTCTTTATCTCCATCTTTTTTGTCATCTTTTTCTTTTCTTTTCTCTTTCTTCCACTTTCGACAATATTTCTTTATATGACCTTTCTTACCACAAGCAAAGCATTCAATGTCTTTCTTTAAGCGGGGCTTGTATATGGATTTATCACGATTTCCAAGACCTCTGCTTTTTCTTCTCCTTTATTTTTTGTGACAAAGGCTTCTAATTGAGAGGATGAAGGACATGTAGTTTTCCTCCTTGTATCTTCATTCAACAAACTACTTTTTACCAAACTCATAGATACAACTTCTTCATGGGCTAAGTTTGTGATGGAAACTCTAAGAGTCCCAACTGTCTGGTAAACAACTAAGAAGCCATAAATCCTGCACCTCATCATCAAAGGAAATTTTCATGGATGTCAACTAATTTATAATTCCCTACATTTCATTCAAATGACCAGTAATAGGAGTACCATCCTTGTTTTTCAAATTCATAAGCTTCTTTATATCATATACAATTTATTTCCACTTGTTTTTCTAGCACAAATCTCAACTAGTTTTGTCCAAAGTGAGTGTGCATCAATTTCATCGGCCACATGGTTATGGACATTATCATCAACCTATTGCCGGACATAACCACATACTTACCTATATAACAATTTCCAATCATCATCAGTTCTATCACTAAGCTTGGCTTACTCACCAAGAATAGGAGCATGATAATTTTCGCAATAAAGTAGGTCTTCCATTTTTCCTTTCCTAATGTAATAATTACTCCCATTCAAACTAATTATTCTACTAGTTTTCAACTCCATGAATACAAAGAAATCAAGCTTTGATACCACTTGTTAGCACCGGAGGAGTCCATGGATGGATTGATACACATGGGTAAATACCAACTTAACCTTAAGTTTAAGCCTATTGGGTCTTGGACTCAACCATGTATATAAACATCCATTATCCACTCAATTTTTCCAATGTAAGACAAACTCACAAGTGAAATTTTCAATAGGAACATCATTCTTTTAGTGTATAAAACGCGCCAAAAAAATATTGAACTCAAAAATGAACACAAATTAGTTTGATAACACAATTTGATTTTTAAGTCATACTTGCTAGAACATTAATCATTTTAATTAGGGTACTAAAAAATTTTTATTCCTTTTTCAAATTAACATAAGAATATTTACTAATTTTATTAAGGACAAAAAACATTAACTTCTCTTGTGGTTCGACAAAAATGAGAATGTCCCTTGAAGCTTAAAAAGTTTCACAGACATTTCCTGAAATTTTAAAAATTTCACTTTCCTCCCTTGACATTTAATCCTTGAATACTTATACCCCTAAAAAAGCCTCTCTCTTTTTTTGCTAAATTAATATAAGAAGAAGTATAGTCATTTCAGCAAATCTCTAAGGAGACCTAAAAATTTTTGTCAAGGGAAGTCCTTAGGATTTTTAAGATCTTAAAAAAAAACTAGCATCAGCTACTCTTTTATTTATTGTTATTGTGTTTTTTGAGATATTGACTTGGAAGAGGTGGGCCTGATTGCAATTTTTTGTAAAAAAAAATTATGTATTGAGTGTTTTTTTTTTTTTTAAATGCATTGTACAATTAATTACATTGCTTTTTCTTTTCTTCATTTTTTTTTTTGTACTTATGTCATAGATTCTATGTCTTATGAAAATTTTCTCCTAACTATGTTAAGGTAGTGTCCAGTAACATACATTTTGGGCATTGAATTTAAATCTATATAGATTTCAATAAAACTTAAAATAATTATACATTACATTTTGTCTAAATCTACAAAGACATAAATTTAAGGCTTAAACTCCAAACTCCCAAGTGTATAGGTAATATTTTTGTAGTCATTTTTCATTAATCTTCAACACATGCATAAAAATATTTTTATTAAATTATTTTGGTGATATTTTTAAATAAATTTTGATGAATGAGATGACAGTTGATATACTAAAAGGATATTCAACCATTTTATATTTATTACTGTGTTAAAAAATACATATAACAATTTGTGACATTTTTTACGGGTCACTAAATTTTAACTATCATTAAAAAATTTTAAAAAGACATACAAGTAATATTTGATTTAGATTTATTCAGACAAATTTGTTTTTTATTTGCCATCAACAATTATATCATTTACAATATAAAAATTGTCGGGTTGGCTCAAGTGGTAAGGGTGACTTGTAACTATTGTGGGACAAAAATTGTTGGGACCTGCGGCGTTGCTCTCCGACTTCCGATGACTTGAAAAGGATGGAAACAAAGTAGACTTGGAGAACTCGGGGTGTACTCTGGAGGATCACTCTAATGCCTAAGTAAGGGAACGTTTCCAAGATGTTGAATGCAATAGTAAGATTGGGTTAAGAGTCAGTTACCGTGGCTTATTTGCATCACCCTTTTTTATAGTGGTGAGGTTTGACCCTTGGGGTGATCCGTTATTATGGCGGAGGGGCGTGGATCACTCTGGAGGTTAAAGCCCCAGCGTGGATCACTCTAGGCATTTAAGGGGCCAACGTGGATCTCTCCCTTCATTATTGGATTAGAGATAAATGCTCCTACCAGAGGATTTGACTTGGGTAGTGATTGCTGGGTTTTGACTTCTTTTTATAAGCTGATATATTTATGGCATATCAGTTGTCCCCCCTTAGTTTCGAAGTTTTGAACTATGTTCCCAAAGTTCGAAAGTTGTTCCTATTGGGCTTTTGTGGAGCCTAGTTGTGTTTGATTTGGGTGATGACCCGATCCAAAGTAATGATGCGTGGTTTCTTAGCTGGAGATTTCTTATTTAGGCTTAGTCTATGGAGCGAAGGCTTGGGCCCCCCTGGAAATTTTTTTTTAACACCCTCTTTAGCTACTTCTTTATCTACGGCTTGTCGAGCCGGATTTGGGGCGTGCTCGGCTTACCCAAGCTGATCTTGCAGCGCTCCTGGCTTTGCCAAGTTGAACTTGAGGGGGAGTCAGCTTGTTCGAGCCGAGGTGGAGGCGTACACGACTTTGCCGAGTCGGATTTTGTTGTGGCTTCTCGAGCCGATGCTTCTGTGTGCGAGTTGTGCCAAGCCGGGTTTTTTGGCTCACCCGAGCTGATGATGCCAAGCAGGTCTTCGTCGAGCATTTTGTGCCGAGCCTCCCAGCTGCTCTGCAAAGGAATTCTATTGAGCTACCGAGCTGTTCCTCATGGGAATTCTACCGAGTTGATCCTCATGGGCATTCTTGCCGAGCTACCGAGATGCTCTTCATGAGCATCTGCCAAGCTACTCCTCATGGGTCCATTCTTTTCCAAGCTATTGAGCTGCTCTTATTGGGCATTCTTGCTAATCTACCGAGCTATTTTTGCCGAGCAGCTCTTCGTAGGCTTTTTATGCCGAGCCATTTTTTCTGAGCAATTGTTGCCAAGCAGATCTTGCCAAACTCATTCTGCTGAGCTGCTCTTTAGGGCAATTCTTGTCGAGCCATTTTTGCCAACTAGCTACTCGTGGGCACATTCTAACAAGCTGATCCTCATGGCCATTCTTACCGAGCTGTTTTTGGCAAGTAGCTCTTTGTGGGCTTCTTTTGCCAAGCCATTTTTTTCGAGCAGCTCTTCATGGGCATTTTCTGTCGACCTGATCTTCATGGCTATTTTTGCTGAGCTGTTTTTGCCAAGCAGATCTTGCCAAACTCATTCTACCGAGCAAATCTTGCCAAACTGATTCTACCGAACTGCTCTTCAGAGCAATTCTTGTCGAGCCATTTTTGCCAATCAGCTATTCGTGGGCACATTCTGCCAAGCTGATCTTCGTGGCCATTCTTGCCAAGCTGTTTTTTCCGAGCAGCTCTTCGTGGGCTTTTTCTATCGAGCCGTTTTTTCCGAGCAACTCTTCGTGGGCATTTTCTGCCAAGCTCATCTTCGTGGCAATTCTTACCGAGCTGTTTTTTTCGAGCATATCTTGTCAAACTGATTCTACCGAGCTACTCTTTAGGGCAATTCTTACCGAGCCATTTTTTTCCAATCAGCTATTCGTGGGCACATTCTGCCAAGCTGATCTTCGTGGCCATTCTTGTTGAGCTATTTTTACCGAGCAGCTCTCTGTGGGCATTTTCTGCTGAGCTGATCTTCATTGTAGTTCTTGCTGAGCTTTTTTTGCCGAGCAATTCTTCGGAGTAATTTGTTGGGGATTGTTCTGGTTTCTTGGGTTTTGCTCGTCAGTTAAGCCGATTTCGCTTAATGAACGATGCTCATTTTTTGGGCAGTCTTCTGACCTTATGAGGTTTGCTCGTCAGTTGGGCCGATTTTGCCTAATGAGTTGTGCTCACTTGTTGGGCAGTCCTTTGGCCTCACGAGCTTTGCTCGTCAGTTGGGCTGATCTCGCCTAATAAGCTATACTTATTTGTTGGGCTGTCTTTTGGCCTC
This sequence comes from Malania oleifera, assembly GCF_029873635.1. Taxonomy (NCBI): domain Eukaryota; kingdom Viridiplantae; phylum Streptophyta; class Magnoliopsida; order Santalales; family Ximeniaceae; genus Malania; species Malania oleifera. Next base: position 42,419,166 of record NC_080418.1, on the reverse strand, counting down.
ACGAGCTTTGCTCGTCAGTTGGATCGATTTCACCTAATGAGCTATGCTCATTTGTTGGGCAGTCTTCTGACCTCACGAGGTTTGCTCATCAATTGGGCCGATTTTTCCTAATGAGTTACGCTTACTTTTTTTGCAGTCTTTTGGCCTCACGAGTGTTGCTCGTCAGTTGAGCTGATTTTTCTTTGCCTAATGAGCTGTTCTCATTTTTTTGGGCTAAAATTGAATAGCGTGAGAGCGAATGCAGTTATAGGTATGTATGCAAAATTTGATAATTTAATAAAGGCACACAAAAATGTTCGAGTACATGACTGACAGAGATGCAATTTTTTTCCTTGGGTATACTAGATTAGGTTAGAACCCCCTAGGGCATTGGTATGTGAGACATCTAGGGGAGTGTAGGACCGGAACTTACTTGTATGTCCTAACTCCCTAGGGTTGCTCTGCAACTTGTTACTCTATTGCCTTTTTCCTATTTTAGAGGCCTCCCCTGTATCCCTCGAACTCTTTATCTTCAGAAAAGTTCGCTCTCTTCTTGTGCCCCTTACCTCTTCCAAATTAATATACTTCCGCGCTCTTCCCATCAATTCCCCCATGTCAGCTGGGGGTATTTTTCTTAGAGAAGGTAGAAAGTTTCTTGGCTGAAGGGTCATGGTTAGGGCTGCCAATGCCACTCCAATGTCTGGGTTGCGTATCTCCAGGGTCGTGGTGACAAAGCGGTGCATGAATTTTTTTAGCGTCTCTTGTTCTCCTTGAACTAAGTTCATTAGATGAGCCGAAGCTTTGACGATTCTTCGACTGCTGATGAAATGGTTGGTAAACTGCTGTTCCATTTAAAGAAGGAGCCGATTGATCCAGGCCATAGGGTTCGGTACCAATCCCTGGCACTACCTTTAAGGGTGGCTGCAAATGCCTAGCACATGATGACCTCAGGTTCGCCCTGTAATTGCATCAACACCTTGAAGGTGTCCAGATGATTGACCGAGTCAGTCAAACCCTTGTACCTTTCAAAGGTCGGCATTTTGAATTTACTGGGTAGCGGGACCTCCATCACTTCTTTGGTGAATGGCGGCTCCGAGGATCTTGGAGAGGCTTCCCTGTAGAAGGGGTTGGTTCGACCCTATTTCATCATCTTCTCAATTTGGTTTATCTTCTTAATCCTTTCCTCTAACTCGGTCGATCTTTACTCATTGACTACACTGTTCGCGTCTTCCACCTTCTTAGTGAGGTTAGTTTTTTCCTCACTGTCCTTTAGTTTCTCTGCTTTCTTAGGTGAGTTGGGGCTAAGCTATTGTTGGTGGGGGTCATGCTCTTCCTAACTCTTTTGCTGCAAGAGTAGGTTGAACATATCCTCCATTTTCTTTTGGAAGGCGAGAAATTCCTCCCTGGTACCCCCAAGTGTTTTATGGGCATGGAGTGAATGGACTAGGGTGATTCTTTTCCAACGGCAGTGCCAGATCTTAAGCTGTGAGTGGTTGTCATTATTTGAGTGTCGGAGGTTGGGAGTAGAATGAGCACCTCTCAGAAGTGATTCCCATAGACAACGTCAATTGTTGCGGGATAAAACTTGTTGGGACTTGCGGCGTTGCTCTTCAACTTCTGATGACCTAAAAAAGATGAAAACAAAGTAGGCTTGGAGGACCCGGGATGTACTTCGGGGAGCACTTCGATGCCTAAGTAAGGGAACGCTTCCAAGAGATTGAATGCAACAGTAAGATTGAGTTAAGAGTCAGTTACTTTGGCTTATTTGCATCACCCTTCTTTATAGTGATGAAGTTTGACCCTTGGGGTGATCCGTCATTATACACACACACACACACACATATATATATATATATATATATATATTATTATGTTCTACCTTAATTGGTGTGATTCTTTTTCACACATCATAAATAAATAAATAAAAACGTTGCAAATGATCTAACTATTCTCAATAAGAAGTATAAAATTAATGATTATTTGTGCGAGCATTCTTTGGAAAGACAAATTTGTTGAAGTGGGTGACTTCACCATGCATGTCCATAATATATGCATGCATGATGGGGAGAGTCCAACCTCGTAGCTTTAAAAGTGAAAAAATCAAAAGGGGCATTACCCGAACCAAAACAAAAAACATAAGAACACACATTTAGAAAAAGCAAACCATTTTTCGTGTTTTTAAAATTTCTAACACAACTCTCTTTTCTTTTCATCTCCGCTTTCCTGCTGGGTAAATTATTCAATTCAATTTGCCATCTCCTCTCTCTCTCTCTCTCTCTCTCTCTCTCTCTCTCTCTCTATTATTATACTGCTCTGCTTTGCAAGGCGTACGACACCTCCGCAGCAGCCTATAGCACGGATTACCCCCCCGCCCTCCCTCTCCCAAGTCTACGGCACACCTACTCTCTCTCTCTCTCCTCTTTTCCGCCAATTCAGAGAACATAGTGATACTTCTCGTGATTTGCATTTCAATTCTCTCTCTCTCTCTATTCATTCACTCCCAACAGCTTCTCTTTCTACTTGTTGCTTTCGCTCATCTCTCTCCCTCCCTCTCTCTCTCTCTCTCTCTCTCTCCGTCTCTCTCTCTCTCTCTCGCCGCTGCTTGTTTCTCTGTGGAGTATGAGGAAACCCTAGGTTTTCCGTGCTCAGCTACGTGCCTCTCTGTTGCTTTTCTGTTTAAATGGTGGTCGGCTCGGGTTCAATCGTCTCCGTGGCGGTGATCGATTTTTTTTCAGGTTAGCTTTCAATCCTCGTCTCTATCCGTGTATGATTGTGGTGTTACTTCGTCCGACCTCCTTCGATTCAGTTCTGTTCTTGTTTGAAGTGTTTAGTTTGATTGAGGTGTAATGCTTTGTTGTGCTCTGTATTTTCCCCGCCTCTGGATTCCCCTCTTCTTTTTCCCTTTTTTTCTTTTGGCCTGGGGGGGGGGGGGTGTTCTGATTTGAGCATACTGATTGTATTCTACTTCCTCGAGAGTGTGACTTCGCGGTGGCATCTACTTGGTTGTTTCCATTTTTATTTTCCTGTGTACTTGTAGCTGAGCCTTTTTTTTTTTTGTAAAATGATTTTCCTGTTAAACCTTCTTTGCCTTCTGTTTTAGATCAGTTTCAATGATCTTTTTTGGTGCAATTTATGGATCAGAGCTTCAGAGGTGCTCTGATTACCTGCTCATCCGAAATGGTGTAGATATTTTTCTTCTCCTCCTCCTCCTCCTTATTCGTTGTTGCTATTATTACTATTACTAGTAGGTGTTAGTATAAATTATACGCTAAGACAACATGAATGTATAGGTGGAAGTGGTGTCAGAAAATGTCCACTGAATTAGTGTTTGTTTTTAACTTTTTCTAAGTGAAGATTTTGATTACAGTTTGCCTTTAATAATTAATTATGTGGGGACAAATGTCATTATTTCAGGGCAGGATGAGTTGTGGAAAGATTATTCTTTTTATTGTATTTTGGTTGCATTTGAGGTACAAAATTGTCCTCTAAAATGGGGCTACTAAGGAATTTCAGTCATCACCACAAAAATGATGTTAAAGTATGGGATTCCAATATAATGTGTTGATGGCGACCATCCCCCTACCCCCTTGATGTGTCTGTAATTGGCCTGTTCACCGCCGTAGATATGAACATGAAATTATGTATGACGCATGGTGTTGGTTTAATTAGAATGAGATTTTTGAACATGCCTTGTAAAATTATTAGGTATGAGTTTTGTACCAAAAAGACAACCCTGTTGACATTGTCTCTTAAATATATCTCAGAACTTTTCATAAAACTGCATATTTTTGTTTAACTTTTTGAAGAATAGAAATGCTACTTGTGTTCCTCCAAATGGTAGAATATTGTGCATACTGAATTTTTTAATGTCTTAAATTGGCCTCACAACTTCCACAAGTAAATGGGGAGAAAGTTATAATTTACATGTTTCAAATGCTGTCAAGTTTCTTTACAAAGTTGGTATATTTTTTGCATTGAGCTTGTGAGAGAGAGGGAATGAAGAGGAAAAAAAAATGGAGCATGAGTAATCATACTGCTGAAAAACTATTACCCAACTTTTAGCATTTTTGGCTGTTCTAAAGTCTCAAATTTCTGTACTTGCATTTTACAACACAGACTATTTCATTGCAGCAAACACTCTCCAAGTCCACTGATGTCATTATGGATGAACACACTTTACTCATTTTTAACCCATGATGAAACTTTCAATGATTTACTGCTTATAAGCTATGAGATTGCAAATGTTTTTATTGTTTCAAAGAGATAACTGTTGGCTTCTACATATCTGAATTGCAGGATTTGGATGCTGCATTTTAAACTAAGCGAAGGAATTGCAACAATCCCTTTAGTTTTGGGATCCATTATGATTGAAGAAAATCTCAAGGGATTCGTGGGATGTTTTCTTTCTGAGTTTCTCTATCTGCAAAATGCTTCCTTGGAAATAGGTTAGTTGACCTTGCAGATCCTATTTACCTTCTGTAGTGTTTGGATGAAATAAGAAAAAGATGGGTCCATTGCCTGGCACATGTGAAATTGTTGAGTCAAGGGAAGAATTAGATCTTGAGCTGAAAATGGAGGGAACATATGGAAAAGATCATATATTGAAGTCAGGACAAAAGCGTTCCATAGAGGATGATATTAATCAGCTTTTTGAGGCAATTGATGTTAGAACTTCTGTCAAGGGTAAAGAAACTTCACGTAAGAGTGCCTTGAAAAGACCAGTTAGAGTTGGTTCTCCAGCTTCAGGAATTGGTATTTCAGAGTCTGTGAGTTTAAAGCAGGCTCTAAGGGGATTATGCATTTCTCAAGCATCAGAAATGGCTGCTATGAGGAGGCTATCAAAACCAGCAGGTTCATCAGGGGTCTCAGAGGCTGGGACTATTAAAAAGCTGTACAGGGCAGTAGTGGTTGAGGCTGGTGAATCCGGTTTTCCATTAAATGAATGTAAAGGAAATTTAGTAGAAATATCTCTTGTTCCTGAAACAAGTACATCAGATTTTTCTGAGAAGATTGCTGAGTCCCCTCGGTTTCCCTTGGCTGAGTCATCTAGCCAAAGTGCTTCTTCTTCTGCCCCTTTTGCGAATGCAATGGTATCAGATGCAAAGATAACAGCAGCCTTATCTTCAGATGGAATTTCTTCCATGCCAGCAGAGGTTAAGATTGAAAAATCAAAAGCTGAGGTGGCAGTGTGTGGAAAACTGAAATCTGCACACTCTTCATCTAATTCTTGTACTGGAAAGAATGTAATGGGGGTGGACGAGATTGTTCCTACCTCATTTGAAATTTCAAGCAGAACACCAGTGCCTGGCAATGGGCAGAAAGGCAAGTTGCATTCTGCATCTTTTATATCTGGCTCAAGCACTGGCAGCAAGCTAAGCAAAGTTGATAGCAGTAGTCCACAGCTCACCAGGAACAAGAACCTTGTAAAGAAGAAAGTGAAGCAAGATTCAACTGTTGCCTCCAGCAGTTCTGAGCTGTGTAGGGGAAAATCCAATAGTGACGTGGGTCCTGCTACAAGTAAATTGGATTGTCAGACACACTGTTGCACTTTGAAGAACCAGAGGAAAGAAAACGAGAAAGCTTCTTTGGCAACCAGCTGCACAAATCATAGCATTGAAGTCAATTCTAGTGTTTTGGTCCCTAGTGCAAGTAAACAAGGTTTCAGTTCAAATTGCTGTAACAGAACTAGAAGTGTTGTTACAAAAGCAGATGAGAGATCCTCAAGAGAAAAAGGTGAGTTCTCCCAAAGCTCAAAAAGCAGCATTGGTGACTATAGCAGTAGTACAAGTATTAGTGAGGATAGCAATCTAAGTGGGTCCAGTCGTAGTGGCAATCGGCCTCACATGTCAAAAGACTTGAGATGGGAAGCCATCCGCCATGTTCAGAAGCAGCATGGAAGCTTAAGTATGAGGAACTTTAAACTGCTCAAGAGGATTGGTTGCGGGGACATTGGGACTGTTTATCTTGCTGAGCTAACAAGTACGAGCTGCCTATTTGCCTTGAAAGTGATGGACAATGAGTTCCTGGTAAGCAGGAGAAAAATGCCAAGGGCTCAAACTGAAAGAGAGATTATGCAAATGCTGGATCATCCTTTTCTCCCCACACTGTATTCTCATTTTACGACAGATAAACTGTCATGTTTGATAATGGAGTATTGTCCAGGGGGAGATTTGCATGTGCTCCGCCAAAAGCAACCTGGAAGGAGTTTCTCTGAACAAGCAGCCAGGTAAACACAGACACATGAGCTTGCATGCATGCCCCAAAACTTGTTGTCTTCTATCTTTAATCCTTGGTTGACCTATTCCATGCTGTATGTTTCTTTTTCTGTCCTTCAAATTTTTCCTGGCTGCATTGGATATGAAGCTGTTTAAAGGTTGTTCATCTGTCACTTTTAGCTGCCATGTAGAATGTCTTTCTGTGATGACCTTGATTTAGTACTTGTAGACTGTATGCGGCTGTATTGCACATGCAAGATAGGATATTTCCTTTTTAAATGAACTTTTTTACCTTTAAACTGGGGAATTTTTGTGGAGTGTACTCAAGTCTCTGGCTCTTGTGAAGATCCCTTCCATTTGATTTTGAGTGATGTTTTCGTGGGATTATGAATTCCATGTTGAATCTGTGAAGGTATGCTCATATTGGTTACTCCAGAGACAAGTTTGACGTTTTAAAATCAGTGTAAGATTAATGAAGGCTGAAATGAAACCATATATAATAATTATATGATTTTTTTTGCCTAAAACAGTCTACAAGGTGGGATTAGTGCTTATGCATCTAGTCATGACATATTTGCAGAAAGTTTGGTGCTACTAAAGAGTGAAGGAAACTCTTGGGGCTCCTGGTTTTTAGATTATTGTGTTTGATCTGCAGCCTAGAAAGATGTTAAGCTGGTGTCCTCTGTGTAACCTATAACCACTTATTGTCCTGGCTTCAGTTAGTAACCAATATATTTGTAACTAATGTAATGACCTGGATCCTTATATATGAGTATGAATCCCAGTTTATCCTCAATTTGAGATAAGTGATTACAAAGAAGAAATAAATTATTTACTGCTTATAGATATCTCAAAGCTGGTTAGACTGAAGCACCGAATGATTTGGTCAATACAGTATTACTCGTGCACTTTCTAATTCCATTTGTATTCTTCCCTTTGCCTAGCATTGGTGCTAAACTCAGCCTGACAAATATTAGAACAATATGGAAGAAAACCTTGTTGCATCCCTAATTTGGTAGATTGATCATGTATTTATTCTTATCCTTGTGTTGCAAATTATATCTGGTCTAATGTCATGGCAATATATCTGCAGATTCTATGTTGCTGAAGTCCTCCTTGCGTTGGAGTACCTACATATGCTTGGTGTTGTGTACCGAGACCTTAAGCCAGAGAACATCCTGGTCAGAGAAGATGGTCATATCATGCTCACCGATTTTGATTTGTCACTCAGATGTGCAGTTAATCCAACACTACTTAAATCATCTTCACCAGTCGTGGAGCCTGCAAAAAAGATATCAAGTCCATGCACTGAATCTAGCTGCATTGATCCTTTCTGCCTCCAACCATCCTGGCAAGTCTCATGCTTCACTCCTAGGCTTCTTTCTGCTGCTGCAAAATCCCGGAAGCTAAAATCTGAACTAGCTGCCCAGGTCAATCCATTGCCACAGCTTGTAGCAGAGCCAACAAGTGCCAGATCCAACTCCTTTGTAGGGACCCATGAATACCTGGCCCCAGAGATCATCAAAGGAGAGGGACACGGGAGTGCCGTTGACTGGTGGACTTTTGGTATCTTCTTGTATGAGTTATTGTATGGTAAGACACCCTTCAAAGGCTTGGGAAATGAGGAAACCTTAGCCAATGTAGTGTCACAGAGCCTCAAGTTCCCCGAGAGCCCTATTGTTAGTTTTTATGCTAGAGATTTGATCAGAGGGCTGTTAGTGAAGGAACCTGAGAACAGGCTAGGATCAATTAAAGGGGCTGCAGAGATCAAGCAACACCCGTTCTTTGAGGGCCTGAACTGGGCTCTGATACGGTGTGCAATACCACCGGAGATGCCCAAGTTTGATGAAGTTGGGATTGCCAACTCGACCTTGGCTTCACAGAAAAAGGACCAAAGCAAGGGTGGTCTGAAGGATTTTCATGATACAGGGGAGGACTTGGAGTTCGACGTGTTTTAGCTAGAACTTGCCTAACATGGGAAGTTGTCTGATTTTCTCTTTCCTTTTTTTTCCTTTTTTTTTTTTGTTGGGCTTAAATAGAAAATTTTCATTGTTGTTGTAACAGATATATAGCTTATATATAGTGTAAATGTCACTTGGAAAATTGGCGGCACAATAGTTTGGCAGGATATGAATACTAGAGTTGAAGCTGAGACCCTGGATGGGAAATTGGGGAAGGGAAGAGCATTGTTCTTGTCTGAACATTTTACTACACCCTGTTTATCATTTAGCAGGTTTAGAAACAGGGTGCTAAAAACTGAGATTTGGCAAACATTGCACTACAGGATCAGACTCCATGAAGACCCATTCCATAAAAACCTAGTAGGGTTTACAGCATAGCGTTGGAGAAAGGCTAAATCCTAATCATCCAACTAGAAGTTAATTCACTTTTATAAACCAATGGGCAGCCACTAATAGACAATTTGAAAGGAAATGCGAAGAAAAGAAGTGTTGGAAGGAGTGTGCATGTCATGATGGAGGTCGAACTTGCAGGAAACAGAAAAGATCAAATGAACAGCGTGAAATCATTGAAGTGGGCCATTAAATAAAGTGTGTGCAAGGGCGCAAGCAGCTGTGCCCTCCTTCCCTCATGGGAAACAGATGGGACGAATCATTTCGCTCCAGCATCCTATGCTTCCCATCCCCTCCCACAAAACAGTAAAATCTGCTTTCCTCCCTCACTTTCCTTTTTAACGTTCTCAATGTCCATACTGTTCAAAATTTGAACTGCAAATTGCTTGCTGTTGGGCGATCCAATGATGATTCATCTTTCTCCTTCAACTATTACTTTTAGAAGGTTCTCGCTGGATGGACCCACTACCAGATTTTTTTTGTTCTTCGTTTTTTGTCTTTTTTAGGGACCCATTGTCTTGACATGAGTTGCCATAAAAGATTTTTACCCAAAAGAGGGTTAAAAAGAGAAGCACTCTTTCCCCCACTCCCAGCTGAATTCAACAATCAACATCCAGTCAAACCAGGCTTGATCTGGAGATTGGGTGGGCCAGTGTATTCTCCGTATCCAGTCCAGCCCAACCCACTAAACAATTGGGCTGGGCAGATGAAACTTTGACTTGGGCCCTTTACCCCGGCCCACTCTCCCCCAAGGCCATTAAACAGCTAGGCAATCCTTTCGTGCGCAAAGCTCACGCTCCACATTTTCAGTGTTTCCGAGACGACTCACACTTGATGGGGGCGTTGTACAATACAGCAGCGGCAACTCCAGCTGCTCCTTATTTACAATTTTGCCCTCAATTTTCCCATCTTCACTCTCTAAAACCCCCCTTTCTCCTCCAAAAACCATACCCATTTCTCCCGAGGTCGATCCCTTCCCCCAAACTTCATTACGGAACCTCTCTCTCTTCTTCCACTGGAGCTGCAATTATTGCGTCAATGGCTTCCGCTCCATCCGCAGAAACAGAGACCAAACCCTTCTCGGTGCTCTTCGTGTGCCTGGGTAACATCTGCAGAAGCCCGGCCGCAGAGGGTGTCTTCAGAGACATTGTGAAGAAAAGAGGCTTGGATTCCAAGTTCGAGATTGATTCTGCTGGCACCATTGGTTACCATGAGGTAATAATAATGTCCCCATTCAGTTTTAATTCGGACACTTTAAGATGCTGTTGTCGAGAGACTTCAATTCCAATATTATATTATCGAAGTACATCCAAGTTCAAGGTTGATTCTACTGGTGAAATCAATTACCATGAGGCGTAATCTCTTGTGCTCTGTTGTTTATGTGAGGGTGGTTTATGTTCGCACTCAATATTTTTGTGTGTGTGGTGATATTTGAGTTGAGGCGCATTTTGGAGCTTCCAAGCCTTAGTTTGTGCTGCATTCCAATTTCAAAATCGATTGGACTTGTAAACCGATCACCATATCTTATGATCTTCCCTTGAAAATTTTGTTTAGTGAAAAATACACTTATGATTGTTAAGTTGAGGCGAATTTTGGAGCTTCGAAACCCAAGTTTGAACTGTATTCCAAGTTTATAATTGATTGGACTTGTGAGCCAATTACCATGTCTTATGATCTTGTGTTAAAATTTTTGTTTAGTGAAAAATACACTTACGGCCCCTGCATTATGCTTCTTGCTTGCGACGTGAACTATCTTTCTGATTACTAAGGCCCCTCTCCATTAGCAAATAGCCGTTACATCTAAGAGATTGATGATTTGTATATGGCTAAACAAATAATGTGCGGTGAGACCAAAAATATGATGACAAGGACGGCATTAAACCCATCTTGTAACATATTGATTACCACTTGCATCTATATATTACTGGGTTTTCTATGAACCAATTAGAACATAAATAAATATAATTGATCTGAATATAATCATCCACTACTGAACCACTGAGAGGAAAGGGAAGGAAGCGTGGGCAGATATCTAGTACTGACCCAGAGTGTGAATTGAAATGAATTTGGCATCATCTTTCACCTGACCAAAATGGATGGATTGTATAATACTGGATAATGGAAAAAGTCTTTTGAACTGTCGTGATGATGAAAAAGTTTTCTAGATTTACATTGTTTGATGGCATATATTATAAATTTTTAAGGGCCTTAAGGGAATGAGATATATAGGCTGCAGTTGTTCAAGTGTGCAACTGTACTTTTCAAACTGTTGTTTGTTGTTTTTATTTTTATTTTTATTTTTATTATTTTAAATATTGAGAGATTCTAAGTGGAACTTGAATGGCAATAATGGGGCTTCCTTAGTTATATTATCGAAGTGTATTCCAATTTTATGATTTATTTTGCTGGTAAAATTATTACCATGAGTTATAATCTGCTGCATTTTGTCGTTTATGTTTGGGTTGACTTGTGCTTTAGATATTTACTTTAATAAATGAGAGGGTTGCATTGATTTGGCTCGGAATTTTTTGGTTTAGCTTTAATATTACTTTTTTACTGATTTTAAGGGTAATTTAGCTGACCCCAGAATGAGATCTGCCTCGAAAAAGCGTGGGATTGAGATAACTTCCATTTCTAGGCGAATTCAACCATCTGATTTTAGAGATTTTGATCTCATTCTTGCAATGGACAAACAGAATAAAGGTAGTGTGAAAGTAAGAGGTTGCTTAAAAATTGAGTATGATTTATTTTTTCGAATTTCTTGCTCATTTGGATTTGAAGAGAAGCTTGATATTATTTTATTTGTTGGTTGTTTGTTGGGTCCTGATGTTATCTGAAGTTGATATAATGGAGGCATATAATAGGTGGAGATTCAGGGAGACCTTCCCTGCTGATGCACACAAAAAGGTTAGGGATATTGTTTTAGCCTGTTTCAGATTGATCGTTTGGTCTTATATATGTATTGATCATGCAGGTTAGGCTAATGTGTTCTTATTGTAAGAAACATGATGAAACTGAAGTCCCGGATCCTTACTATGGTGGACCACAAGGTTTTGAAAAGGTATTATATGTTTAATCCATTATGCAGAATGCAGTCAGCAAGATAGTACAATGGCATGTATTAGTGTATTTATTTATTGAACTTAGAACGGGTCATACTACTAAAAACTTAAATTGCTAAGTAATTCAGCAATATATCAATGTTCATAGAAGTGTCAAGAGTCAAGGCAGGATGACATTTTCATTTTAGAGCATTGGCTCATGCTCTATTTTCCTTTTTTGTTCTTATATCTTCTAAGGAAGATTTCTTATGCTCCTTGCACTTTCTTTCTCTTCAATAAAATCCTTTTTTTCTAAAAAAAAAAAAGAAAAAAGAATGCATGAGCCTTCTCCTCAAATAAGGTGTCCAGATCATGCTGATGTATGAAGAACATAATTTTATGCCCTTTGATTTTTGAGTAAACAATGGTAAGAAAAGACAATTTGTATCTTAAATTTTAATCATTGGCCTATTTACTTATTTGTTGAATAAAATATACTGCAATTAGTATTTCTACTGGGCCCAGTTGACTCAAAGTGTCTGATTCTCAGTTCCCATTCTTAAATACCATGAAAAATCCAATACCTTCTGATTTGTTCCATTGTCACATTTTCTCAGCTGCTAAATACAACTTTAAAATAACCAGGTATAATATAAAGTGCATAAACCACTAAAAGGGAAATGAATGAAAGAAGATTTCATTGACAAGAATTGGAATAGAATAATTATATGAAAATTTCTTCATTTTATAGAATTAGCAGCAAGAAATTTTGCAGAATCTGTAATACTTGATAGAAAAATGGAGTCGGCACCATTTATGTTTTTCAACATAAATTGAAGAAACTCCTTACAATGATCTTCTTGACCTAGATTACCCTGATATATCAATTCACTCTACCAAATGTCCCTAACAAAAACCTCAAAAGCATTGTGATGGCCTTACTGTGTGTTGATGCCGAATTCTATTTGGGGTACGGACAAAGGGAATTGCGATCCCCAAATGAGAAGAGTTTTGAAGAAAGGAGGAATAGATGAAAAAACATATCACACGGAGTTGCCACCTTATTTTTTGAAAGACAAGGAAAATAGAAAAACTCTGAAAAAAGTCTGCGAAAACCAGATTTTGAGTTTAAGAGTGCATTTGTGTGTAGAGAAGGTAATTGAATAACCATTTTAGTAATGGTTAGCAAATCAGCACTCCTATCGACATCTGTTCACAGAACGTTTACTGCAATTACATATGTGTGCCTTTAAAAAGAAAAGAAACAAAAGATAAAAGAGAAAAAGACCCCTTTTGGTCCTTTAGTGTTAGTATCACTGTTCAAGAGCATTCGAACATGGCTTCGAGAAGTCCAAAGTATTGCTCTAAAAGGGGTTGACCTCAGAATCCTAATTTTGAAGAAAACATTATGACAATGATGGTGATGATGATGGATGATGAAAATAGTTGGTTTGATAATGTCGAGCTTGTATTATTGACTTGAAAAACCTTAGTCTAAGAAAAAAGGGCACTGGGTTTGTATTATCGATTGTTGAAGAAAAGGTTTTGGTGAGTTTGGGTTTAAAAGTATGATTTAATGAAATGTATGATTTTTGAAAAGTTAGGGTTTCATCTTCGGCCAATTAAAATCGAGAAAATCACTAGAAAAACACATAATTTTTTTTGGAATTTTTGAAACCATTTTTGGAAAAAGACTCTTACTAAGACAGATAAACAAACATGGTTCATTCAATCTAATTTTGTTGGATGAGATCATAATCCTTTTCAAATCATACATTTTTTGAAGGTTAAAAATCTGTCATGCCTAAAGATGGAAGAAGACGTTATATAGTAAAGTCTTTCCCTTTTCTTATCATAAGCTAGAGTTAAATTTTGGGAACCAAAAGACAAAATTCATTTTTTTGAGATTTTTAATAATGACAAGGTTAAATACACATACTAATGCACACACTAAGTCACATACATTAACATACACACTCACATGCACTGATGCACACTATCATACATATATGAAGTATACATTTACACACACACACACACACACACCATTCATACACACATATGTACACACACACACACACATACATACATACATACATATATTATTTACGTGCATACTAGAAATATACACACACACCCACGCGCATGCACACACACACACTGCTTACATAATACTAAGGTTACATTCGATTTGTGGAATGCCTATTCCCAAGAATAGATTAGTTTTATTAGGTTAGTTACAATTAGTTATACAAAAATATATTGTTGCTATAAAACAAAAAACAATGTGAAACATTTTATGAGTCCGTAATAAGGAATAGACAAGGACTATTCCCAAATTTCATCATAGGAATATATATTCCTATTACATGTTAAATGAAATAATTGGTAATACACAAGGAATAACTATTCCTTTGATTCCCAAAATTCAAATTCTCTTCCATCTAATTCCAAGGAATAACTATTCCGCCGAACCAAACGAGCCGTAAATATATATACATACCTATTTAATAAACATATATATATTTATTTACATATGTTATATATATATATATATATATTTATTTATAAATATATATACATACCTATTTAAATATATATGCATATATACACACACACACACACACATATACATGCACATATATATTAAGTATATATATATACATAAATATGTTCTTATACATCTATTATTATGCATATACATACATATATACATTTATATCCATGCATATATGCATATCCATACATGATTTACATATGTTATATATATATATATATTTATTTATTTATAAATATATATGCATACCTATTTAAATATATATGCATATATACACACACACACACACATATATACATGCACATATATATTAAGTATATATATATACATAAATATGTTCTTATACATCTATTATTATGCATATACATACATATATACATTTATATCCATGCATATATGCATATCCATACATGCATGCCACATGCCAAGAGGGAAACTCCATTTTGTGCTCGCTCTCTTCTATCATGCGTCATGGCTGGGTGAGTTGGTCCATTGCGAATTAACCACAGGGCTTCCAATCTGGTCATGCACTTGCATATGCATCATCCAGCATCCACGCATGTATATCCATTCACTTGTCCAACATGCATACATACACATGCATTACACCATGCATGCATTCATGCACCCATGCATATTCACATGCATTACATACATACATGCATCATGCACATACATTATCTATCATACACTCCATGCATCCTTGCGTGTGTATGCATATGCCATTCATGCATACCTATTCATTCCCATGTCCATCCATACATACATCCCCACATGCATTCATGCATATACATGTATCATTTGTGCATACCTCTATCTATGCATGCCTTTATGCATACATAGACCTCCATCCAATGCGTTCATCCATGTACACATATATGCATATGCACACAGACAATGTCATGATGCATACATCCATTTATGTATACGTACACACACACACACATGCATTCATGCGCATTCATTCACTCACAGCTACACCCACACTCTTACACACACACCGCATTAGCATACATAAGAAAAAACACAAAATGAAAAAAAGAAAAAGAAAAAAGAAAGGGAAACAAAAGAGAGAAAGGAAGAGCAAGGTGGAGAGAGAGAGAGAGAGAGAGAGAGAGAGAGAGAGAGAGAGAGAGAGAGAGAGAAGAAGAATAAGAAGAAGGAGGAGGTGATTGGAGAAGGTGAGGGGGGATTTGGGTGTGTTAGCAAGTGTGAAGGAAAAGAAGGGGGCGGACAAAAATGGAGGAAACTAGTGGCATAAGCCCTGCCGGAAAATGCGAGGAAGGAGATGAAGACAAGGGGGCTAAAACAACACCCCTCATATATATATATATAATATATATATATATATAAAAATTAAATTTAAAATGATATGGAATTGTGCCATTTTATTTAGTGGTAGGCACGTGTGTGCGTGCACGCATTTGCGCATGTTTCTCATGTGTGGCCATGTGCACTCACATGCCCATGTATTTATTTTTATTTTTATTTGAAAATCAAAATGGCACTATTTTGGGGGCACGTAAACATGGTCCTCCACATGCTAGCGCGTGCTGCCTATGCCAACCTTATTTTTGTTTAAATTTATTTAATTTTCTATTTTTTAAATTTTCCAAATATTTTAATATTTTATTTATTTTAATAATTAGGGTAAAAAACACTCACCCCTCTTGAGGTTTCAAAAATGACACAAACCTCCCTTAAGGTTTCAAAAATGCCACAAACCATCCCTAAAAAAACTTGTCTTTTTGCAAAATTCAAGGGGAGGTTCGTGTCTTTTTCACAAACCTCAAGTCCTTAGGATTTTTGAAATGTTAGGGGAGGTCCCTAAAATTTTTGAAACCTCAAGGGATGTCATTGTCTTTTTGCCAAACCTCATGGGAGGTTAGTGTCATTTTCCCTAATAATTAATATTATATTATTAAATTATTATTTTTTGAAAATTTTTAAATTTATTAAAATAAAGAAGAAGGTACATGAGGTCCACCAAAATGGCCAAAATTCCATAAATGTCAAAAAATTACAGAAAAGTTAGAATTTTGTCTCAATTTTCGTGCAAGAATCCAAAATCACTTTTGTGCCTCTTTTTGCCATGTCAGAATGCTTCGAATCACCTGGTGCAATTAGATTTGGCTAAAGAAGAGCCAAAAAGTCATAAACGATAGGGCTTTTACCTCGATTTGCATGTCCGAGATCAAAATCACTATTAGACCTCTTTGTACCATTTCAAACTGCTCTAAACTATCCGATGCAATTAGAATTGGAAAAAAAGTTAGTAAAAAAGATAGAAATGACATTGTTTTGCCTCAATTTGCGTGCACGATGTTGAAATCTAGGGGAGGTAAAACGGATTAATGGGCCAGGTTTTGGTGGGTCATAAATGGGTCGGGCTTAAACGGGTTTGGATTCTGGTTGACCCGTTTATTAACGGGTGACTACTATGTAAACCTAGACTTGTCTGTTTAAAAGATAAATATATTTATTTTAAAAAATTTTAAACATTTTATATTAAATGACATGTTTTTACAAAACAAAAAACACTTCATTTTATTTATTAGTATCTAAAAATAAAAAAATAAAATAAAATTCCTCGCTTACTCTTTGGACTCTTCCCCGTCTCCACTCTCCCCTAACTCTACTCTCTCTTTCCCTCTTAGCCGCCCTTGCCGAAACCTCCTCTCTCGACTGCTCCCTCCCCATCCCCCGAAAGCCTCTCTTAGCTTCTCTGCTCCTCTCCCCTCAATCGGCTCCTCCGTCGCTCCCCCCTCAAATCGGGTGCTCTACTGCTCCCCCCCCCCCCCCCCCCTGATTGGCTGCTCCATTGCGGCCTCACCTCTGCTCACTCCCAGAACTATTTGGAGGTAGATGGAGATGTAGGAGGCAAAGCTTGCGAGTCACCCTTGGCCATACCCTTTCAGGTTCTCTCTTCGTTTCCAGCTCCATTTTTCTTTTTTCGACCCTGAAACAGAGTCAAGTGAGAATTGATTGAACAGTCAGCCGGAGCAATGGACAACAAGGAAGATTGGGCTTCAATCCTACCTTTTTTGCCGGTTTTGATTCAATCATCGCCACTGGTCTAGCCACCTCAAGTCGTTGAAGCTCTCAAAGCGTTGTCCTCAGACCCCCACCACAACAGCATCGACTTCAAACTCCTTGGGGTACACAAGGAGGCAATAATCGTAGCCTCTTACTTCGAAGTACTTGCTCCACAAAGCCCTAGCCTTAACCTTAGGGAAATTGAAGAGTCCACTTGCAGATGGCGGAGCAGTCGATGCGGCGCTCAATGGTTATCAATTCTTGGCCGCCGACATCATGAGAAACCACCGTCAGATCTTCGGCTACGGTGATTGACACGGACGGCGACGATGAGGAGGAAGGGGCTGAGATGGAAGGCTGTGATGGCCGATGGAACTTGGAAGATGGCATGCTGCAGCTGGTTAGGAACTTAGGGTTAGGGGTGACCCGACCCGAATCAGTTTAACCTGTTTAATAAACGGGTTGGGTCCAGGTTGACCCGTTTATAAACGAGTTAGCTTGTATTAAATCCTAACCTGATTTAAACAGGCGGGTCATAGGTTACTCGTTAGGTTTCGACCCGTTTTGCTACCCCTATTAAAATCACTTTTGGATCTCTTAACCATTTTGGACTATTATGAAACACCCAATATAGTTAAAATTAGCAGAAAAATATTAGAAAATTTTGGAATGACAAGATTTTGCCTCGATTTTGATGCTCAAGGTCAAAATCACTACTATACTTCATTTTACCATTTTAGACTATCCCAGATCATCTGATGGAATCAAAATTGGCAAAAAAATAAAAAAAGATTGAAATGAAATGATAGAGTTTTGCCTCGATTTTTGTGTCCACGGTCAAGATCATTGTCAGACCACTTACATTTTGAAGTTTGAACTATCTTAGATTACCCGTTGTAGTTAGAATTGGCAAAAAGAGAGCAAAAACATCCCACAATGACAGAGGCTTTGCCTCAATTTGTGTGCACAAGGTAAAACTCATTATTGGACCCCACTAACTTTTTTTACTATCTCGGATCACCTGATACAATGAAAATGACAAAAACAAGCAGAAAAACCAAAAATAAAAAAATAAAAGTTGAACGGAGGTCAATAGAACTTGTCAATCTCCGTTTTGGTCATTCGGTCAAAAGGACCATTGACACCATGCGTCAAACAACGACATCAACAAATTAACCTTCATCCCAAAATTTTGGCGCCAACTACATGGATTCCAGCTACCAAGTTTCTACCATGCATTATATATAGTATAAACCATTTTGAGGAACAATTCATTCTTGTAAATCTTTTTTCTTGTGTATTGACTATAATCTTGTCATTTTTTTGGCACAGCCAAACTAAGGGAAATGGAAAGTGAGAATTGTTTTTCACAATTGAATGGGCCTAAATGGGCGAACTGTTGAACCTGTTTTCCTCGAATGATTTCATATCTCAGCCAACAATAGAAAATGGCAATTATTTTTTCTTGAAAACAGGCAGTACACATTATATGTTGATAATGGACTGAAACATGTTCTCATTCTCAGTGTTTTAAAAGGCTCAATCAAGGCTGGGCTCGGGACAGACATGCCTAGAATGCCTTTAGGTTCGATCTAAAATACCAAATCCCAACAAGGCCAACACATTACACATTGAGCCTTTCCCATATGTACAAAAAGTATGTCTTGCGCCTTTTTAGATAAGGTTTATGCATTTTGGGTATGTGAATCTTAAGTTAAATTTAGCTAGAAAATTTCAACCACATGTTTAACAAAAGGATGTCCTAACATTAGCTGATCTTGTAGGTCTTGAACCTCAACCTTTCTCAAATAGTTGAGAGAGCATCCATGGTCTTAAATTTCCAAGAAATTGTCAAAATTTCCATTGAAAATTTTGACTCTTGCCATCCTTGAAATTGAAGTGGTAGTTGATATCTGCCTATCAAAATTTTCTATCAAAATTTCTTAAGTCATTCTAAATTTATTGAAATCTTGAATTTTTAGCAAAATTTGTTGAAATTTTACTAAATCAAATTTCCTTGAATTTGAAATTTGACATTCAAAACTCAATGTAAAATTTCTCTTAATTAATCTTCTTTATTGAAATTAAAGATCATTACAAGAAGGAAATAAAACATAGCATTGAAATTTTCAAAATTGTATGAAAAAATAAACTTAGAGATATTAAATACAACATTTTATTTGACTATTTGTATCCAAATTATCTATATTTGTAAATTGAATATACAACTTATTTACAAATTTAATCTATATTAATTGAATATGCTTTTTTTTTTTTTTTGTTATTTTTGTGAGTTTTGGTGTAATCCCTAGGGGGGGGGTGAATTGGATATTTAAAAATCTAGGTCAACTTTTTACCCTATTTTTAAAACACAACCACTCAAGCTTAGGGTTAATCAAACAATCACAAAACTATAAATATTTAAACATACAAGTGTAGAAATTTAAATGAGAGTAAGGATAGAGAAAAACACAACGATTTTTACGAGGTTCGGCTATTCTTGTCTACATCCTCGCCTCAAGACAACCACTTGAGGATTTCCACTAACCACTCCTTCAACCAAGGCGGAGCCACCTCATACAACCCTCCTTAGAGGCGGAGAAGCCTTTTACACCACTCCTTGTAGGCGGAGCTACCTCTCCAAACGATATGTCCTCCATTTGGCACGGTTCAAAAATAGAACTGCAAAAATATGAATGAGATAAATATTTTGTGTACAATGAAATGCTTCTTCAAAAGCTAGTTAGTACAATGAAAGAACTTAATGCACTGTCACAAGATAAGAATGAAGCTCAATAGAGTTTGGGTATTTCTCTCAAAAATATTTTTGCAAATAAATGAGACTTGATCTTTGATGTGAGAAAAGTATGTATAATAAATGCTCAAAGATTCAACAGCAATAAATGATATCTCCAAAAATTATTTTCAAAAACAAGAATAGGAGAAGTTAGGGTTTTTCTCTCAAAAGGATTTTTGCAAATAAAAGAGTAGGAGAACTTTGATTTTGTGAAATGAATGCTCAAATATCTCAAGAGTATTTAATGATAGATCAAAAAGTGTCTCCAAGTGTTTTGGGCTTAGTATTTATAGCCAAATACAAGATATGACCGTTGGGTATTATAATAATAATATATTTTGAATTTTATGGCCGTGTTTTGCTCAAAAATAGCCTTAACCCGAGAGTTCCAGTCGACTGACCCGAGGTCCGGTTGATTGACCCAAAGGCGGTTTTCCTTTTAGCTCGATTCGGTCTGTCGGGCTGATGATCCATTCTGCCAGATCATCCTTGCATGAATGTCGGTCAACCGGGCTTATGATTTGGTCGATTGAGCCCTTTAGAAAATTGAGTTTTTTTCCATGTTTTAACTTCAAAATCATTTCAAACTTTTTATATAAGTTTAAATTTTTAAATAAAAGAGTTTTCCATGAAATCTTGAGTTCCTAGGGTTAATCTATGGTCATCATTGAGCTTCACATCAGATCAAGTAAGACATGCATGTACAATTTAATCTAAATACATTACAACTGAAAAAATACATGTCTTCACTCTGTGCTCTTCACTTTGCCATGGAATGAGCCACGTGATGTGTACTTTGAGTGCCTTATGGCTTCCATATTGCATTGACTATTTGTGCCTTCTAAAAAATAAATATGTTCATATACTAAACGCACAAATGAGATGCTTATGATTTGTCATTATCAAAATAAGATTAGACTCAAAAAGTTAACAATTTTATTTCAATATTGCACCTTATACACCAAATACATGTCATTGGTGTATCTTTTTTTAATAATAGGGCAAAAGACATACCTCCCCTGAGGTTTCAAAAATGCCACAAACCTCCCTGAGGTTTGCCAAAAAGACCCATCCCCTCAAAAAACTTATCCCTTTATAAAATACAAGGGGAGGTTTGTGTCATTTTAACAAACCTCAAGGGAAGTGTATGAAATTCTTGAAACCTTAGGGAGAGTTTCTTGGAATTTTCAAAACCTCAAAAGAGGTCATTTTCTTTTTGCTAAACCTCAATGTCAATGTATTTTGCCCTTAATAATATATTAGTTATATATCTTATATTATTATGTTTATTAACAATTTCTAAAGTTTCATAAAGATCTTTGCTTTACTATTAATTTTCATCTTTTTTTACCAAAGTTGAAATATAAGACATTGATTGCATCTTATTTGAACTTTGTAATGTTATAACAATCTCCTCGCTTAATTTACTAACCTAATCTTTGGGAGCTTTGTTTTGGGACTTTGGATTTGGATTTGTATTTGTATGGATTTGGATAAGGGACAATATAAAATTATATTTGGTTTTGTATAAATCCGTTCAAACTTAAATCTAAGGCCAGAAATCCATGCTCCCAAACACAATATTAGGATTACGAAATCAATTAGGATTTTTATTTAATGTGTTAAGATTCCCAAAAATCAATTGGAATTGAGTCCATTAAGGACTTGGATTGGGATATTTTACGTTCCTAATACGGATTGAGTTTCCTATCCTATGTATATGTAACCCTATGGGGCTTTTTCATTTAAGCGATAACATAAGTCATAGCCATTGGCTAATTTGGAGGTAGATCCCTTCGAAGTGATCAACTCTATTTTCTCTTTCCCTTCTTTCAATTTCCCCAATTTCTCTAAGATAAAACCCTAAGGTCTTATCATTTGGTATTAGAGTTGGCGTTCTTGTGGATGTCATTAAATCACCAACAAAAGCAAGATCTTGGAATTCTTGATCTTCACTCATGCGCAATGGCCTAGAAAAAATCAGCAGCGCCCAAATGGAAGCTAGGCTAAAGAGTGAATTTAGCAATATGTTTAAGCCTTAGTTTGAAGAGATCCAAGCATCACTCTCTAAACTACTCATTACATCTTCCCGTAAAGAGAGAGAAGATGATGCCTTTATGTTAACTAATTGTAAGGAGCAATTCTGCATGCGCAAAGGAGGTTTTACCTAGGAGAGCGTGATCATGGTCCTTTTGGTATAAAGGTGGAATTTCCTCGATGGGACAATGATTGACACTACTGGTTGGGTTTGTAGGGCTGAAAAATACTTTCGCTTTCATTGCACGCTAAAAGCATCTAAAGTTGAGATTGCTGCTATTAGTTTGGATAGTGATGCAATTCAATGGTATGATTGGTTTGAAGCTTGTCATGGAAGGCCTTCATGGGTATATTTTGTTTGTGGATTACTTTTCTAATTTGGGTCCACTAGATGTAAGAATATGGATCGAGTGCTTACCAAAATATGCCAAGCTAGCAGTGTCTTGGAGTACCTGACTCAATTTGAGAGGCTATCAAACAGACTAAAGATTGGCTAAGAAAGCGAACTCATTGGTATTTTTGTTAAAGGTCTCCTACTGACATTCGGCGTGAGGTCAAAGTGTGTTGGCCATGGACTATGACCGCTGCAATTTCCTTTGCTCGATTAGAAAAAGAGAAGTTGGAAGAAGAATGACATCACTCTAGCAAGACCATTAGCAAACATAATGTCAACAACACTATCACACCACTTGCTCCTCGCAATCCTCCTACCAAACGATTGACTCAGAAGGAACTTAAAGAGCGAATGACAAAAGGTTTGTGCTGGCATTGTGATAAGTAGTGGCATAGAGGGCGCCGTTGCGAAAAGGGAGGACTCTTGATGATTGAACCAATGGAGGATCCAAAAGATGTTGAGGATGACTCCCCTTATTCAACTTAGCAGGATATGGAATTTTTTGATAATGATGAATCTATCACTTCTTCAGTTCATGCTTTAGCTAGATATAGGGTGTATTCGAGTTGAGATGAGTCGACACGGTAAATACTCGAACTCGACTCAAGTTGAAAATGTTAAGCTCGAAACATGACTCGAACTCGATTGATTTCATAATTGTTAAACTTGAACTCAACTTGACTACAACTTCATAAACCTCAAGTTCGACTCGATTATAAATTCATATTATATATATATATATATACATATATATATATATATATATAATGTAAATATAATGTTAAATATATTTATGAAACATACATTATATGATATAAAATATATAAATAATAAAATTAAAAAGGTCGATTAGACTCAAAACTCGACTCGAATACTATTATTGAGCTCAAACTTGACTCATTAAAATACTTGAGTAGCTCAAACTTGAGTAGAATCGTGTCAAGTTGAGTTTGAGCAGCTCGCGAGTAAACTTGACTCACTGACACCCTTAGTTGGATATGCTAATCCTCAAACCATGAAAATTTAGTAGCTTCCTATGTTGGGCTCTGTTAAGCCTAGTTGTGTTTGATTTAGATGAAAACCCGACTTGAAATAATGTTGCGTGGTTTTTTAATGGAGATTTTTCTGAGGCTTAGTCCATAAGCGCTACTGCTTGGGCTGGGGGGGGGGGGGGGGAATTTTTTGACCTGTTTTGTAGCCCATTGTGAATCCTACCATTGTTTTGGTGAGTAGGTTTTTTTTTTTTTTTTTTTATGATGCAGTTTTTTAGAGAGAGGAAAAATTGTACTGCCGCACTCTGTATTTTTCCCTAATAATAGTGAAATCTCTACAATTCTGTGAACGTAGGCAAATTTCCGAACCACGTAAATTCTATCTTGTGCATGTGATTATTTTTATTTTTCTTTGGCGTGTGTTTTTCCTCTATTTTGTTTCTCACCAGTTGTTGTTTGGGAATTTCGTGATAATTTCCCTACATCCTAAAATGCCAACTTGCTAATATCTTAATTGATATGAATAGCACTAGTAAATTCATGGACTCAAAAATTGCTAAATGGCTTGCCTATCTTGTGGAGAAATGTGAAAAGTTTGATGTAAATGTTACAAATGGAAGGACCTTGACATGTCAAAGCAAGTGTCCGAAGGTTAAACTTAGTATGCAAAATCATGGGTTGTATGTTGATTTCTTTTTGCTGCCATTAGAAAACTATGAAGTGGCTTTGGGTATGAATGGTTAAGGACACTAGGTGATATGGATCGGAATTTTTCTAAACTGGTTATGAAATTCATTGTAAAAAGCTAGAGAGTGACTCTTAAAGGAAAATGTTGTGGTAATGTCACCATAGTTTCAAGTCATCGTATGGAGAAGCTCCTTAAAAAGGTGTCACATGGTTGCCTAGTACAACCTCAAGCACTAGAGGATCAATCTGGCCAAGATGAAGGGCTAGAATCTCTTACTTCAAAATCTTCTTACCTATTTGTGGAGCCACAGGGATTGCCACCTCAGTGAGCATATGATCACTGCATTCCTTAATTGCCAAGTAGTGTCCCAACTAATGTCCGTCCTTATCGCTATCCTTATTTTTGTAAAGAAAAAATAGAAAAGATAGTGAAATAAGATGCTAGCATAATTCAACCAAGTGTCAGCTCATATGCTTCTCCTATTGGTTAAGAAGAAGGATGGATCTTGGTAGATGTGCGTTGATTATCGACCACTGAACAAGAACATTGTGAAGGATAAATATCCTATTCTTGTTGTGGATGAATTGTTAGACATGTTGGGAGGTGCCCAGCAGTTCACAGATCTCGACTTGAGATCAGGCTATCACCAAATTCGGGTACACGAGGATGACATTCAAGAGGCTGAGTTTAGAACTCACAATGACTATTTCAAGTTCTTGGTTATGCCTTTTGGGTTAACCAGTGCACCTTCAACCTTCCAAATTCTCATAAAGAACATTTTTTGACCTTACCTACGTAAGTTTGTTCTCATATTTTTTTTATGATATCTTGATATATATCTCATCTCTTGAAGATCATTTGTGTCATTTGTGAAGTGTACTCACCACTCTTCATGAGCATCATCTGTTTTTCAAGAAATCTAAACGCAGCTTTGCTCAACCGAATGTAGAATTTCTTGGGCCTATTGTTTCCCAAGAATATGTATCAATTGACCCTTCTAAAATACAAGTGATGAAAGACTGACCTATTCCACAAACAATCAAAATGCTGTAAAGATTTTTGGGGTTGACTAGTTACTACCTCAAGTTTGTCAAGGATTACCGCTCTACCAAAAAAGGATGCATTCAAATGTAATGAGGAAGCTGAACAAAGCCTTTGTCAAGCTTAAGAACTCAAAGTCCACCACCCTAGTTCTTGCCTTGCTAGATTTCAACATGGTGTTCATCATTGAGTCTAATGCATCAGGAGTTGGCTTGATGTAGTTTTAATGCAAGATGGGTGTCCCGTTGCTTTTAACAGTAGGGTTGTTTCTCCATCCCACATCAGCATGTCGGTTTATGAAAGAGATTCTAGCCATTGTGCATGCAGTTACAAAGTGGAGGCCATATTTGATTGGCCGATATTGCCAAATCCTTACTGATCACAAGAGCCTTAAGTATTTTTTGGAGCAACGGATCTCTTCCATGGAACAGCAGAAGTGGATCACTCAGTTGTTGGGCTATGATTATGAGATTATTTACATGGAACAATAGAAGTGGGTCACTAAGTTGTTGAGCTATGACTATAAGATTATTTACAAGAAAGGGACCAAGAATGTGGTGACAAATGCATTCTCATGACTTCCTAAACGAGTCGAACTTATAGGTATTTCTATACCTGCATGTACTACTCTTGAACAAATCAGGAAGGAGTGGTGCCTGTGGCAAAATCCGAAATCTAGAGTTATTGTCCTAAAGTTACAACGAGAGCCAATTTGAATCCCTCCTTATTTTTGGGACTCTTTAAACTTACCCTTATAAAGAGTGTATTTTATTAGCGCCTAATTCAGCCCCCAAGCAAACCATACTACAAGAATTACACGCATCACTGACTTCGTTTTCTTGGAACCTACAAGCGAATTTTTTAGGAAATTTACTGGAAGGGAATGAAGGGTAAAATCAAAAAGTTTGTGGCAAAATATGATGTTTGTCAACAACAAAGGAGAAACAGTGGCAAGACCATGCTTTCTACAGCCTTTTCCTATTTCATAAGAAGCTTGGATTGATATCTCCATGGATTTCGTTGATAGACTACTACCATCTTCTCATGGAAAATCTTTTATTTTTGTTGTTGTGGACTGTCTCACAAAATATGCTCATTTTTTGTGCTATAACTCACCCTTATACTGCTATAAGTGTTGCTCGTACTTTTGATGAGAATATTGCCAAGTTGCATGGAATTCCTTAGTCTTTACCAGCAAATTTTGGAAGGAGCTTTTTCGTTTGCAAGGAACACAATTCAATATGAGGATTGCATATTATCCACAATCAAATGGGCAAACTGAAGTTGCTAACAAGTGCTTGGAGACATCTTTGTTGCTTTACTAGTGACAAACCAAAGTATTGGGTGTGATGGCTTCCATGGGCTGAACACTGGTACATCACCACTTATCATTCCTCCATCAAGTTGACTCTATTTGACATTGTTTATGGACGAGTCCTCCTATTCTTGATAGATACTCAGCTGGATCATCAAGAATTCATCAAAGTTCACAAGGAGTTACATCATTGAGACAAAGTGCTTCAGCTCCTCAAGGAAAATATTGTTGCAGCTTAAGCTCATAAGAAACAAGTTGATAAGCACCGCAGTGAAAGGAATTCTTAGTGGGAGATTAGGTATTTCTCAGGCTAAAGCCCTATAGACAGATATCTGTGACTGTTCATTCTTCAATGAAGTTGTTTCCTCGGTTTTATAGGTCTTACAAGATCCTGGAACGCATAGATCCTGTTGCTTATCGTTTTGACTTACCAATTGGTTTTAAGATACATCTAATTTTTCATGTCTCTTGCCTCAAAAAGAAGTTAAGCGAGCAAGTTACTGGGCCACACCACTTGCCAAATATTACACCTACTAGTGAGGTTCAAGTGCAGCCACAAGTAATTCTGGATCTTCAAGTGGTCAAATGTAGAAGTCAATACATCACAAAAGTTTTAGTTCATTGGTCTCACTTACCATCTAAAGGTGCGACTTGAGAAACTTACCAATCTTTGGAGAAGAGATTCCCAGAGTTTATTGCAGCTCAGCCTTAAGGACAAGGCTGATTTAAAAGAGGCTGGAATGTTAGGATTCCCAAATCAATTGGGATCTTCGATTTAATATTATTACTCCCAAATTGATTAGGATTTATAATTAATGTGTTATGATTCCTAAATCAATTGGGATTCTATTTTATATTAGGATTCTATTTAGTGTTGGGATTTTTATTTAATGTGTTAGGATTCCCAAATCAATCAGGATTGAGTCCATTAAGGACTTGGATTGGGATATTTTATATTCTTAATAGGAGTAGGGTTCCCTATATATATAAACCCTACAGGGGCTTTTTCATTCAAGCAATAACATAATTCATAGTCTTTGGCTAATTTTGTGGCAGATCCCCTCATAGTGATCAACTCTATTTTCCTTTCTTTCAATTTCCCCAATTTTTCTATGATAAAACTCTAGGGTCTTTTAACACAACCTTAATAAATTCAAGTTAGAATCTTTGCATGGTCAAATAGTAGCTTATTATATGTGATTTTTTTTCTTATTTTTTCTTAATTTTAAAAATTATATGTAATTTATTTCCATAATTTTGTCTAAAAAATAAAATTCTTAAAAGGCTTATGCCTTGCTCCATAAGGGCCAAAATATGCCTCATGCCTTTGCCTTTTAAAACATTGGTCATTCTTGTCAAATGAGAAATTAATTATTTATTGGTTTGAAAAAACCTCAGATTTTATTGCTCCACTATGCTCTCTCTCCCTCTGTCTCAAACTTGCAAACTCGGAACATTTGCAAACAAAAACATGTGTTCAGCACACAATTGCGAACCATAAGCTTTTCTTGTAATCTTTTATTTCCTTTTTCAAAACAAATACCTGAATATGCTCTTCTTCCTATATAAGTACAACAGAGTGACATCTTGGTTGCTATTGCAGTACAACCAAATGAAGTCAAATGTTTAAATAGCATGTTTACCTCATTGCTGCATAGAAACCTACGAGCAGTTAAAAATATGGAAATTTGATGTTGATTTTTAATTCTTACTGATGAAAATGTGATGTTGTCTTAGGGGTATTTTTGGAAGCATTTCCAAATATAAATTACATTTATGGCTACTGGAATATTATTTTGTAAATCATTTGAATTTCTATATGATGTTAAGGTGAGGCTGAAAATGTAGTATTATTACAATAGTTGTCATGTATTGTGGAACTGCTTTTGTAGCAACGATTGACTAATGATGACTTCATCCTAACTGCCTTTATAAATTGCTAAAACAAGTGGCTGCCCCGTGTTGCATGAGCAATCCATAATCCTTGTTGCTGCAAATTTTAGAAATTTTCAATTTGCATAAGAACATTTTAAACTGCAGTTTCAGTATTTTGGACAAACTGCTTATTCAACTTTCACAAGTCCACCTGCCAGTGTTGTATTTTTTACTTAAGTTTCCTTGTTTTTCCCCAGTACCTTGCTGTCTCTCCTTGTGTGGCCTTCTTTCTATGGTGTTCTTGAGCCTTCAATTTTTGCTACTTACGTGAACAGATTGGTTTTGTACCATGTAGTTTTATAATTCCTTTCTTATGTAATTCTTGACAATCCCCTTCCTCTGCATTTATTGGACAATCTTCCCATTTAATGCTGGTTATTCATATTGACATCAATGTTTTAGGTAAATTCATTCTATAAATGTGCGTCTTGACTGTAGCATTTTATTTCCATTTGTCTTTTTTCTTTTTTTAACTGTGTTATAATTTTCCATGCTGCTATATTATTGAGTGATCACATCAAGATATTAGTCCTCCCCATCTTTTGAGATCTCTATTTGACATTTCATAATTGGGAAGTTCAAATATGTCCACTTGATACTCACTTGTGCAATCTCCTTCAATGTGGCAGGTTTTAGATTTACTTGAAGATGCTTGTGAATCACTGTTGGACAGCATTTTGGCAGAGAACAGTCACATTTTCAGTTCATAACTTACGGTTGAGCCAATCTGATCCAGCTCGAGACCTGGAATAATGGAGAGAATATTTTTCATGGCAAATTTAAATGATGTAAATTAATCATGTGTTGCACTTCTGTAATAATTTAATGTGCTGCAACCTCACATTCTTGCTCTGCATTCTGCTGGCTTATTTCTCATTTGGTTGATATGAGATTGGAATTTGGATGTAAATATACATTTGGATCAAGTGTCCTTAATTTTCAAGAGATGAATTAAAGTGGCTTATTTGCATGAGGAATTTCGCCTGTTATTTTTTTGGTTTAATACCTGCAGATAGGTTGTGAAATCAATTGCCACTTGAGCAATGGTGGAATGAAGAAGTGAATAGAAGAGAACTCAGGTGCATGCTACTGTTGGTAGCTTTGTTGCTACTAGATAGAGTTCGCTGGGGAAAAAATATGGCAGGAGAACCACATACAGTTCTAATTTGTTAGTTAATTATGCCAGATGCATCAGAGGAAAATATAGTTGTATTATTTCTGTAGTATTAGTATTATTTTTTACTACAATCAAAGAGGGAAATATCAACCTAGGTCCAACAAACCAACTGGACATCTTATGATAGATGATGCAAAACAAGCAAGCAGCTAGCCCCATGGGATGTCCGCTCGGATCTAGCTCCAGCATTATCCAACAGTTCCCTTGCAAACTGTACAGCGGGCTGTGTCTGCCATGGCATTCCTTTTAGCTTCATTGTAAGAACTCAAATGATGTAGGTCTTTTGAGCTATTTTCCAGGGGCGTTTTCTCCTTGGGCTGGCACTAATCATAGTGGAAAAAGCATTAACAAGATCTGAATCCTCTTCATTTATTATATTCTTTGCTGCATCTGGGTTGGCCAGTAGGAGCTTCCCCACAAGATACCCTGCAATTGACCAGGTTTGAAATAATCGTGCTTGTTTTCCAATAAATCTTGCTCCTCTGGTGTCATAATATTCGGGCCACTTGTCTCCAGTTATGCGCCTCTCAGCAACCTTGACGGCTTCTTCGGCAATCTCTGGCCTATTCATCTTTATGCATGCCACAGTAAGCTGAAACGAGGCACAATTATTTATGTCAACAAGAAATATTTCCAGTTTAAGCTGTGCCAGTAAGGAAATTAATCACTCTGCTTCTGTCATGTTCCGCAAGTGTCAGTAATATTTTGCATGGCAGCAAAACATCCAAGCTTAAGTTATTCTGTAAGGATGTAAAATTCCGCCATGGCTTTAGGACCATTAACACTAACAAAAATAATTGCAAAAATAAAAGGAATAATTGGAAAAATAAAAAGTGGGGGAGAGAGAGAGAGAGAGAGAGAGAGAGAGTAGGGGGAGCCTCTATCACAGGTAGATAAAATTATACTGGAGTAGATATTCTGGATTACCTCCAGGAATAAAATAGAAATTTTTAAGAAGAATAGACAACCAAGATAATCCTGAGACTTGCTATATCCTAATTTAGGGCTTCAATTACATCTCCTTGACTTTAATTACTATTCCAAAAACCCAATGATTGGAATCAGGTCCACCCTACTCATGTGTGTCTGCACCACTAAGCTACACTTGTGCCCACACTACCACTTGCATGAGTTGAAACATCTAAAAAAGGTGCAAGCTCACGCAACTATCTGGTTATTATCAAGAAAGGCTCAAAATCCAAAAAGACAGATGACTAGGTCACAGATTCACAGGTTACTAATTTGTTGGTAAATAGTACTCAGTCTCACTTAACCAATCGCCAGGAAAACTATCAAAAGTGTTGCACATGCAAATCTCCAAAGCAACATTTTATCATGTTCTTGTAAACTTGCACGTGCGGCAGGGTAAATATTTACATGAAGGGGAAAATTGGGAACAAATATGTCAAATCCATCCTCTGCAGCCTGCATGAATCTTTTCCATCAATTTTGTGCAACACAGCAGGCAGTGTAACACTGGTTGATATTTAACAGGGAACTTTCTATGCATATTTAAGTTTAGCAGCAGTAGTGAAACATTTAAGTTCAAGGGAGACAATTGTAATCTACAGTAGTCTGTTTTCCTACAACTTTATAAGCTAATTTGTTATGGAAAGAGCCCTACTGTTTCTTACATGTGAAACTGAAATAATTTTTGAGCATCTTGTCTCTCTTGATCACTCCTTTGGAGGAGGTCGACTATTAAAATAAACTTGGGTTTGTGTTTAGGCATTTGTATCTGGAGAAAGAATTTCTTGAGTGTACCCAAGCGTCATCAATTTGGTAGACAGAGCCAGCCCACATGCTGTGTTGCTGCCATTGTCCCCCCACCATCCATCTTCCCTCAACAATGGCACTCTTGCAGTCTGTTGCACCACCAGCCACAGAAAAGTTCACCATTGCCACAGCTCCCCAAAAGAGTGTTCTCCCAGTCTCTATATTCATCATAAATGCACCACCTAATTGCTGATGCAACCAGTGGAACATGTCACAGTCCTCTTTGACATCCACCCAGAGATGGCCTCAGTCATTGTGATTCGCTAAAAGATTCTCCAGCAGCACAGCGTTTGGGTTTGCCCAGTGCTGGCCTCAGTCACCTTGGAACTGTCAGTGAACAGCTTTGAGCCCCACTGCCAATGGCAGTCCTTCCACTAGGCAGCTGACTACAAGAAAGCCTTTCCACTTCCTTTCATTGCAAGACTCCATGCCAAATACCAGGATATTTTGACCCGATCTAACCCCAACTTGGTTACCTGAGCCTCTCTTCCCTCTGTCAGGTCCATCCCATTTAAAACCCAGATTTTTGTTGACCTTCTTCTATCTAACCCAACCCACTGTGAGCTGAGCTCAATCTTGCCCTTTAATTCTAAACCAGTTCTATTTCCACTAAAAAAGAGGAAAAAACCATGAGCAACTTTCGTCATCCACAAGACTAACCCTGATCTAGCCCCTATCCAACTGTCCCTGCAAAACCATGGTAACAGAGGACCAATTCAGGCTGGTGCAAGGAGACATGACCAATCTGCAAGATTGGCCCATGACCTGCCAATTTGAAAGATTGGACCAACTCATGCAGCAGCTCAATAAAATAGCAGACCTTCTTTAGATACATCAAGGCCCTCAATAATCAATTGGCCAAAATGCCGGTTCCACTGGATGCCCCGATGAGAGGAAAGAGAGTGGTTGATGATACTGATACCTCTAGCTCAGCTGCTTTCTCCAGCAAGTGAACCCCAGAACCACATGTTGGTTACTTTCATCATCAATACTCTGATGTCGCACTGCTCAATTTCAATGGGCAAGGTGATTTGGATGAACTCTATTACTTTTATAACCACTTAGAGAACATCTTTATTTACCAGGTGTTCAGGCTGAGGATAAAGTCAACCTTCCATAACCTGTTTAAAGGGTAAGCCAGCACTTGGTGGGGTACTATCGAGTCACAGCCATAACCGAGTGGATCCGGATGACGGAGATGCTGACTAAGAAGTTTGCTCCGATCAACTATGCCCAAGAAGTCTGCTCCCGCTTGTGCTCATTGACTCAACAAGGACGTCGACACACACCAGATAATTTCACCACCTCCTTGCCAGATGTCAGTTGGATGAACGTGCACAGCAGTATGTCATTGGGTACATTGGAGGATTGCAGTACAGATACGAATCAAGCTTGGCAACCAACACTTCAAATTCTTTGACCAAGTCTCCACTTGCATCCTATGCTAGGGATGTAGAAAAGGATTTCATCTTTATGAAGAACAGCTAGAAAAAGTGGTTGGATCACAGGGAGTCCAAAGCTGCCATATCAAGCTCCCTAGAGCCTGTGGAGACCCACTGACCAGAAAAGCCATGTACAGAATGTAATAATAAGGGTTATGTATCTTGGCAGTGCTCTGTAAAAACTCCTGACATATAGTGGAAGGGAAGACTAAACTAAGGGAGACAATTACATATATATCATCCTTTGGACCCTAGTAGTGGTGAGGAAGAGGGTTCTGATAGTCAACAGATCGCACAAGTGCATGCTTGTGATGTTACTTGCTGAGGCACAAAAAAGCTGGGATCGAGACCAGCTCCAAAACTGAGCAAGTTTTTATGGCATGCGCGAGTTGTCAAGTATGAGTGTTGAATAATTGGGTAAAATGGAACACTAATCACATGGTAGGTCTCTCCCTCTATTTATAATATGTCAAAGTACATACCAATAACCATAATACCCTTACTAACTCTCACTTGTTAACATAACACTAACACACTAATAATTATAAATGATGAGATAACCATCAACACTCCCCCTCAAGCTGGAGCAAATATATATCACATGCTCCTAGCTTTGTTACGAATGAGTTTAGCACAAGCACCCCCTAAGGCTTTAGTAAATAAATCAGCAAGCTGCAAATCAGATTTCACATGAGTGGTGTTTATGAGCTTCTGCACAAGTTTCTCCCAAACAAACTAGCAATCAACTTCAATGTGTTTTGTCCATGGAAAACCACGTTGGAGGCAATATGAATGGCAGCTTGATTATTACACATCAGCTCCATAGACTGAAACTGTGAAAAACTCAGTTCTTCCAAAATGTTCTTTAGCAAAACAAGTTCACATGTAGGGTGAGCCATGGTCCTATACTCTGACTCAGCACTTGGCCTGGCCAACATAATTTGTTTCTCACTCCAACAAACCAAATTTCCACTAACAAAGATGCATTAACCCCACAGTGGATCTTCTCTCAAAAAGTAACACAACCCAATTTGCATTAGTACATCATTAAATATGAGTGTGACCTCGATCCTTATATAAGAGACCTCTCCCATTAGTATATCCCTAAATATGAGTGTGACCTCGATCTTGATATAAGTGGTCTCTCCTCCTAGGTGCACGTTTGAGATATATCAAGATGCAAATTATTGCATCCCAGTTACTTGTTCTTGAAGAATCAAGAAACTAATGCACAACACTTGTTGCGAAAAGATTCCCAATAAATAAAATCGGAAATACCCTTTACTTTATCTCATACTACTCTCTCGATACATAAATTGATGGAGTTCCCGAAGTAATTTATTTATCTTATTATAATTATAAATTAAAATTTATTACATAGCTAGAATAACCTTCACAAATTGTGAATAGTAATTACCCCTATCCCCCTCTAGGGGTATTTTAGTGATAGGTTCTATAATAGTTGGTTCATCAAAATAAAATCATTCCCATAAACTCGTTCATAGGAATTGTTCAAAACATAGCGTAAAATTGAAAACAAAAATGCATTTCAATGAATAATCCAATTGGTATAAGCGATTGTGAGATAATTCATCTCTCCAACAAGTCTCCAATGTTAGTCTGGGTTAGGCAACAAATCACCCATATTTGGCACTAACTTACAGTTAGGATCCATAGATGTATCGACGTGTTTGGATCCCAATAGTCTAGTCCCATCTAAAAGATTTAGAACATACTTCCTCGGTGACAAGACGGATCTTATGCAAGATCTTGATACTTCTATACCCAAAAAGTACTTCAATGGTCCCAAATCCTTTGTCTGAAACTTAGTCTGCAAGAAATGTTTGGGCTCTAGATATCTTGAACATCATCACCATTAATCACAATATCATCCATATACATAATAAGCAGAATTCTTCCGAATAAAGTATGAAGATAAAATACAAAATGATCTACTACACACTATCGAAGGTCAAACTCAAGTACTGCAACACTGAATTGATCAGACCATGCCCTGGGGGACTGTTCTAAACCATATAATGACTTCTGAGCAGACACACTAAGCCTGACGCTCCCTGAGCAACAAACTCAAGTGGCTACTCCAAATAGACCTCCTCCTGAAGATCACCATGGAGGAGAGTGTTGACTTTTTTAGTCTAATACTTGTTTTGTTTATGACAAACCATAGCATCTCATCTGTGTGCTGAGTGAATGAACAGGTTTACCTTTCTAAAAGCACAGATGATGTTGCAATATGGAAGCCTTGAAAAGCACCTAAAAAATCATATTCCATGGCGTATTCCATGAACATCAGGGGGCAGAGCTTGAAGACTTTGTTTCTTGAGTTGTAATAGTAATTAGGGTTTATTTGTGCATGCATGCTTATATAATTTTTTTATTGAAGCTCAGCTTTGACCTAAATTGACCTTAGGAACCCTTCATTAAATGAAAACCTTTTTATACTTAAAGATTAATTGCTACAAAAGGTTTAAAACATTTTTGAAATCAAAGACAAGGCCAAAAACTCATTTTTGTTAAGGCTAGTCGACCGGTCTATAAGGCTCAGTTGACCAAAGCTTGCTTAAAGCCAAAAATGAGGATTTTACAAAAGGCGCAATCGACTAGTTGTTCAGGCCCAGTCTACCGGTGTGACCACATGGGCAATTTACAAAGGGCCCAGTCGACCGGCCTCTTGTAAGACTATTTAGGCCACTCGACCGGTGCATACGAAAGGGCACAAATGTAATTTGAATAGCCCGGCAGACCGAACTCTTTAAAACCTATGAAGCCCAGTTGATGAGTCTTCATCTATATAAAGCCCAGTCGATCGGATCATAGTACCCGGCAGACCAAAGCTCAATAAAATGAAAATCGCCCTTTGGTCGGTCGATCGGACCTCGGGCCAATCGACCGGACCTCTTAGGTTCAGCCCAAATTGAGCTTCAAATGGTCATAAAAATTCAAATTATAATATTATTTTAATGCCCAACAGTCACCTAACAACCATATTTCCAAAATGCCTATAAATACTTGGCCAAACCTCTTTTGAAATGTTAGAGAAACATATTGAAAGATATATGGTTTATTCTTTGATTTCATCTTATCTTCTTTACTCCATTTCAAAGATTATATGCATTTTCTCCTACTCTTTCTTTTGAAAAATCTTTTTGGAGAAAATCTTGGGGTTATACAAGTAAGCTTTAAGCATATATTAAATTTATATATACTTTCTTGAGGAGCTTCTTGTTCTTGAGATTTCAAAGATCAAATTGTTATTTCTCCATCTTTCATTTTGAAAATACTTTCTTGGAGAAAAACTTTTTAAGGGTTCTTGAAAAGGTTCTTAAAAAGTTTTGAGCTTGTAACAAAGTTCATAAGCTTGAGAGCCTTTTCTTTTTATCTTGTGTTAGTCTCAAAGATTGACTCTCCTATTCACTTCATCTTGAATATTGTTTGTGGAGGAAATCTTTGAGTAAATCAAGAGAGCTTTGAGCAATATATTCATTCATATATTTGTGCTTGAAAAACTTCTCGTATTTGATTTTACAAAAGTTCAATCTTAAGAAAAAACATTTTCCACACTCTCAATTTTTATTTCAAAAAACTATTTTGAGAGGAAAACCCTAACTCTATTGAACTTCATTTTATAAATCATTTGAGAGTGCATCTAGTTTTAAACTTGTACAATCACCTTGTTAGAAGCATTGTTAATTGTACAAAAAATTGTTTTTGAAAACAAGCCCTTCGCGGTTCGGGTTGTGAACCGTGGCCGAGAGTACATCACTTGGAGAGGTAGCTCCGCCTAGAAGGAGTGGTATACGGTGTGATCTGTACTGAGTGAGGGCACATCACTCAGAGAGGGGAACTCTACCCTATTGAAGGAGTATTAAGCGTGGGGTATCGCTTAGAGAGGAGGGTTCCATCATACTTGAAGGAGTGTGTAACAATTTAACTCCACCCGGTTAAGTGAGCAAGTTTAGTAAAATCCTTGGGGGGTTTGCCCGAGGCGAGGACATAGGCAGGTATGGCTGAACCTCATTAAAAATCTCAGTGTCAATATTTCTCTCTCTAATCTTATTTAAATTTCCGCACATGTATGTTTAATTATTTCTTGTTGTGATAGCCTTACATACACGCATATAATTTTGATTGGGATAGTGCTTGGTGAATCGTTTATAATTATCCTCAACCCTCTTGGGATCACACCATTCCCCTCAATTGGTATCAAAGTCCGGTTGCAATAAGCTTAACAGTATTTGCATAAAGATTGCAATGACTCTTTTCAGTGTATGCCTGTTTTGAAAGGGTCAATCCTTTGCAAATCCTCCATTGCTTTTATTGTGCAAATTTTACCTTTTGAAAATTGAAAATAAGTACTTTTGTAAAATCAATTGATTAGAGGTTTTGGAAAGCATTTGTCAAAGGAAATTTTATCCCAATAAAAATGATTTAAAATGTTGAGTTCCCAAACATGAAAATGATTTGAATGAACATGACATAGATTTAATGCATATAAATTTTAGTGCCATGCATATGTTATATTGTGCCTTAAATACTAATGCTTTTACAAAGATTATGTGTCATACTAGTACTAAGGATATTTGGGAACAATAAGAGGTATGAAAAATCGAGAGAGAGGAGAACACCACTCCAAGGATTTTGAGCTTAAAAGATTAAGGAGTGAAGTGAATAGGTATATCTTCCTCCTTCTACTTTATTAAATATTTCATGTAATGATTCATATGTTGTATATCTTGTGTTAAATCTATTTGCGGATCATATGATGAATCTGATAATAATAATAATAGCATGCTATCTTATGAGAAGCTTAAATAATAAATTTTTTTAATACTCATAAGATGTTAGGATAAAATGGGTACTAATGTTTAAATGCTTAGATAGTGCTTAAAATTCCAAATCTTAGTATACTCTGCTGTTATAACTAAGAACCATAGAAATTCAGCCAATATGAAAATTTTAGTGATAATATCCAATCTAATTGCTTAACGTATATATATCATTATGATTGGTTAAAATGTAAAAATATTGGCTATAGCATGCTTAGGTAAAATCCACTCCTAATGGACAAATGTGTATTTATTTCTTAATGCTATATATATGCGTAAGTTGAAAATCTTAAATATAGCATATTTTTGTCCACCACATAGAATTGAGCTTTAGGGAAGTAATCATAAAACTATATATATTATATAACCCTAAACTCATAATGAAGCTTAATTGTTTAATCATATCCAAATGCATTTGAAGCTTATCCCCTTGTTAGAAATTATTGGTTAAATCTAAGCATAAAAGGCCAAATGAAAATAATTGAACATGTAGTATCTTTGGCTAAGGGGTTAAGTGAAAAGCGGGTAGAAAATAGGCTTAAATTTATAAATATGTTCAGCCCCAATCGATTGGACACCCTCTAGGCCAGTTCAAAATAGAGCCCCAGTCAACCGGCACATTAGGGCCAGTCGACCGGAAGTCTTTGTTTGCCAAATTAAGCCTATGCGATTGCTCCCCAGCCGACCGGACCATCAGCCGGTGCCTTCTATGTGCACCCCAGTCGACTGGCCTATTTAAATGGTCCGATAAGCCCTAGATCTCAATGTCCAAATCAAGTTTATTGAAAATCTAAAACTTGGCTAATAATTTGAGGCTTGAAAAGCTGAAAATTGAAAACATGATGCTTAGGCTACATAATTGAGAGGGAGCAGCATTGTAAAATTCATCCAATAAAGTACTTTATTGTGTTATGCTTATTTTAGAAATATCTTATCGTTTGTGTTGGATGATTTGTGTGAGCTGAATGCTACTATCCATTCCTTGCTGATTGTTTAAATTCGTTTGATGGATAGTTAATTATAATTACTGCTCTAAAAGCATTCTTTCCATTCTGCGCTTAAAGTTTAATAATATTTGATGAATGGATTATATTGTTATTGACTATACTGAATTGCATGCTTGAAATGGAACGTCATCTGCATGACTGATGCAGATAATTGCGAATTGCATGCTGGTAATTAACTAGGATCTTCCATGTTGAACTGACTACTCTTTAAGTTTAATAATATTTGATGAATGGATTATATTGTTATTGACTATACTGAATTGCATGCCTGAAATGGAACGTTATCTGCATGGCTGATGCAAATCATTGCGAATTGCATGCTGGTAATTAACTAGGACCTTGCATGTTGAATTGAATAATCACATACAGACTTATATGCTATCTAGTTGACTGAAATCATGACTCCATAAGACTGTTTTTGAATTCTAAACACTTTATAAGTCTTATGTAGTATCAAAGTAATGACCATGTTCAACTTAGTATTTTAATCTTAAGTGGCCACTTAGACTATTGAATATTTATAGTTGTTGCATGTTAAAAAGGTCATTTGCATGCTGATTTAATTCGTTAATGTAAATCCTTGCATGCTAAATGAAAATGCTTTGAAAGAATAATGCATGTTGATTAAACTTTATGAATATCTTTATAGAAAACGCATGCAAAATAATTAAATAAGTAATTGGTGCATGTTGAACCCTAAATGGTATATGCTAGATAGAAAACATGCATACCTACCAACGCACACAGCACTACATAAGCTTTCTGGAATACAAATGAACATCTTTAGAAGTATTATGCATAATCATTGTAGTGCTAAAGTCCCTCGAACTTTCGTAGGATGCTCTAATTTATGCACATTCTATGTTCTTAGGAAATTCTAGGTTCATGGACACCATTTGGTCAAATCTTTGAATTATGTACTTCACTTAAGACCTAAATGGTTAAACATCATCCCTTTAATTAAACATCTCATGTTCTAATGATGGTCCATAAACTAGGACAAATGCATGACATTGGGGAAGTTTTTATTTGTCACATACTTATTGAGTATCTTGAGTTGTGTTATCTTCTTGAACCCCAACTGCACAGTTATTGCATAATATTTGTGTATAACCCTGATGGCTATCACGTGTTAAATGAAATGCAATATGTCATGCTTGTGTGCTAAATGTTTAACATTTGTTGCATGTTGAAATTTTTCTTTAGGATGAATACATGGATTGATAAATTAATTTCATCCTTGTCTAAAAATGCAAGTATGTGTGCATGCAAATATACTGGGGAGCACAAGCTCCATCCTTATGAAAAAGGATTAAAATCAAACCCTATGGACTCATATGCATAGTATTTTCTATTTTTTTTTGTTTTTAGAGTCCTAAAAGTTTTTTTAGGTACGATGAACATCATATCTTGTTTCTTATGGAATCATATTTTGATATGAATTGTTCTTGGAGCATATGAACACTGCACACAACTTAATTTCAGTTTTCTAGTGCTTGTGTGTTCTAGAAATAGCTTACTGGTTGAACACAAATGATTTAACATATATCCAATAAAAATTAGGTTAAAAATTCAAAACTGGTTATTCATACTGGCTGATACATTTCAGCACTTAAATGCATCTAAGCTAGTACTCAAATTAAAAAGGGGAGCCTTTTAAAATTAAGTTCTATATTCTTGCGCTCACCCATCCTTTAGCTTAGACTTCTTTTAAAAGCTTTCAGAAGTGGCATGTTCAAGAATCCTTTCAATCAATCCTCACTTCTTTAAGCCCATCCTTCCTGCAGGTTCCCACCAATACTTTTACTCTTTCGGTTTATACATATGCTTAAACATATCGTTGGCCTTACAAGGCTTAAAATCTTGTTTTGATGCTAACAAACAAGTGGAACTTAACATATTTGGTTAAGTGATGATTTCAGGGCTCACATATGTGAAAGCAAGTTCAAAGTGCTCACAAGGATCAAATGAAGCTTAAAGAATCAAAAGCATGATTTTAAAGATGATATGCTAAAGCTTGAAGTCGAGATGGAACCAAAGAAGCAAAGCAAGAGAGCCAAAGAAAAGCAAAGTGCTCAAAGAAAAACAAGCATGAAGACTTGAGTGTTTTAAAATGTCAAATGTCCTAGAAGTCTTTATGTAAGTGCTTCATAGTTTAAATATCGTTTGAAATATTTTGAAGCTCTTTAGGGGATATTTATGGACTTAGAGACCCATTTTAAAATCTCGGAAAATGTTTTATGAAAGATCAAATCAA
Source organism: Malania oleifera (assembly GCF_029873635.1). Taxonomy (NCBI): domain Eukaryota; kingdom Viridiplantae; phylum Streptophyta; class Magnoliopsida; order Santalales; family Ximeniaceae; genus Malania; species Malania oleifera. Next base: position 42,378,282 of record NC_080418.1, on the reverse strand, counting down.
GAAAACAAAACTAATTTTGAAAAACTAAAAATGAAAAACTAGAAAGTGGACTAGTCAACCGACAGACCAGAACACCTTGGAATGGCTCAATCAACTGGCAAAAACAACATGTTGAAAACCTGCCCAGCCGACTGACCATTATGAACTAGGATCAGTCAGCCGACTGACAAAGAATGCAACTGTAAAATAAGCTGCCCAACCAACTGACCAAATGAACTAAACTAAGCCAGCCGACTAACAATGTCCAGCCAACTGACAACTTTTGAACGTGGTCGAGCCAGTTGATTGACAATTTACTGAATTTAATTTCTGGCAAACAGAAGGGTCTCAACCGCCTGTCTAGCCGACTGACCCTGTGAAAATCATTACCCAGTCGCCTGTCCAGCCGACTTACTCCACGGGGTTTCAAATTTTTTAACTCCAATGGGAAAATTTTAAAAATTAGTTTTTCAAATGTGAACGTTATAAAAACTTAAGGACACTCCAAGTAACTTGGGGAACAAGGAAACTAATCCTAAAAAGCTTATAAATACTACCTTAGTCCCAAGAAATTAACACACAAGCAAATACACAGCATACTTACATTAAATCTCTCAATATCTCTCAAAGTTCTCTATTGCTCACAATCCATCTGGGAGATAACCTCTGAAATTGTTTATGAATCAACAATCTACGGTTCTCATACTGAGTTTTCTCAATCACTAAAGAACCCTTGGGAGTGTTCTTGTACGCAGCTTCTTTTTGTATTCTTGCAGTGTTCTTGGACGATTCAAGATGTTTGGATCGTTGGCTAAAGCGAGGGGATATCGCTTAGAGAGGTGGGCTCTAGCCTAATTGAAGGAGTGACCAAGTGAGGGGATATCGCTTGGAGAGGGCTCTAGCCTACTAAAGGAGTGTGTAAACGGTGTTGTTCCGCCTGGTAAAGGAACTGGTTTTAGTGAATCATTTGGTGGTTTACCAAAGGCGAGGACGTAGGCTGGGTATAAGCCAAACCTCATAAAAGTCGTGGTCTCACTCTCTCTTTCCCTTGCTCTTTATTTTTAGCACATTTAAATTACGTGGATGATTTAATTTCTTAATCATATATACTACGTAAATTTGAAAATTAAGTAAACTTAAAGTCTAATTTTGATTTGGGTTGCAGAAACTGAAAGGGAGTATGTTGGTTAAACCATACTTTACGGAAATTATAAGGGAGTACGTTAATTGGTTAACACCCAAAGATAAATTAACTAAGAGTTTATTTGAATTCTGAATTTTGGGAAGAGTGCGAATGTTTTGTTGAAAATCAATTTTGAGAAAGCTAATTCATTATCAAAGGGATTGCATTAACCACAGGGCTTGGTTCAAATTCATATCCACAGGGCTTATATGAACAAACAACCATCTTAAGTTCTTACATTACTTAAGTGTTGTATACTTTAATCTTGATTTGGTTGTTTGCTTTCAAATTGTTTGGTTGATTGATTACTTGAATGAATGAATGTTTATGTGGTCGTGGATTAAATAAAGAAATAAGTTTTTGCTGAAAGTTTGACGAATCAACAAGAAGTTAAGAATTTCTAAAAAGATTTAAAAGAACATATTTAAAACCCAATTCATCCCCCCCCCCCCCTTTCTGGGGACTACACCTTGTTTTTTCACATATTTTTCCCACAATAATATTAGGTGGAACCATTGCTCCAATCCTTGCCATATGATCTTGCATTTAATCTTTAAATTTTAGGATCAATATGGTTGATTTTTTTTGGTTAAAATATGATTTGAAATGTTCTTAAATGTTCACCAGAAAAATGTAGGCTTGCTTGACCCTCTATGTTAAAGTTTCTTTTTCAACAAGCTTTGATATCAGTCCATTGTAATTAATGATAATATTCAAAGGGGAGATTTTCTTAAAACTCATGACTTATGCTACTTATAATAAAATCACTTTTTATCATGAAATTCAAAAGCTTAAGGGCTCTAATTACTTAAATGGTCTTCTTAAACTAAGGAGAAATTTTTTATTAGCCCTTTTGCTGATGACAAAAGGGGGAGATGTTTTGTGTGCGCAAAATTATTATTCTTATTCCCTCTCCCTATCCTTTTTGTTTTTCACAAATAGAAAATGATATTACAAATTGAAATCTTTCTTTTGTATCATGTAAACTTTGTGCTTAATTGAATATTTTTTAAAATAAGCTTCAATATTACATGCACAATGAACCACCACTAGACTCAAATGCTAAACTTAAAATTTCTGAAGTCTTCATATGCTTGAACTGTATTGAATATCTTTTTTAATTTAGGCATATTCTTAGGGGGAGCCTTTTCAGGCTTAACCCAATTTTGCTCCTGTGTTTATTATTATCAAAAAGGGGAAGATTATTGACTTTTTGAGCTCGATCCCTGTTTTGATTATTACAAACCACAGCATCTCATCTGTGTACTAAGTGAATGAACAGGTTTACCTTTCTAGAAGCACAGATGATGTTGCAATATGGAAGCCTTGAAAAGCACCTAAAAGATTATATTCCATGACGTATTCCATAAACATTAGGGGGCAGAGCTTGAAGACTTTGTTTTTTGAGTTGTAATAGTAATTAGGGTTTATTTGTGCATGCATGCTCATATAATTTTTTATTGAAGCTCGACCTTGACCTAGATTGACCTTAGGAACCCTTCATTAAATGAAAACCTATTAATACTTAAAGATTAATTGCTACAAAAGGTTTAAAAAAATTTTGAAATCAAAGACGAGGCCAAAAGCTCATTTTTGTTAAAGACTCAGTCGACTAGCGTGCGCTTAAAGCCAAAAATGAGGATTTTACAAAAGGCCCAGTCGACTGGCTATTCAAGCCCAGTCGACAGGTGTGACCACATGGGCAATTTACAAAGGGCCCATTTGACCGGCCTCTCGTAAGACTATTTAGGCCAGTCGACTGGTGCATACAAAAGGGCACAAATGTAATTTGAATAGCCCAACAAACTGGACTCTTTAAAACGTACGAAGCCCAGTCGACCAAATCATAGTGTCCGAAAGACCGAAGCTCGGTAAAATGGAAATCTCCCTTTGGTTGGTTGACTGGACCTCGGGCCTGTCGACCGGACCTCTCGAGTTCAGCCCAGATTGAGCTTCAAATGGTTAGAAAAATTCAAATTATAATATTATTTTAATGCCTAACGGTCACCTTACGGCCATATTTCCAAAATGCCTATAAATACTTGGCCAAATCTCTTTTGAAATTTTAGAGAAACATATTGAAAGATATATTGTTTATTCTTTGATTTCATCTTATCTTCTTTACTCCATTTCAAAGATTAAATTCATTTTCTCCAACTCTTTCTTCTAAAAAATATTTTTGGAGCAAATCTTGGGGTTATACAAGTAAGATTTGAGCATATATTAAATTTATATATACTTGCTTGAGGAACTTCTTGTTCTTGAGATTTCAAAGATCAAATTGTTATTTCTCCATCTTTCACTTTGAAAATACTTTCTTGGAGAAAAACATTTTAAGGGTTCTTGAAAAGGTTTGAGCTTGTATCAAAGTTCATATATATAGCTTGAGAGCCTTTTCTTTTATCTTGTGTTAGTCTCAAAGATTAACTCTCCTATTCACTTCATCCTAAATATTGTTTGTGGAGAAAGCTTTGAGTAAATCAAGAGAGCTTTGAGCAATATATTCATGCATATATTTGTGCTTGAAAAGCTTCTAATATTTGATTTTACAAAAGGTCAATCTTAAGGAAAAACATTTTCCATACTCAGCTTTTATTTGAAAAATAGTTTGAGAGGAAAACTCTAACTCTATTGAGCTTCATTTTATAAATCATTTGAGAGTGCATCTAGTTTTAAACTTGTGCAAATCAGCTTGTTAGAAGCATTGTTTATTGTACAAAAAATTGTTTTTGAAAACAAGCCCTTCGTGGTTCGGGTTGTGAACCGTGGCCAAGTGAGGGTACATCACTTGGAGAGGCGGCTCTGCCTAGAAGGAGTGGTATACAGTGTGATCTATACTGAGTGAGGGCACATCACTCAGAGAGGGGGACTCAACCCTATTGAAAGAGTACCAAGCGTGGGGTATCGCTTAGAGAGGAGGGCTCCATCCTACTTGAAGGAGTGTGTAACGGTATTGCTCCACCCGGTTAAGTGAGCAGGTTTAGTGAAATTCTTGGGGGGTTTGCCCAAGGCGAGAACGTAGGCAAGTATAGCCGAACCACGTTAAAAAACTTGGTGTCAATATTTATCTCTCTTATCTTGTTTAAATTTTTGCACGTGTATGTTTAATTATTTATTGTTGTGATAGCCATACATGCACACATATAATTTTGATTGGGATCTTGCTTGGTGAATTGTTTATAATTATCCTCAAAATTTTTTAAAATCCTAATTCACCCCCCCCCCCTCTTGGGATCACACCATTCCCCTCATAAAGCATTCTTCACATCTAATTGGTGGAGAGGTCAGTGATAGGTGGTGGCTAAGGGGATGAACAAACATACCGGGGCAAGTTTGGCGACAGGTGAGAATGTGTTTGAATAGTCCAAGCCATACACCTGAGTACATCCTTATGCAACAATACGAGCCTTCAATCGAGCCATGGAACCATCTAAATTGAACTTCATAGTGTACACCCAACAACAACCAACGACAAACTTATCAGGAGGAAGAGGTACCAACTCCCAAGTATCATTATCTTGTAGCGCATGCATCTCTTCTATCATTGCATTCTTCCACCCAGAATGGGGTAGGGGGGGGGGGGGAGGGGGTGCTTTAGAAATAGACTTTGGAAGAGCAACAAAAGACAAAGTACAAACAAAACTAGTAGGAGGGTGACAAGAAATCATAACAAAAAAAAAATTGGAGATCAGATGTTGGATACAAGTGCATTTACCTTTCGAATAGAAATAGGAGGATCAAACACATAGGGAAGAGGATCATCTAATAAGGGAATTGGAGGCATAAAAGTGGAAGCTGGAAGAGGCTCTCATCCCTTGAGTCACCATGTGCACACTTACAAATTGGGAGGATCCAAGCAATGAGGACTCAAACTAGAGGAAGATGTAGGAAGATTGGATAGAGAAAATAGGTTACGATTAAAAGGGCTAGGCAGAGGAAGGGACTCATCAAGGTCAATAGAACTCAAAGAATCAGAATAGTACATCGTAGACTCAAAAAAGGAGACAACAACAAAGAAAGAATCGATGTAAAGTAGGGCTATAACATCAATATACCTTTTGAGTATAGAGGTAACCCAGAAAATACATTTGATAGCACAAGGATCCAATTTATCCCTTCCTGGATTTAACTGATGAACGAAGGACACACAATTGAGTCTACAAGAAGGAAGGGAGAACAAAGGAGCCTTCAGGAAGGGATTTTACCACCAAAAAGAGAGCAACCAGTGAGCATAAGGTCATTCCAAAAATCTGTGGGGGCATTAATTAGATATAATAGGGTGTTTGACTGAATCAAGAATGTCTGTTTTTCCGTTCCCCAACTCCATTTTTTTGTGATGGATCATGCTAGAGTAAGTCATATAGGTAGTGAATTGAGTACTAAAGTACTCCTTAGCATTATCACTTGGAAGTATCCAGATTAGCATACTAAATTGAGTTTTTATTTGAGGACAAAAGGCACAAAAGATATGAAACAACTCAAAACGGTCTTTCATTAGATACAACCAAGTCATTCTAGAGTATTCAATGACAGATGTAACAAAGTATCATAACCTTAACTTTGACGTGACACAAGACCCCAAACATCAAAATGGACTAACATAAAAAGGTTAACAGCTCTTTGATTGACTCAGGAGGCAAAGGGAACCCGATGATGCTTTCCTAAAGTAGGAACTAGTTGTTTTAATAAGAACAGAATCAGGAGAGAAGGTTACAAAGCAATTTAGTCATTTTGTAATTTTACTAACAAACATAAGATTAAAGGAGGATTTAGGAATGTATTAAACAGAAGAAAGAGAAATTGAGGGAGTAGGATTTATTGTTCCTATTCCCTTAGTAGCAGTAGTGGACCATCAACAAGGGTAATTTGAGGTAGATTTTTAGAATATTGGAGATCAGAAAAGAAGTTGGTGACAACTGTCATATGGTCAATAGCGGCAAAGTCTATAACCTAGGGAATAGGGGGAGAGATATCAAATGACATACAAACAGTATGATTACTTCTTTGAGCAACAGATGCAATGAGACTATTATAGTACACTATTCACTTGAACAAGAAACTAATGAGCAAGACACTTTTGGGATTTGGCAACTCCATCCCAACACATAAACCACCACAATAGAGCAGCAGATCAAAAATACACAGCAGACAACATTTTTTTCAAATTCATCAACCCCATCCCAACAAACACAACCTTTGATAACCAATGCAAACCAAAAGCACACAACGTATGAATAAAAAACACAGCACATACCACTGTTTCAGGCCCAATAAACTCAACAACCATTGACAAACAGCATTGGGAAGCATCAAACAACCTTTCCTCGGGAGCCGCACATGAGCAATTAAAAATGGTGAGACCTTTGGACAAAAAACAACACAAAAAAACTTCACTAATATGTTTATATAGGGATTTGAGCACTGCCTGATGAATTCAGGCCAGAAACATGCCTGAAATTGGCTCTACACATCAGCACGTGGGATCAGCCCTGGGAGCCTTTCAATCGGTGCGTAAGGGCACTTGGGGGACTGTCTGGAGATGGGATTTCAGTGGTAGGGGGGAGGGTGAGCAGATCAGCAGCGTCTGTGGGTGACTATGGTGGTGTTTTGCAAAATCTATAGCATATTTTGTATTCCTGAACTGGCAGTGTCACCTAGGAATTTCTGGTGACTGCTCTGACTTCTGGCAGCTGCTGCCTGTTTCTTAGGGCTATAGTGTTGCTGGAAAATATTCTATGATGGTAGACATGCAGCAGATTTAGGGTTCTAGGCTTCATTTTTTATGGTGGCTGTGACAATTAGGGTTTTAGGTCATAGAATCATGCTATGATACAATGTTGAATAATTGGGTAAAATGGAAGACCTATCACAACGATAGGTATCTCCCTCTATTTATATTATATGTCAAAGTACATATCAATGACCATAATACCCTTACTAACTCTCACTTATTAACATAACACTAACACACTTAATAATGCCAACTAAAATAACCATCAACAGGGTCCAACAACTATGCGACTTGTCTGGGATTACATGATCTCAAAACCCACAAAAGGTTTTCAGATTTCAAGCAGGTTTTAAAGATAGCTTGTCCTCTTGTGTGGATATTGTATTGATCATCAGGGAAATTTTTCAAGCTATGATGCGATGCTGCGATTCTCTAATTGTTGACATAAAGTGAGGAACACTTTGGCAGTTTTGAGTATCATATGACATATGACGTCCGTGTAAACAATATCAAGGTCAAGGTTGGTTCAAACCATTTATGAGATACAATCTTAACCGTCATCCCAAATCCTATGAAGATATGGGGTAGTCTTGGACATGTTCTTGTTCTCCAAGTCCACCTTCTATTAATTCGCTCTCGAGGTCAAACTTCCCATGGTAGACGGGATTGAAGGCAAGAGGAATGTTCATTGTAGAGACTTGGACCAACCCAAGGGCCTAAATTATCAATCAAGAAAATATCCAAAATTTGATTTGATTTTCATTTTTAAATCATATTTATTATGGCTTGATTCTCGCAATAAAAAATGTAGCAAATTAGGAAACTTTGTATTTTAGAATTTAGAAACTGAACTTATATTTAGTAAGCCTTAGGAGGACGTAGATTATGAAATGAACTTGGGTTTGTGTTTATTAGGGGTTTGTACCTGTAGTGTGTGTTTCTTGAGTCTCACATAACAAAGGAAGGAGCAAATACACAAGAAAGAAGAAACAACATAAGGGCAACGATGCCCACCAATCTCTCAAAACATCTGAAAAAAAATCCCAACAAGATGCAAATAAAACAATTCTATCCCAAAGCAATGATAAAGTCAAATCCATTCTGCTAAAAATGCACGTTTCTTTCCAATCCAAATGCTCCAGAACACAACAAAGATATCACACTTCCACAAACAATTAGCATCATTTTTCCTTTCAACCCCTCTCAAAGGAGTGAGTAGAAAAAATGTTAATAAAACTTGGACAAACCCAACTCTCCAAAAAGATCAAACATTTATTCTACAAAAGCTGAGCAACCTGGCAGAGCCAAAAAAATGGTGGGAATGAAACAGGCCGCCTATTGTCTAGCAGATTGTTGGTGTTTACTCGTCAAATGGATGGGATGCCAATAATATAGCTAGAGGAACTTCTTTGTTTGCCCCCTTGTATCAAATATAATGTGGGAGATGCGCAAAAATATATATAATGTGGGGGAGATTTGTGTAAAATTTGGTTTTGGCAGGGCATTTGGGTTGGAGATGCTTGCTTTTCTGTTGCTTTTCCCTCCAACTTTTCATCTCTGTTTGCATCTTGACACACTTATTTCGCCTTTTCATGTTATGGATGGCTCAAGAGGTTTCTTGGATTTTTCAATTTTGTCGTAATCTTAATAATAGAGAGGTTGAGGAACTTCCTCTCTCCTGAGATTGTTGGATTCTTTTCATCATTATCGTTGTGGGGATGTTACATGTGTGGATAATTCAACAGTTTTCTTTTGTAAATCATTCTATGATCATCTAAGCAGGTCTTTTCATTCTTTTGCTCTTGTCAATAGATTGTGGAATGTGGAAAGCTAAAGTTCCTTCAAAGGCAGGCTTTTGTATGAATCACTATCCTTTAACACCAACAATTTGTTTGCAAGTTCGAAGACCATACATGGTTGCATCCCTATATGTATGTGTTATGTGTCATAGCAGTATGAGGAGGATCATGATCATCTATTCTTGCATTGCCCTGTAGCTTGGTGTTTTAAGGAACATACTATTTGGTTTGTTGGGTATGCCCTTATTATTTGGAGACTTTTCTTGATGGTTGACTAGAGGTTTGGAAGGTGTTCTAATTTTTGCTGCTTCTGGGTTATTCAGTTGGAGAGAAATGACCAGATTTTCAAGATCATGGATCTTAAAAAGATTTGATTTGCAATCAAATCATGTTTTTAGCGTCCTTGTGGGTGTTCAATACAAGGTGTTCTTGCAATATGGATTTTGATCATATAAATTGCAATTGGTTGGCTCTTTTGACCTTGTTTGGAATTTCTTCATGTATTAACTTTTTCTGTTTCTTTTATAGTTTTTTATATTTCTCATCCTCTCTTCTTTCTTAATATATTTCTTCTTCTGTTTTTTTTTTTTTAAAAAAAAAAAGGATAAAAACCTAACCTCAAAGAAAATGTTAACTTCCCAAATACAACTATCAAGAGGGAAAGACCTGGAAGATCGAGTCAAGCAAGTAGACAATTTCCAAGAAAAATTGTTAATCCATCCAAAACCCACACCCTGGGCATTCCTGAAAGAATGAAAGACATCAAACAAAATGAGCAAGGAAGAACACCTGTCTGCCCCCCCGGAGTCCTGATCACTCAGATTTGTATGAAATTTAGAGTACCAAGAAACCTAATCCCTTCCACAATCAAAAAGAAAGAAAAAAAAAAAAGGTATTGTGTAACATAGATAACCGAAAAGGACTAGAGGATTGGATAGAAAGAGGAACATTTTCCACCCACCCACCCTCCCAAAGAAAAAATGCATGAACCAAAACCCACTTTATATATGATGAAAGGAAAGAACAAAGCAGAACTTTGACCCATGAACCTTCGAGTACTCTTCTCAGACTTGTCAGAAGCCCTGATACCAATATTAGCATCCTACCAGTTCCTGCAAGCCAAATTTATTTTTAATCATCTAATCACAAAGGGAATGAACCTCCAAGAGTAATCACCATTGCCATTTACCCAGTATGACAATGTTCATAGACACCAAATAGCCAAGACCCAAGCTACCCTCCTCATTCTTAGATCTACACACAACATCTCTACCCACCACCCCAACAGGAATCAAAGGGATAGAAATAAGACATATATGAATCAAAGTGATATGCCTACGAAATTAAATGAAGTGCCTTTCAACCCATCAAGATGCTCAGATGCTTTGCCAACTACAAGATCCTGAAAAGTTAAGAGACCATGGACTAGCCCAAAGAAACCCCTAGATAAATCAGAAGGTTAATCCAACATACTTCAACCAGCTAAGCAGGCAAGATCTAGAATTCTAAACAAAGCCAGATGAGCAACTGCAATACCACTCTTACCCTTGATAATCCTCAGAAAAAACAAACTCCCAAAAAACTGGAGGGGAAGAACGTTCAATATTCCCAAAGGACTCCTGACATGAGTTAGAAAACAATTGGTCATCCGCAAACTGTGAATGAGAGACAATTACCACTTCCCATTACGATCCCTTGCACAAAACCTACCTACACTGTGCTATCAATCTACTTTCTAATAACCTCAAGAACAAACAGAAAGTGGGATAAAGGATAACCCTGCCCAACACCCCTAGAAGCTGTAGACTCATATTTAAGTTACCCGTTGATAATGACAAAGAACAAAATAATAGACAAACGCTTCATCCAAGACCTCACCTACCACTAAACCTTCCACAGCCAAAACCTAATTTAAAGAACTCCAACTCACATGATCATAGGCTTTCTAAAACAACCCACCTGTCCTTCCTCTTATGCACATCCTCAACCACCTCATTAGCCACCAAACAGCAACTAAAATTTGCTAACCTCAAAACAAAAGCACTCTGAGAATGAGAAATAGTAGCACTTAAAAACCACATTCAACCTATCAAAACGACCTTTGTGATAATTGTACACACTAGCCACCAAGCTAATAGGCCTAAAAATCCTTCACCTTTAAAGAGCAATTCTTCTTAGGGACCATTGTAATAAAAGGAGAATTCATGCTCTTACCAACCATTAACATAGAATTCTTGAAAAAAAAAACCCCTTTCTGAGAGCCCATTTTTCCCTGCATCCCAACAATCTTGGGAAAAAAAAGACATTCAAGCCATCTAGAGTCTGGATCTAAAGTCTTATACCTCTCCATCACAAACACTGCACTCCTACGTCCTAACCCCTTCCTCATCTATAAGTCTCTCCAATGAAGACATTTGCGCAGAACACCATTCCAACCCCTCAATCATAGGCCTATAATCATCCTCCTTTTAGTAGAGACTTTTAAAACAAAAAAATATCCTCTTCAATCAAACTAGAGTCTCTAATGACTTCACCAATGCTAGGTTCCAACTATCTAATCATGCTTTTCCTTCTCTTCACATTGACCATCCTATGAAAGAATCTAAAATTGCAATCACCATCCCTAATCTACATAAACCTAGTCCTTTGCCTCCAACTCCTATCTTCCTTAAAAATAAAATCATTTGATTCACTTTTAAGAGAAGATGTCTCCAAACCTTAAGCCCTGACGAACCCAAGCAATCTAATGTAAAATACTTGATCTTCTTAGCTCTAACATCCCCAAAAACCTCTAAATTCGACCTTTTTTCAAAACCTCACACAAGTAACCATCTAGTGTAGATTTATTATCCCATTTAATTCAAATGAGGAAAATCCTAGAAATAGAATATAATTTAAGAGGTTCCAATGCAAGAAACTCACGAAATAAAAAATACGACATTGCTCACAACTTGCTAAAGAGGCTTAATTGTCCAGGCCTTGAAAGAAAATCCTGATTATGCTAGTTCTCCCAGTCCTCCTTAACTCTAGAAAGATTTATGGATAAGATTTGTAGGTAAATTTATCAAATTTTCCAATAATATTAAAAATAGACAAAGCGAAAAACTGAAAGGGGCCTAAGAACAAGGCCAAAAAGGATCCCCTTATACCCAATAGCCAAGAAGAGACCTTAGAAAAATCTCTCAACCAAATACGAATAAATGCTGCTGCATAGAGTAGTTTTAAGGGTATAAGTTAGAAAATACTTCTATTAGGATAAATGATCTTACTCCCCATCCTCCCAGGATTCAGGATTACACACCTGATAATATTGATAAGATGATGCTTAGAGCATTCACCAAATCAAACATAAAGTACATCCTACCCATTTTCTAGAATAAATAAATAAGATATGAACATAACGCAGCAACATGTGAAGCACATGTATGAAGCCCCATCTGATTTCAAAGTCATTCGTGTGGCATACTTGCACAGAGCACACTTACTGTGAATGCAGCACGCTATACAGAGGCTCAATAATCTCACCTATTTGTACAACAAAATGACTGCATGGTCAAAGCTTCCTTTGATGTCACAGACATTCTTGTTTCATACCACAAGACATGAATGAGGGAGACTATAATGCAGCTTACGAATAAAACATACTTGTATAACAAAATGTTACAACTACGAGATTGTTATAGAACATGAATACGTATGAATCAAACATTTAAGCATCCAATTGTCAATCAAGAAAAAATGGAGAAAGTGGATCTACCATGCATGTGCACACACACGGTGTGGAAATGTAGACTGATCAAAATGCATTTATATTGCCATATGCTAAAAGATAAGACTTTAGCTTAATACAAAACTGATAGTGGTAGAATCTCGTGCTGGATCACAGAGGATGAGCTTCATCTTTATATTTATACCATAAGACATTAGAAGCTTCAATGTGGCATTATTAATTTTTGTTTTTTCCAGTTGGGCATTGTAGTAACTGATTACCAGCTCCAGAAAACAGGGACAAGTATGAATTCAAGAAAAAGTAAGCCTACCTGCCAAAGCAATGCTGGCCAGGATCCCCCATTATGGTATGACCAAGGTCTGCATGTCAGGAAACAAAGCTAAGAAAACAGGAAAGATTATATAACAAAACCAGAGAAGTAAAGACAATACGTGTTCTTGGGATCACTGCCAGTGATAATTCGCCATTCCTGTCCCTCAAGAGCAGGATAACATATTTTTAAAGGCATCTGTGCAACTAAGTCTGCCCATTTTGCTTCAATCAGATCCAAAATGGCATGTGACTGGTCTATTGTTGCAAGACTGCTTGTAACAGACCACAAGTTTCCAAGTGAAAAGAAACGGAAGTCCATGTGAGCTGGCTGAAGGTTTCCTATTAGATAGCCTCCCTTATTGGGCATCCATTCCACCAGCCAAGGAGGAATCTGATCTGGGTAGATGTTGAACTTATTAACTGCATCATATGAGTATTCCTCAGTCTTGTAACGGTATATTTCATTGAGTTTTCTCATATCGATCCAGTAATACTCCCTGATGTGGAACGATAATGCAACAAGACGATTATTAAGTGCTCTAATAAGGTCAGCTGAACCATCCTCAGGTGCTAGCATCTCACGTGCACAAAGTAATGCTGAATAAAACAGTGCCTGCAAGAAAATGCAACAATCATGTACAATATTGTGCAGTTTGTCTTCCCATTAAACGAGAAAAATACTCAAAAAGACAAGGGCTTTATACATCAACTTCTATCACATTACAGCCACAAATGGTTACTGAACTTTCAATTTCCATTTCATTCCAAATAATATCACAACTATTCTAAAAAGTAAATGTATCTGAAGTGAAAATGTTAAGATGGAAGAGGATAGAATTCAATTCTTCCGTAACAGTGACCTTCTTAGAGCTCAATATTGAAGAGAACAGGATTCAATTCTCAGAGAGAGTATTCATGCCCAATAATATATCATTCCACATGTTGTGCAAAGTGCTGAATGCCAACGTGCAGTGGAAACCACAAATCGAATCGGATCAAGCAATGCAGCAACCAACGATGAATAATACGTAAACAATCAATCACAAAGAGAATATGGGAAAGCAAATAATCAAAGACACAAGAATTTACGTGGTTCGCAATGTGCCTACGTCCATGGGAGCAAGTGGCTGATTTTCACTTTCATTCGTCAAAATCGTACATCAAGGATCACAAATATTGTTAATACGCTAACCCTATGCAAACAGAAAGCTTAGAAACTATCTAAAATACTCCTATAGTAAATCCAAGAGGAAAATCCTCCAAATCCGCCAATCTACTGATCTTCCCGATTCAAAATTCGTGTTTAGCACCGAACAATACTGTCAACGGTTTCAGCACAACCATCGACGGTTTAATACCGAAGTTGATTCCTGCAGACTGAAACCGTCGATGGCTTTAGGGAAACCGTCGACAGTTATCTCCTAAGGGTGAACCGTCGATCATACCGTCGACCAAATAGTCGACGGTTTCTTCTTGCAGCCTACTTCCTTGTTCTTTGCTTCACCATGCTTTCCCAATGCATGCGTTCCACTCAATATGAGCCACATATCCAACACCACAAATTTAAGGAAATAAATACATTGTTGGTGAATAACCTAAAAACTTAAGCTTTTGGGTCAAGTGATAACTAATGCTTTAACGACTATAACACAAAAGTTTTACACAGAATATTGCAAGAGTAAATACTAAAAGGAGGTAAGCAACATTCATTTTCTTTAGTAATGGTTTTTATTTTTGAAGATGAAATATCAACAACCATGCATAGCATGGTTCATGGGTTTGGTACTAGAGTGATCCAAATGCATATCCACAAAAGTGGGATCAATGTTTTGAATCAGTTGCCTGACACAGGCACCAGTGGAGTCTGATCCAAATTCAGAGCTTAGAAACTAAGCAACAAGAAGTCAATGTTCTGAAGAAGTCTCAACCATCAGACTGCAGCTTAACAACAGAAAACAAATACATAACAATGCGGCATTACAGGACAACAAATACTCAGCCCTGACGCTGGTAATTGTAATGCCAACATAATATTATTGAACTGAAAAAAAAAAGGGGGGGAAATTTTAAATGAAAACACTGGGCAGCCTATGAAACCTTTCCCTCAAATATTTTCTCTAGTAAACTCATAACTAACGAGAACAAACACATCCAAAGAGGTTGAGCGAGGGAAACGGATTCATTTAACTTAAAAAATTCAGCTTCTCAAAATTATTCTTTTCCTTCAACTTGAAGGCTTGCCAACCCAGGAATTTTCCTTAGAAAGTCAGAATATCAGATATTGCAATGTGTGTGAGGGAACTGTCTACTCACACAGAGAGAACTATGTATCACTGATTCACCACACCATAAGGTCCATAACTGTGGATTTGCATTTTATGTAGTGAAATAGATGAGCTAGAATTTTTTGTAAAGGAAATTGATTAGTAACGGTCAAACTGACAGAAAAATAAAGGGGAAAAAACCCATTAGAATTACGGTCAAGCAGTTTGATGGAAAACTGTGATTTGCCTGAATTTCCAAAGGGTGGCCGTGAATCCCCATGCGTCGATCAATCATGCATGAACCATCTGTCACCAATAAAGTTGGAAACATATCGAAACCATCAGAAAGACAGAGCTTCAGAATCATTTTAATTCCAGTTTGCACGTCAACTCTCTCCTGAACTGAAAAGTCCCCAGAGAATTTTCCATATGCTCGTAACAATATGATCCACCACAGTCCTGAATTGAAATAATAAAATTTACGGAAGCTCACTTAAAGTTGAGGAATTCATTAATCCATTTATTTTCAGAAATTAATTTCTTGAACAAAGAAGCTATTTACCAGAGTCAACTGGAGCAACACGGCCAATAGCTGCCTCACCAAAATCAGGATCCAACACATCCTCGGTTGCAGAATCATCGCCATCAAGTGGAACAGTGCGCACTTTGAAACTGGCAGGCATCAGTCCTTGACCAGGACTATGGCAGTCCATGGTTTTTTCCCAGCTCTGTCAATAAATGGAGACCAAAAAAATAAAGGGAATATTTTAAGTTAAAAAAAAATTAAATAGTATGTTAGCATTATTAATAAGACCGTAATGGAGTTGTCATTTAACAAATGTATCTCTTTCATGGGAACCTTGCACAAGTCAGATCCTCATCATTTAATAAACCCAGAAAATCTCAAGACTACCGCCAAGATTGTTGAAAGAATACAAATTCAACATCATATGTGTTGCACATAAACATACATAAATATAATGAACAAAGTAGGTCATTCATCATCACAAGGAGAAACAAATGGGATTCATTCCAAGGATCGACTATAAATGTAATATTACTTTTTAAGTCAAAGTGATCAAAGAGCTATAATATTGGATTATGGAATATTCATCTTGAAAAGAAATCATCTATGCGATAAAATACGTATCACAGGAACAACACCTTGCCAGTCGTTAATAGGTGTTTCTCATGTTGAGCAGGCTGACTCAGTTGAGCAGTTTCTCTTGCACTGCTCCTCGACTAGAAGATTCTGGAACTTGGTCATTTCCGTGATCATGCAGAAGTGGGTCACTTCTGGAACTGTAGAGGGTGAGCTCTGGGCTTGGAAAAGCAGGCGCTCCAATAAGGATAGAAGGAAGGCTCTTTCCCTTATCCCCCTTGCCATTTTCAGTCAGTGTGAGGAAAGAAACAGGAGAGCTTTTGAAGGATCTGTTTCGCCCCTTTATGTTTGTCAAGGATCAATGGACAACTGATATCCAACTAGCACAATGGGCCGGTTGTGATGGATGTTAATGTAATCCTTGATTTCTTTGACACGCTACAGTGAGGATAGTTCTTTATATTTTTTGTTGTCTTTCACTGCAATTGGGTGGCATCCCCTTGATGCCCAAGTGTTTGAGGACTCCTTCCCCGATAAGTCATGGAGTAAGACATCAATTTCAAAGTGATGTCAAAATGTCTTAGTCACTTCGAGGGAAGGAGTTCTGTAACACTTACAATGAATAGTTTCATTAAAAAATAAGCATGTATCATGAAAGCTAATCAAAATCACATAATATTGAAAAAGCAACCAAAGTACAATAAAACTGTCCAATTATACTTCTCTAAATACAGTTTATTAATTCTGTCTATGAACAACAATAAACATAGGAAATTGCCAAAAATATTTTCCACTTCCTTTTTTTTTTTCTTTTATAAAAGGCTAAAGATGAGAGACTATGGTCTGAATTATAGAGTTGAATATAGAAGGATAAAGATCAAGTGAGAGCCATCTGGAATAGGAAGATACAACAGTAAATATCAAAAAGAGGCGCCAGGAATAGGATAACTTGAGCATGATTGCAATCAGATACCATAAGCATGATTTCATGACATTAATTTTCAACTGAAATGATAGAAGCTTTGATAATTTTCATCTACTCTTGAAACTAAAGTCTTCACAATGAGCTTAAAAGAGTGTAAGTGCCATCCTATTGACCTAAACTAGGAGCTGCATGAAACGTTCAGAACATGAAAAAGAAAGAGGGATATATACTAAGGTCAAGTATAATACTTAACACACTTCTACCCGTGGATTCAAAGAACTATTCCATTAAAACACTATACTAAGGTAGAGTATAATAATTAGCACACTTCTACTCATGGATTCAAAAACTATTCTGTTAAAATACTTGTCAACCAGGCATATTTATACACAAGTGTCATGTTAAATTAACAATCAGACAAGGAGTTATTTAATTACCTGCAGTTGAAGGGTGCAAAGGATGAAGTTCCGTACAATATCATACTCGCCCTTCAGAAGGAAAGCCATGCCAGCAGGTATAAAATCACGAATGAAGACTTGATCATAGTTTAGAATGCTCAAATCACTTGGGTCATTTGCAGCAATTGTTCCAACCGGATTACCACAATAAAAAACAATAGATTCACGCAGTTGATTCCAAGCTTCATCCTCAATGGAATTTACATTAGCCCTTCCCAATCCATCAATAATTTTTCCAGCAGCAGCAAGCTTACTCTTTGACAAAGATCTCTCTGTTTCATTTTTCAATTGTTTAATTGGATCAAACTCTGGAACATTTGAATCAGGAGTCACACCATTCATGAGAGTAGGATTTGATTTATTTGATTCCCTAATAATAAACGCCCCATTTCCATCCTCTGCAGTTACTCCACTAACACTTCCAACAGGTCGGCAGTTGCAACTTAAAGAATCCAACCTGTTGACTGGAGTATTTCCATTAGAAAGGCCATGCACATCTTGTCGAGCATAAATCCTCCCACAACTCCAAAGCCTACTCGAACATTTTTGTTGAAGGCCATGCACATCTTGTCGAGCATAAATCCTCCCACAACTTCGAAGCCCACTCGAACATTTTTGTTGCAGTGTGCTCTCAAGAGCATTTTTCCTTATACTTCTTACTTGGGATTTGAAGCTATGAATTGAACATGACTTGTTAAAATATGAATCCAAATGACAAAGGCCAGGCACAACCCCACAGGGAATTTGCAGAACTGCTTCTGTAGCAGCCATTGATCTAATAAACATGGAATTATTTTATTTCTTCAGGTTAGCCATTCACCTATACAATACAACACCACATATCCAACAACATCAATATTGACACAGCGAGCATATATTCAAAAACATTTATAGAAACCGCAACTAATGCGAAAATGAACCGTTTCTTCACTCAAACCCACAAATACTAGCTGCTGAATCACTTGGACTAAACATTTGGATGCCTCAAAAACAACGCTATTACCTTATAATATTTTTAGGAGTATTGCTAAAAGCTGATCTCGATGAAGTACTTTTAAAATGCTAAACCAAAGAGAAACTTCCAAAAAACAGATCATTTTTTAAAACTTTGATTTTTAGCTGCTCAGAAAAAGGAGGAAAAGAAAGTGAAAATATATATATATATATATATATATATATATATATATATTTAAAATCGAAATTATATTATTTTGTTGTTTTGATTTTCAGAAAAAAACTCACAGCTAGGAGCCATTAATTGGACATGAGAGCGTTTTGCTTCCTTTCACCAATTCCCAAACAAACATTTCTTTTCTTTCCTGTTTGTTTTTACGCGCACACAAGCGCACACGCACGCAGGCAGAGCTGATATTCGTGCTAAACGGCAACAAAACATCGGAAAATTGCTAACCTCAATCCTACCAGCTCTAAGGATCTGCGACTCGCTGAAGCGATTGTTTGATAAAATTTAGGGTTTTGTAATGCATTAGGAAGGATTTTGTCCTGTTATTGAAGGAGACGACACGCAGTTCAGCACACATCCATGGCGGGGGGCCGTTAGCTCGGCGTGAGGACCTCCATATGATGAAGCCGTGCTAAAGTCACGACATAGTCGACCCGAATAACGCGAAATCGGATCTTCTTTCCCCGTTATTGGGGCAAAGAACCGATCCATTTGTTTATCTAATTATGGTGCGCATTACTCTAAAATATTAAAGAAATAAAAATTAAAAATCAGAACTAGAAACAACAATCTTTTGTTTAACATTTATAAAAATTAATATAAATTGAATTTTAAATAATATTATAAAAATATAATTAAAATAATAAGCTTAAAAATAAACCATATTAAAAAAGTTATTATAATAAAAATAAAATATATTATAATTATTTTACTTAATTATTATACTTTTAAAATTTACTTTATAATAAAATTTTTATTAGATATAACAATTTAAAAATAGTAAAAGTATTTTGTAATTGATTTTATTGTTGGTCACGCAAGATTTAGAATCTTATTTTGATGATAATAAATCAAAGGGACTTAACATATTTGATTAGGTGAAGTTTCATGGCAGTGTGCTGATAAAAGATCAAGATCAAGTGCTTAAAAAGTCTATTAAAAGCTTGTACTTAAAGTTAGAAAAACTTGATGAAGTATGTATTTAAGTCAATGAGCTATGAAGGACGTCAAAGCAAATACACGAAAACATTGAAAACAAAGCAAATACATGAAAACTTAATGATTAGAAAGTCATAGTCCTTAAGAAGTCTCATGTAAGTACTTCAAACAATTCAATATTGATGCATGAAACTCTTAGGATTTATTATTGACTTAGGGACCCGTTTTTGAAAACCATGGAAAATATATTTCAAAAGTATCATTTCAATATTCCAAATTTAAAGGCTAAAGAAGTTTTTGGAAACAAATTTGTTAAATTCATAAAAGTTGTAAGTTCAAGCGATTGACCTTGATTGATCAGCTGACCAACCCTTTTATGTGCTTTTTAAGAAAGCAAACAGAAGTGACTCAGGTGACTGGCCCCATAGTGTAATAACCCGGGAAATTTTAATGATAAAATAATTAAGAAAAATAATAGATGAAAAAGATAAATAAGGAATAAAGAAAAAGAGGGGAAAAGAAAAGTTTAGAAAATAAAAAGGAAAAGGGGAAATAGAAGAAAAGGAAAAAAAAATGGTAAAAGGGTACAAGTAGGTGCTCGTCGACAAGCAGGATTTTCTCGTTGACAAGAGATCTTGTGAGTCTCGTCGCCGAGTATGCATGTCTCGTCGATGAGGATTAACCGAGAGGTATTTGACTGTTCTGAAACTTGTCGACAAGTCCACGGCCTTGTCAACGAGTGTACTTTAGTGGTTCGTCGAGGAGTCCTATCTTCTCGTCAACGAGTCCACATGGCAAAAACGAGTATATAAAGGAATAGGGAAGCTTTTTGGCGAAGAAATTCAATTCTTCTCCATTTTTCTCTCTCAAAACTTATCTCTCTACCTTCTCTCTGAGAATCCGACCTGGATTCAACCCGAATTGACGATCGAAGGTTACTATGGTGTTCTAGGGAAGATTATCTACATATCTAGCGGAACAGTTTCTTAAACTGGGCTTTTCGAGAAACGCTTTTAAGTTAAGGTAAGGGTCTGGATTCTCAATTGTAGGCTTTTAAAAGTTTATTTAAGGTTATTAAGTTGAGAAAATGCAGAAATAGTAGTTTATTTGAGGTTTATTTAATTAAATTAGGGTTTTTGAACCAGAGACCGGGTGAGCATCACAGGCATCGGTTCAGGATACCTATTGGTGTAGTTTAAGGATTCAGGTAAGGACGAAATTTATATATTAAATCAGGTTTTCATATATTATATGAAAATGGACTATGTTATATATGTATATATGTTTTCATGTGGGTATAAATTGCCAAGCGTGTAAATAATGTTTTCTGAGCTTAGGGTTGCTTATTTAGCTATGTATATGTGAAAATGAATTGATGAAAGTGAATAATATTTTCAGAATAATTATGTAAGAAATGAAGGTATATTTTCGGTATATAAACGTTAAATGATGGTTGGCTTATTTTACAGACAATGTATGAATTTTTCTACTAAAATGTGGGGCATGAGTGGATAGTAATGCTATTTGAACATATGTTATATGTATGAGATGCAGACTATGTAAGAAATACATTGTTAATGAAATGTTATAAGGATCATGTTGCTTGTGTTTGGTAATGCAACCAAGTATGCAATGACAGCTAAAAGGAGCTGTGTTAGCAAATTCTAGCGCATATATATGTGGACAAACTGATGAACAACTAAAAGGAGTTGTAGTACGAATGAATGAAATGAAATGGAAATGTGAATGAAATGGATATGAAATATGAAATGGGAACGATGTAAAATGTGAAAGCTTACATAAATTGAAATGTTATGAAATGCTAAAATTATGAACATGAATAGTTATGGATGATTGAATAACGACAAACAGAATAATGTATTATGGTATTATCAGTATTTATGTTAGTAGAACATGTTACGTTAAGGCGGGGCAAACTCTTCGCCTAAGGGCTCGCTGAGAAAGGCAAGTGCACTAGTAGTATCAAATGTAACAGTAGGCTGCATAATGCTCTAGCGCAGAGGGAAACTATTTGTATGGGCGGGTAGATTTCCCTATTCTCTGGGGTCTTCGCTAATAAACCTTTGTATGAACTGTGTGAGTTCGAAATCAATCGATCACTTGAGGGCTTACTAAGTAAGGTGAGTGCCCTAGTATGCTTCAGTTGTGACCTTTGGGTTGCCTAATGTATCAGGGCAGAGGGGTGCTACTTGTATGTGTGGGTAATCACCCCTATCCTTGGGTAGTCTTGTGGGTAAATACTTTGCATATGTATGATTAGGTTCAGAAAATGATTCCAGAATTTATGTTAATGGTTTGCAAATGATATTAAAATGTTGATTATAATCTCATGTTGACCACACGCTATTTTAATATATACTATTTATTCCCTTACTGAGATGTGTCTCACCCGAATACGAATTTATCTTTTCAAGATCTCCACGAGATCAGGCTTAGAGAGCTCAAGGTTGATAGCATTTTTGGGGTTAGAAAGAGAAAGGGTATAAACATTTTGATGATATTTTGGGATGCATATAAGTTATGTTTTATGTTTTTATCTTTAAGTCTTCTGGAAATTATGGATGGTTGTGGAACATACACGTGTTAGTGAATACCAATTGTTCTTGGAGATATGTGTAAATATGAGAATACATATGATGAATGGTTATTATGGATTATAGATAGTAATAGTAAACTCTGGTATATATTATTATGATTAAGGATCATAGTTATGTTTTCCGCAGCGTATATGGTATTTATTTATGGAATATCATGATTTAATTAAGTATAACGCATCAGATCAGGTTTAAGGGTTCGGGGCATTACACATAGGTTCAGGCGACTGACCCCATTCTATGTTTGAAAACTTGCTGAATTATAAAGGATTAGGTGACTGACCCCGACAATTTCAGTTGACTGACCTTCATAGTTTTAAATTTATAATAGCAAGGGAAAGTTTTCAAAACTGATTACTTGGACCCCAAACTTTGTAAAAACTTGGGGAAACACTAGAAGTATCTTAGGTAACATGAAAATTTACTTTAGTACTCTATGAATACATATTATTCACATGAATTAATCACAACTAGCAAACACATACGAATTGAAAATTCAAAATACAACTGCTGAAAATTCTACTGAAGCATTGATGTGCTATTGCTGACAAAGCCACGATTTTTCTGATTTGTTTGTACTGAGAATTTCAATTCTAAATCAGAAATTTGGTCACAATCATTTAAGCTTCATCTTTCTGTATTGATTATTGATTGAAGTATATTGTTATTCAATTGTACTAATCTGCTCTTTTTGAGAGTTCTATTTGTACACAAGTTTCTTGTTTCTCTTATTGTTTGACGATTCAGGATTGTTGAATCGTTGCCTAACAAGATGGGGTATTCTTGTTATAGAGAAATTTGTTGTTATTTGATGATTCAGGGGTATTGAATCGTTGGTTGTTGGAATTGGTGTATTTCCAAGAGGGGTGGTGAATTGGGATTTTAAAAGCTTTTCCTAGGTTATATTCAAATCCACAAGTAGTATACCACAACCTAGGGTCTTTCTAAACATATTTCAATTATCCAACAATACAAAACTGAGCACATAAAGAAAATAGTTATAGTAGACTTAGTATTTCACAACCATTCAAAGCATGTATGTAAAATAATTAAGACAATAAATAATGCCACACATGTACGGAAATTAAAGTGCGAAGATAATGGAACACATGATATGATATCGGGATTTGGCCAATACTGCCTACATCCCCGCCTCAAGCTCACAAGTAAAAAGATTTCACTAGTTGCTCACCTCATGGCTGGAGCGACACCGTTTATACCACCTTATCAGGATAATGCACTCAGTTCTCCTAACCGAGTTTGAACCAATCTGGTGCTCTCCTAACCAGGTCTGAGCAATTCCGGGACTATTCACAGGACTAGTCTCCCTCTTCCAACAACCCGTCGAGAATGCAACAGATGATCGAATAAAATAATTTTTGTACAACAAAGAATGCTTCTATACTAAGCAGATGTGTACAACAATAAGCTCAATGCATTCACATATGATATGAAATGAAGCTCAATGTGAGTGTGGTGATTTTCTCCTAAAATAATCTTTGTATAGAGATGTTTATGATAAGTGCTCAAAGATTTTAGCCCAAATAAGAAATCCCTCCAAAAATATTTTTCTAAGTAAAGTGCTGGAGAATCTAGGGTTTATGACTCAAAAATATTTTTGCAAGCACAAGTAAGTGAGCTTTTCACAAGTAAGAAATAGTTTTTCTCCAAGAATATTTATCAATGAGAATATATGAAGAAAACATTAGATTTACTCTCAAGATAATGATCTGAAAAATGAATGGGATGTGAGAGTATAAACAATATGATTTGTAAACAATAAAATGCCCAAGATAAAGAATGCTCTCTTGAATATAATTTTTCAAATAAATAACAAGGATAGGATGAAAAACTAGCTTGAAAGAGTAAAAATAAGATATAAAAATTTCAAAGAATTTTCTAGCTAATCATCATGCTAATTATGAATTATGAACGGGTATAAATAGAATTGGGTGAAAATTTGACCGTTGGGTATTATTAAAAAAATTTTAATTGATTTTTAAATGTGTTTAGGCATTTAAAAGTGGCCTTTCCCGAGAGGTTCGGTCGACCTAAGCTCGAGTCAGTTGACCGAGTTATGCAAGGTCTATTGACCGAACACAGAACCGATTGGCTAAGCGCTCACAAGGGATTTGATTTTTAGATTCTTCGATTGACCAGGGAAACCGACGGTCGACTAAGGCAAGGTGAACTGGAACCCTTCGTGGGTTCGGTCGACCATTACAAAAGTTCGATTGACCGCTAATGAGGTTCGGTCAACCAAGTCAATTTTGAACTACGAGTTCGGTCGACCAAGTTGGTGGAAAAAGATACTTTTGAAGTTCGGTCGACCGAAGATGCTCAGTTCAAAAATGGGCCGGTCAGCCGAGCGAAGTCAAATATTTGACTTCTACCCGTTCGGTTGACCAAAGCATTTATAACACAAATCGGTCGGTCGACTGAGGCTTAGTCAAACATTAACTTTCTAGCCTACGATCTATTCGGTCGACTAAGCTTTTAAATTAAGCCTAAAAATCTAGCGTCGGTCGACTGAAGTAAACTTTATTTTAGCTCTAATCTTTGACCCTAACCAATTAGTTATTTAAGAAAAAAGTTTATATGAGAAGTGCTGGTCCCTAGGGTTAGTCTATGACCATCCTGAGCTTATCATCCATATCATGCATGTCATGCATTATTATAGACCAAAATATAAACTAAATGTAATACAATAAAATTAAATGTCTTCTTCTTGATCTTTTGCTCTTCACTTCATGGAGTACGCCAGGTGTATGTGTATTAAGATCCGTCTTGGCATCCATTTCTCTTAATCCTTATATGTGTGCTAAAATATAAACATGTTCACAAACTAAATACACACATAAGATACAGATACTTTGTTAGCATCAAAATAGGGATCGGATTCAAAAAGTCAACAATCTCCCCCTTTTTGATGATGACAAATACATCAGAGCAAAATGGGATAAGTTTGAAAAGGTTTCCCCTAAGAATGTGCATAATTTAAAAACAAGTAGTGTAGAGCAAGCATATTTGTGAAAGAAGACATTTCAATTGAATTATGCATTTAATTTTAGCATTAAAGCACAAACGCATATGTGCATGCAGCTCAGACATATTTTCGAAAGAAGACATTTCAATTGAATTATGCATTTAGTTTTAGCATTAAAACACAAATGCATACATGCATGCAGCTAAGATATTTTGTCATTTAAAAAACATTTTCCTTAAACAAAATCCCCCTTTTAGTAAAGCATTTTGCTCTTATAAAAATTCTCCCCCTTTTGGCATCAGCAAAAAGGGTTAAGATAAGTGAAAGAAATTTTTTTAAAAAAAAATTACCCCCCCCCCCCCTTTTTAACGTTTAAGTGCACTAAAGAAAATTATCCCTCTTTATCATGTAGTATACGGACATATAAATGTTGATTAACAAAGATATAACATTTAAGCACATATGCAAGAAACAAAATATATTTAGCTTAAAACCATTTCTTGCAAAATAAAATTATAAATATGTATGAGTATATATATATATATATATATATATATATATATATATGTATATAAATATATATCCCCATTATGATATTGTCAAGAAGTACTGAGGGGCTATGCTTGCAAAAAGAACATTAAAAATCATGCACGCTCAAGCAAGCAAAGTTTGTATGGTTTGGCATTTACGTACAGTTTCATAATATAACCAGAATAGTAACCATATGGATCCAAAGAAAATATTAATAGTCAAATGCAGGATCATGTGGTAAAGAAGAACCATTGTGGCTAAGCAATATATTTCTGATTATGATTTTCAATAAAAACATCACTTTTACACACAAACCACAATGAATTCAAGAACTGATCTAAGCAAAAATTTATGAGCATAATATGATAGACATTTTAATTTTTGTATGCTCCCTTTATCTATTTGAATAAGTGCTTAGATGAAATAAACCACTTATACTCATCAAGATTAATTTCACTAAGCATGTCAAGAGTATAAGCACACATTCTTAAATATTTTATCATAACTACACTCGATATTGATTAATTCATTTCAAAAATTGCAACCAGTATAATTATCCCTATAATTCACACATGCATCAAAAAAGTGATATTAAGGCATGATATGATGTTCATAAACCAAGAACAGTCCATATCAGATTATGAAGCTTAAGTGCTGGATATAATGTTCAAGGTTTTCTGAAGAGCCTCAATATTTCAATAAACGAAAGTGATGCATATAAGTCATTTATGCTCTTCCTATAGGGATGGATCTTAGCCTTTCTAAACATTTGATGAGTATGGCATGATGAAGTTTAATATTCAATTTATTTTTAGTTTTCACTCATCCTTTCAAAAATATTTTATCATTTATTTTAGTATAATCATCTTTGTACATGGTTTTATTTTTGAAATTTCGGCAGCATGCTGTCTATAAATTGGACATTTTCCCATAAAGTCTATACCTGATAGATGATTGTTCTCAACAAGATATTCATATAAAGCATGCAACAACCTAAAATCCACTACCAGCATGCAATACATATCATTGCATCCGCCACATGCAAGAGGCATTCAATACAGGCATGCAATCCAGCAGTATAATCAACTCAAGATATTTAATATAGCTCAATAGTAGTTTGTGCTAGGAAAAGACATAAACTATCCATCAAATAAATTTTAACCATTTATTAAATCATGGATAGTGTTGCAATGCTGTACACATATAAGCATAAAGGCATAAGTGCTATAAGAATATGAGGGCATATTAATTTTTATAGATATGAAGGATAAATGCTCCCCCTCAATTTTGTACTCTACTCATTTTATGTCATCATATGCTTTAAATTTCTTGGCCAAGTGTCTTAAGGGTGTTCAATGATATAAACTTGGAATTTTGAGTATAGGCCTATCGGACCAAAAAGTCACAGTTAATATCTTTTTTGTGTGCTAAGCCTATCTTGCCTCTTTTCTTATGAATCTCAATGCGTGTGAGACACAAGTTCAAATGGCGTCTAACTTTAATTATTCATGCTTAGTTTTCTTAGCTATTTGAATTTCCATATGTTGAAGCCAAGCGATCATTTTAGCCACTTGAAACAAATCGGAAGCTCTAATTGATTTGATTTAAGGTTGAGAGCTAATGAAGCGAGATAGGACATATACTCTTGAAGGTTAATTTATTGAGGAGTTCAGAAGAGCATTCCTGAGTGGACAATATTCAAGACATATTTGAGCTAGCGTGTATATCCAAACAAATTGGGCAAAGAGCAATAAGGAGCATGTGAATGTTTTGACCAATGCTCTTTTGAAGGATGGAAGGTATCCTTTAGATGTAACTTCAATTTTGAGCAAGGATACAAATCAAAGAATGGATGGATCTTTACCTGATATGATCATGGTTTGGTAAAGATTTCCTATGGATGAGATAAGGTGAACCAACATTAGAGAGTTTTTATAATTTAAGCACATAGGGAGAATTTTATTATAAATGGATGAAGGTTTGATTCCCTTAGTAAATGCCTCTAATTTGGTTAACAAGATGTCTTTTAAATAAGCACTTGTAGAATAGAAATTTATGATCATTAGTGCTTAAGCTTAGAGTAATGATTGCTACTTGTTCAAGGCTTTTATGTTAAAAGATGAGTTTGGGGATAAATTATACAAAACAAAATGAATTTCCCAAAAACTCAATTTGGTGCAATGGACAAGAGTATGCTTAACTTTAAATTTTTATATTTAAGCGATAGTTAAGCATTAGGAATTATAAACCAAGCATGGATGCCTTTGTCCATTTTGAAGTGGATGTGTATGCTAAGCTTCTACATTTCGAACCTAAACCACCTCCTAAGCCTATTGTCATTACTAATCCTAGGGTCTAAGGAAAAAATTAACTAATTTGGTAATTTTAATTTAACTCCATTTTTCCTAGGTCTTATGGGGTTTGCCTTTATGATTACCTACATCATTTTCCTATCTAAGCCTTGGGCACTTCTAAGTAAACAATTAAACCATACGTGTCACATTGTTTTGCAAAATAAGTAGGTATTGAATATATATATATATATATATATATATATATATATATATATATATATATACAAAAGATTTTGCTTATTTATTCTGTTTTTACCTGATGAGGCATGATTGTGGGTTTTATTTGATGAGCCTGAATTCTTTTTGAAAAGATTTATCCTTTTAATTCCTGAGGATTTAACATGATTATTCCTTTCATATTTAGCTTTGGGTGTTATGCTAGAATAATCATCCATTACTTCTTTCAAGCAGATAATTTTCAAAATTTTCTTAATCTTTTTTTTTTTTTTCAAGAGTGGCATAATATTCTTTCAATTCTTTCAATTGATTTGCCACTTTCTTATTTTCATTCTTCAAAATTATTTTCTATTTAGACATCTGAACTAGAAGCTTATGCATTTTAGAAAAAGTACATTCTAATTCTTTGTTAGAAGGCATGCCATTATCATTAGACTTATTGCATGATTCAGTACAGATTTACCTCTATAACTATCATATGAATCAATGCATGCTTTGTCAATGTATTTATCACAAAGAATACCAGATGATTCATCATACAATATATTGCAATATTTTTCACGAGAATCATCGCATGCATCATTAATAGAATTATCATGATATTCAACAGGTGATTCAGCATTTGACATATCACAGCATTTAATGTAAGAATCATCAATTGAGTTTGAGTTAGAATCATATACTTTTTTTTTTTTTTTTTTCTGTTAATGCAATCACCCCATGATTTACCACATTCTGATTATTTGAGTGTGACACTTCTAGAGATGTGGTCTCCTTTCCCTAGGACACTCCATACTTCTGTTCAAGTTTATCCCAGATATCCTGTGCACTTTTACAAACTATTATCTCAAGAAAAATGTTAGACTCTAAGGTGCAATATAGCATTTGCATGGCATTAGAATTAATAAAGTTAAAATCATTTTCGAAAATTTGTGCACCACTTTCTTTAGCAATCACTTGCCAAGCCTTTCAGTCCATTGCTTTTATAAATATGCTCATTCTAAATTTTCAGGCAGGGTAATCAACACCACAAAATAATGGAGGATTGGAAGGTGATTGTCCCTCTCCGAATGGGGATACACCAATGTAAGCCATTGTGATCTTTTTACAAAAACATTAAGTCTATGCAACTAGACTCTGATACCAATTGTTGGAATTGGTGTATTCCCAAGAGAGGGGGGGGTAAATTGGAATTTTAAAAGCTTTTCTTAGGTTATGTTCAAATCCACAAACAGTATACCATAACTTAGGGTCTTTCTAAACATATGGCAATTACCCAACAATATAAAATTGAGCAGATAAATAAAATAGTTAATATTTCACATTTATTCAAAGCATGTATATAAAATAATCAAGACAATAAATAATACCATACACGTATGGAAATTAAAGTGTAAAGATAAGGGAACACATGATATGATATTAGGGTTCGACCAATACTGCCTACATCCCCGCCTCAAGCTCACAAGTAAGAGGATTCCACTAGTTGCTCACTTTACGGGTGGACCGACACCATTTACAACACCTTACTAGGATGGTGCACTTAGTTCTCCTAACTAAGTCTGAATCAGTCTGGTGCTCTCCTAGCCGGGTCTGAGTAAGTCTGGGACTATTCACATGGCTAGTCTCCTTCTTCCGACAACCCATCGGAAATACAACAGATAATCGAATAAAATAATTTTCGTACAACAAAGAATGCTTCTATACTAAGCAGATGTGTACAGCAATAAGCTCAATGCTCTTATATATGATATGAAATGAAGCTCAATGTGAGTGTGGTGATTTTCTCATAAAATAATCTTTATATAAAGATGTTTATGATAAGTGCTCAAAGATTTTAACCCAAATAAGAAATCCCTCCAAAAATATTTTTCTGAGTAAAGTGTTGGAGAATCTAGGGTTTATGGCTCAAAAATATTTTTGCAAGCACAAGCAAGTGAGCCTTTCACAAGTAAGAAATAGTTTTTCTCCAAGAATATTTATCAATGAGAATATATGGAGAAAACATTAGATTTACTCTCAAGATAATGATCTAAAAAATGAATGAGATGTGAGAGTATAAACAATATGATTTGTAAACAATAAAATGCCCAAGATAAAGAATGCTCTCTTGAATATGATTTTTTAATAAATAACAAGGAGAGGATGAAAAACTAGCTTGAAAGAGTAAAAATAAGATATAAAAATTTCAGAGAAGTTCTAGCTAATCATCATGCTAATTATGAATTATGAACGGGTATATATAGAGTTGGGTGAAAATCTGACCGTTGGGGATGCGTTGGGTATTATTAAAAAAGTTTAATTAATTTTTGAATGTGTTTAGGCATTTAAAAGTGGCCTTTCCTGAGAAATTCGGTCGACCTAAGCTCGATTTGGTTGACTGAGTCATGCAAGGTCACTTGACCGAACATAGGACCGGTTGGCTGAGCACTCACAATGGATTTGAATTTTAGACTCTTTGGTTGACCAAGGAAACCAATGGTCAACTAAGGCAAGGGGAACTGGAACCCTTTGTGGGTTCGATCGACCATGAAAAAAGTCTGGTTGACCGCTAATAAGGTTCAGTCGACCAAGTCAATTTTGAACTATGAGTTCGGTCGACCAAGTTGGTGGAAAAAGATACTTTTGAAGTTCGGTCAACTAAAGACGCTCAGTTCAAAAATGGGTTGGTCAACCGAGCCAAGTCAAATATTTGACTTCTACCCGTTCGGTCGACTAAAGCATTTATAACGCAAATCAGTCAGTCGAACAAGGCTTAATCAAACGTTGACTTTCTGGCCTACGGTCTATTCAGTCGACTAGGCTTTTAAGTTAAGCCTAAAAATCTAGTATCGGTCGACCGAAGTAAACGTAGCCCTAATCTTTGACTCTAACCAATTAGTTATTTAAGAAAAAAGTTTTTGTGAGAAGTGCTGGTCCCTAGGGTTAGTCTACGACCATCCTGAGCTTATCATCCATATCATGCGTGTCATGCATTATTACAGACCAAAATATAAACTAAATGTAATACAATAAAATTAAATGTCTTCTTCTTGATCTTTTGCTCTTCATTTCATGGAGTACACTAGGTGTATGTGCATTAAGATCCGTCTTGGCCTCCATTTCTTTTAATCCTTATGTGTGTGTGCTGAAATATGAACATGTTCACAAACTAAATACACACATAAAATACAAATGTTTTGTCAGCATCAAAATAGGGATCAAACTCAAAAAGTCAATATTGACTTACGAGAAGGGGAATTCTTGTTAGAGATGGATCTTCACCTAATATGGAGAGGTTGTAACTTGACTTGTAAAGAAGTTGGAAAGGAAAATCCGCACAATGGTTGCTTGGGGCAAGGACATAGGCTGCAGGCCGAACCTTGTAAAAATAAGGTCTTTTGCTCTTCTCCTTACTCTCTTTAATTTACTGCAAGTATATATAACCTGCGTGTATGATTATTTAACACTTGTTGAATTTTTGGGAGTTGCTGAACTTTTTTTTTAAATCAGCATACTATATTGTTAATTGTTGGACATATTCACAAGTAATTTTGAATATCATAGCTAAAAGGAATTTTGCCAAAGTTGCAAGCTTTACAAAATAAAATATCTGAAAATTGTATTCGACATTATCTTCATTCACTAGTTCAAAGTTAATATTCAGAATATTGAAGTATTTGAAATATAACAGAGACATATCTTGTGAATCTGAATATCTTATTAAAGTTACGTTACTGGAAAATTAAGATCATTCTTTAAGAATTATATATTGATATTCTTCATTGAAATCTGATTTGTTTAATACCCAACTGATATAAATCTTGTAAAGAACAATTCATATTGGATTATTGAAAAATCTTTTAAAGTTGTCATTGTTCATAACTGAGAAAAATTATTGATTCTCATTAGATTCAAATTCTGAAGGGCTGAATATTAAAACTGAGTTTAATACGTCATTCTATTAAAACAAAATTTTAAGGACACTTACGATAATTTTTTAAAATTAATATTCTCTTTGATATATATTAAAAGGAAAATCTGATCTAAAATTGTTATCCACTGAAGCACTAAAAGTTGTATAAGCAATATCATCTTTTGTTGGTTAGTATAAATAAAGTGATTGATAAGAATTCAGTTGTTGATTTGAAAGTGTATTTGCAATTAACTTAAACTGAAAAAGGGTTATACTTAAAGAGTTTATAAAGAAATTTTAAAAACCTAATTCACCTCCCCCCCTCCCCCCACTTTGGAGTACACCTTACTTTTCAATTGGTATCAAAGAGCAGGTTGTAGTAAATTTTAAACTAGAAGTTACATAAAGATCTCTATGACACACCTAGGTGTATCTCCTTTTGTTGAGGGTCAATCCTCCTCTAGACCACCCATCTTTTGCGGAGTTACTTACACCTTTTGGAAACAATGAATGAGAATATACTTTCAAACCATGGATTGGAAAGTTTGGAAAATTGTCACACATGGTGACCTCATCCCTACTAAAAACGTAGACAACAAAGACATACCTAAGGAAGAAAAAGAGATGACTGATAATGACCTAAAGATGTTGCAAATAAATTCCAAGTGCTATGAATGCACTATATTGTGCTCTAGATGTGAACGAGTTCAATAAAATTATGGGATGCAAATCAGCCAAAGAAATATGAGATAAACTTGAAGTAACCTATGAAGGAATGATTGATGTTAGAGATAGTAGAATCAACATGCTCACTAGTGAGTATGAAGCATTTAAGATGAACCCCGATGATACCATTACTAGTATGTACACTAGGTTCACTCATATAATAAACTCCCTCAATGCTTTAGGGAAAAACTACTCTACATATGAGATGATCAGGAAAATAATTAGAGGATTTCCACCAATTTGGGAACCTAAGGCCACTGCAATAACCGAAAGAAGAAATTTGAAAAATACCTCCCTACATAAATTAATAGGATCCCTAGTCACATATGAGATGACAATAAACGAAAGAGAAAAATCTAAAACCAAGGAATCCATCTCTTTTAGAACCTCAAATGAAAATTCTAGTGATGAAGATGAAGAGACAATGGATATAAATGATGTAGCCCTCATAACCAAGAGACTTGCAAAAATCCTTAGAGAAGAATAATAGAAAATTTTAGGACTCCAAATCAGATAAAGAAGAAACAAATAAAAAGGAAACAAGGAATGAACCTCCTACATGCTATAATTGCAAGAAAGTTGGACACATAAAACCGGACTGTCCACAACTTAAGAAGGACTCTAAAAAGAAAAAGAAAAAGGCAATGAAGGCCACTACATGGGATAATGTAAGTTTCAATAGTTCAAAAAGTGAATCAAGCGACTAAGAGGTTGCTAACGCTTGTCTTATGGCATGGGATGATGATGAAGAATAAAGTTCTTCAAATCTTTTGATAATTCATGCAATGAATTTTGCTCATATGATGAATCCAATGATGAGAGTGTGCCATCTTATGAAGAACTACAAAATGAACTATTCAAGGCTCATAAGATTATAGTTAATGTAACTAAACTATACACTTCATCGAAAAATAAGAATGAAGCTGTAATGAAAGAATTGGAATCTAAAAATCTTGCTGAAAGAGAAAAAAATTTAAAAATCAAGAGTTTAGAAAGTAAGAATGAAAAGGTGATGAAAGAATTGGAAAATATAAAATCCCAATCTTTTATGGAAAATGAGAAAGATCTATATATATCTGAACTAGAAAGTAAAATCAACAAAATGTCTCAAGATCCAGTAATGCTGCAAGTAAAGGGTAAAAATATACAAGACCCAAAAATCGGTGATCTTAAAAGAAAAATTGAGGATCAAGCCAAAATCATCTACAATTTTACTAAAGGAAAAGAAAACCTTGATAAAATGGTTGGATCACAAAGAATGTCTTTGGATAAAGAAGACATAAGATTCAATGGAGTTGAGAACACAACGAAAAAAGAACTTCTACATGGGGTACTTTGTAAAAGCCTCTAAAGACTATGCTAGCACCTCCTCAAATGCTTACACTCATACCGCATGCTTCCTATGTAAGAAGAAGGGACATATAAAGTTTGAATGTCCAATAAAGAGAAAAGGTTTATAAATTAGATAAGTTTGGAAAGTAAAAGAAACATCTCTTGTTAAACCATTAAGACCCAAGAAAGTATGACTACCAAGATAAAAGCCTAGTACTAAGGACTCCATAGATCTTAGGTATAGTCATTCTCTTATTAGGAATTAAGAAAGATAATTGTACTAAAATGAAAAGATGGTAATGCCTCCATAGCATACAGGGTTTAAAGTAGCCTATTCTAAGAGATTTAGCGAGGACTCTAAAAGTGCTATGACAGTTGATAAATGCTTAGGATGTAAGTTATAAATAGAGATGTCTACTATAGTAGAGACCCTGAGAAGATGAGTAAAAATAAGAAATCTAATGCATAAATTCAAAGTCTACCTTGATTGTGCATATCATAAATAATTCATTATAGGGATGATATAGCTTAACCTTAGTTGAAATTGTTAAAGAAAGGCTATAAACTCTTAAGGTTAAAAATTCTAAAAGTACAACATATGTTGCTCTTTGCATAAACTTGAGATTTAGAAGAACTAATGATAAAGAAACCTAGTTGATTGATTAAAACACTAACAGAAGCCCCAAAGTGAAAAATATGAAATTCAGTTGGTTAAAGTATTGTAGGTGCAATGAAATTATTTTTGAAATACTCACAACATATGGCTAATTCAAGAAGAAAAATTAAACTAAGAAGTTTTCTGAAATTATTATTAAAAGCCTTCACTCTATGATCATATCAGAAGCTGCTACTTAGAAAATCTGAAGACCTCACAAATACTAAGAAGAAAATTCTCCTTGTTCAATATATAGAAAGCTACTTAATCAAAATTAATACAAGGATATTGAACAAGTTGAAATGGACAATCTTAAAAATGAGTTTCTGAGCTTATTTATGACTATTATATTGAAACAAATGAATACAAGAATGGCATTGTTGGCTACAATTAAGAAAGCTTGGATTGTACAAGGCTTAACTTAGAAAGTATTGAGATTTGGAAAGCAAAATGAATTTTGGGTATCCATATGCAAAAGAATAATATGAAATCAAAAGAGAGAAAATATGAAGTAATCTAGGTCTTTTGTATAGCATAGAAGTATTTTGAATAAGGATCAAGGATAAGTGTTTGAAAAAAAGCTTGTAAGTCAAACACACTAATGTACAGTCAACAGACATTTTACCCTTAGTCAACTGGTTGCTCTCTGACTTACTAAACTTTTTAAGATCAGACTCCTCAGTTGACTGACTCTCTGAGCGTCAGTCAACTAACTCGCCACTAACTTGAGAAATTTTAGTAAAATATACAGGTTAGTCAACTGCCCTTTCGAGCATAGTCGATTGACACGCGGCTGCATGAATACCAACTGTTCGTAAAAGCCCTATTTTTTCTGTCTTAATCTAATAACCCTGTGTCCGAGGTCAATTATTCATATCTTCAAGCAAACTATACTTCTCTTGACCAAAGACTTGGTCGGATTGAATAGCATATAGCCGATTCTTCACGTGGAAAGGCTCCAATGGAGATAAGTTCTGGTGATGTTAAAGAAGAAGAAGAAGATAAGGATGAAGATGCAGCTAATACTTAGTTGCTTTCTCAAGTTTAAACAAATCTTGGATTATGATATGTGCATTAGATACTATTTTTTTTGTTTCTCATGCTATTTTGGAATACTTGATTATCTTTTTAAGCATGATAAGAAGTCTTTTATTTGTTTTGTGTTTATGCTGATTGTATATGCTTATTGACGACCTTCTCTTTTTGATTGATGTCATAAGGAGGAGATGTTTTGAGCAAAAACACAACAACTGAGCATATACATTTAATTTACATCATTTGCCATATGACTTTGAGCATGAACTTTTGAAATATGACTAAAGTATGCAAGCATGGACATGAGCATACAAATCTGATAAAAATGCAGATGCATAAATATTTTTCTTAAAACAAACACTAATCTGGCTTGAAATGTTTGACACTACTATTTTGTTGTGCTTAACTCTTTTATTTGTTTCTCTTGACATTCTTAGTTCACATGCTGATATCGTATTATGTTATATATCTTTTGCATGCTGAATGATGGATAACCATGATATGATTGAAATATATGCTGGCTTATGGACCGTATTATTGATGTGAAATTTTTTGTCCTTAGTACCTTTGCATAATATTTCTTTCAATTTATCCTTTTGTTGATATCAAATGGGGGAGAAAATTTAATCTGAGCAAACTGAGCATGAGCATGACATGATAAATTTAAAAGCATGATTGATAATGATGATAGCTTCATATGATATTTACACTCATACTATACATGGTTTCATAGTTTGTACTTCAAGAATGAAATTTTGAATCTATTAAATACGAAATACATTTCATTCAGGGGGAGTTAGATTTGTTAAATGATGATATCATGATTTATGATCATTACTGGAAATTATTGAACATCCTAATATACAATCCTTTGTATTTTCTCTTGCTATCTTGAGACTTAGTGTCTATCTTTTTATGCATAATGAATGCAAAGTTTCTGTTTTGTGTCTTCACTGGATCTATACTTTGGCTTATGTTTGCTTATTGCCTTTGTATTTGTATGTGTTTGTTGATATCTTACTCTTTTTTATTGATGTCAAAAGGGAGAGAATTTTTTAGCAAAAAATTGTGTTGTGCATGATAATACATCACTTAATACATCACTGAATATTGGCTCACTACAAATTAAAAATTTGAGCATGATATTATTGAGCATGATTCTTAATTCTGATATGATATGATTTTAAGTAATCTTGATATATGATCTTGACATTGAAATTAGTTTTGAAATATACACTGAGTTAGTTAGTATGCATTCATGATATATATCTTACAAATATTGTTAAGTTGATGCTTATTGCAAGGGGGAGCCTTTTTAAGACTTGCTCATTTTTGCTCCTTATTTGTCATCATCAAAAAGGGGGAGATTGTTGGCCTCACAAGACTTAGAATCTTATTTTGATGATAACAAATCAAAGAGACTTAACATATTTGGTTAAGTAAAGTTTAAAGACTCAAGTGTGTTGATAAAAGATCAAGATCAAGTACTTGAAAAGTCTATTGAAAACTTGTACTTAAAGTAATAAGAACTTGATGAAGTATGTACTTAAGTCAATGAGTTATGAAGGACGTCAAAGAAAATACATGATGACATTGAAAGCAAAGCAAATACATGAATACATTGAGAGTAAAGCAAATACATGAAGACTTAATGATTAAAAAGTCATAGTCCTTAAGAAGTCTTATGTAAGTACTTCAAACAATTCAATATTGATGCATGAAACTCTTAGGATTTATTATTGACTTAGAGACCCGTTTTTGAAAACCATGTAAAATATATTTCAAAAGTCTCATTTCAATATTCCAAATTTAAAAGCTAAAGAAGTTTTTGGAAACAAATTTGCTAATTTCATAAAAGTTGTAATCTCAGATGACTGACCTCGATTGATCAACCGACTGACCCTTTTATGTGCTTTTTAAGAAAGAAAACATAAGTGACTCAGGTGACTGAGCCCATAGGTTCAGGCGACTGACCCCATTTTGTGTTTGAAAACTTGCTAAATTATAAAGGATCAGGCGACTGACCTCGACAATTTCAATCAACTGACCTTCATAGTTTTAAATTTATAATAGTAAGGGAAAGTTTCCAAAATTGATTAGTTGGAAAGTTTCCAATTTTATAAAAACTTGGAAAACACTACAATTAACTTGGGCAACATGAAAATTATTACTCTATAAATATATGTTATTCACATGAATTAATCACGACTAGCAAGCACATACGAATTGAAAATTCAGAATACTACTGCTAAAATTTTGCTGAAGCATTGCTGTGCTATTGCTGACAAAGCCATGATTTTTCTAATTTTTTTGTACTGAGAACGTCAATTCTAAATTAGAAATTTGGTAACAATCATCTGAGTTTCATCTTTCTTTATTGAATATTAATTGAAGTATATTGTTATTCAATTGTACCAATCTGCTCTTGTTGAGAGTTCTACTTAATTGTACACAAGTTTCGTTTTCTTCTTATTGTTTGACGATTTGGGATTGTTGAATCGTTGCCTAATGAGATGGGATATTACTATTAGAGAGAAATTTGTTGTTATTTGACGATTCAGGGGTATTGGATCATTGGCTAACGAGAAGGGGAATTCTTATAAGAGAGGGATCTCCACCTAATACAGAGAGGTTGTAACTTGGCCTATAAAGAAGTTGGAAAGGGAAATCCCCACAACGGTTGCTTAGGATAAGGACGTAGGGTGTAGGCCAAACCTTGTAAAAATATGGTCTTCAGCCCTTCTCCCTATTCTCTTTAATTTATTGCAAGTATATATAACCTATGTGTATGATTATTTAACACTTGCTGAATTTTTGGGAGTTGCTGAACTTTTGTTTTTTAAATCAGCAAAGGAATTTTGCCAAAGTTGCAAGCTTTATAAAATAAAATCTCTGAAAATTGTATTTGCCATTATCACCATTCACAAGTTCAAAGTTAATATTTGGAATATTGAAATGTTTGAAATATAAGTGAGACATATCTTGTGAATCTAAATATCTTATTGAAGTTACATTACTGGAAAATTAAGATCAATCTTTAAGAATTATATCTTGATATTTTTCATTGAAATCTGATTTGTTTAATACTCAACTGATATAAATCTTGTAAAGAACAATTCATATTGGATCATTGAAATTATCTTTTAAA
The DNA here is from genome assembly GCF_029873635.1 of Malania oleifera. Classification (NCBI taxonomy): domain Eukaryota; kingdom Viridiplantae; phylum Streptophyta; class Magnoliopsida; order Santalales; family Ximeniaceae; genus Malania; species Malania oleifera. The sequence continues at coordinate 42,339,223 of NC_080418.1, read as the reverse complement.
GTTGTCATTGTTCATAACTAAGAAAAATTGTTGATTCTGAAATTTGGTTATGTATTGAAGCATTGGATTCAAATTATGAAGTGCTGAATATTAAAACTGAGTTTAATACGTCATTCTATTAAAACAAAATTGCAAGGACACTTAAAGATAATTTTCTAAAATTAATATTGTCTTTGATATATGTTAAAAGGAAAATCTGATCTAAAATTGTTATCCATTGAAGTACTAAAAGTTGTATAAGTAATATCATCTTTTGTTGGTTAATATAAATAAAGTGGCCGATTGATTTGAAAGTGTGTTTGCAATTAACTTAAATTGAAAAAGGGTTATGCTTAAAGAGTTTATAAAGAAATTTTAAAAACCCAATTCACCCCCCTCTTGGGAGTGCACCTTACTTTTCATTTATTATTATTTTTTAAATTTTATGTACTCTTTTTAGAATTATATTTAAATTTATATGATCATAAAATTTTGATTTTTAATTTAAAAATATATAAAATGAATAATTTAATTTAAAAAAAAACTATTTCTGGACATTGATATTTTTTACAATGGGTTACCAAAACAATTAAAAATCATATAATCTGGTTTTCAGTTTTTTAGCAAACAGTTGAAAGCTGACAATATAAACAAATACATTTTTATAATTTGTTTCTTCATTGTGGAGAAAAATAATAATAATAATAATAATAAATAGTAACGATACCAAACATGACATTAATCTCTAAATACTATAAAGGAGATTTTTCCTTTGGTATCATCTTTAAAAAAATGTTAAATTTATCCCTATAACTACCAATGATTATTCTAAAATACTTCTTTAATTACCTACAACTATCTCAAAATATTCTTATTATTATGTTAAATTTATCCCTATAATTGTTCATAATTATCCCAAAATATCTTACAACTTTTTACAACTATCCCAAAATGTCCTTATATTATTTAATTTTTATTACTTTCTTTATAATTTTTTAGACAAAAGACACTGACCTCCCTTGAAGTCAGGCAAAAAGACATTGAACACTCCTGGGGTTTCGAAAATTCTAGAGATTTTTCCTTTTGATTTCAAAAATGTTACAAACCTTCCTAAGGTTTCGCGAAAAGACACAAACCTCCCCTTAAAAAACTTGTCTTTTTGCAAAATATATGGGAGATTTGTGTTATTTTGGGAAACCTCAAGTGAGGTTCCTGAAATTTTTGAAACCTCAGGAGAGTTCAATGGAAATTTTAAAATCTCATGAAAAGTTCCTCTCATTTTTGTCGAACCTTAGGAAGGAGGTGAATGTCTTTTACCCTAATATTTTTAAAAGTATTTAAAAAAATGAAGAATTATGAAACACGCACATAGTGTAAGTCCATGACTAATTTTAATAATCTACATCCGTGCAAATAATGCACCACATTTTAGCTACTTAGTTTATAAAATACTATACAATATATATTGTTACATATTATTATAAAATATATAATTTAAAATTTAAATATAAATTCTAAATGTTTATAACTTATTTACTATTTTTATTAGATTTATTCATTCAATTTAATTAACTAATATCTAAATAAATAATTATAAAAAATCATATTTTTTTTCAAAAAATTTACATTACATCACGAATTTAATGCAATCCCTTTTTAAGTCCTAATTATATAAGTCTAATATGCGGTACTAAAAAGCATCACATCAAATTTGAGATCATTAATATTGACATCAGTATTACTAAAATATGTAATTATGACGCTCTTAATGGATAGTGTACACATTCCAATATATGTGATTCCAACTGAAAAATATACAATTAAATTGATTTATCTAGAATTAAAACAAAACATGTAATAATACATATTTACCCATGCTTTTAATAATAAATTTATCATTTGATTTTTTTACTTTGCAAGTAGAGAGAGAGAGAGAGAGAGAGAGAGAGAGAGAGAGAACACAAATTCATCATTTTATTAGGAAAATTATCAATTGTATTTTTTAGAGTGCTAATTGCTCTTGCCTTTGAAAAAAGTCAAATAAATAAATATCTTACACTGTGTGAGCCCTTAAAATAAAAAATGAATACAAGATATGGGAAATGATTGCAATGAATGCATATTTTGATTTGTTTAATGAAGTATAATATATATCATTTACTATTTATTTAATTGTTCAAAAAATTCTTGATTGGTTCTTCTAATTTTATTTATTTTTTTAATTTAAATTCAAAATAAATTAAGATCGGGGCTTTGAAGACCATAAGGAGACCTTTATTATGTGTATGTGTGTGTGTGTTGCATATGACATATGAAATTATTTAAATTCAAGGTCTAAAATATGCGTTTTTTCAACTTCATTTAATATATATATATATATATATATATATATATATATGAGATATGCTACTTATAAGGAAGAGTAAAAATCTATAAGGCAATTAAATGCATTTGCAAAAACTATGTTAAAACCTTGGCAATAGTCTATGATAGAAATAGTTGAAACCATGAACAAAAGAGTTTTAGAGTATATAGGTAGAAAATTCAAGTATTTATGTAAAAATATGTACATAGATATACAAGAGAGACATATAAATAAAATATCTGTTGGAATTGGTGTGATCCCAAAAGGGGAGGTGAATTGAGTTTTAAAATATTTTAACTAAATTAAGCATTTGGCTGATTCACCACAAATCATATCTCATCCAATATACAAGCGTGTATGTAAAATAATAAAACGATAAATGAAGACATACACGTATGCAATATATCTTATTTAAATCAAATGCGTGTATGCAAATAATTATGACATCAAATAAAAATTCATATACATACTGAAATTAAAGTGCAAGAATTTAAATAAGATAGAGAGAGAGTGACACACAAATTTGTTATCGATGTTCAGCCAAACCAGCTTACGTCCCCATCTTGGACATACCCCTCAATGATTCCACTAAATCTGCTCACTTAAACGGGTGGAGCAGAAGCCATTTATATCATCTCCTTACGAGGTAAGGAAAATCCCAGTTCAATTTTCGGGCTGAACTGAACCGGTCTCACTTATAAAACTGAAACTTTCAAGTTCAATTACGGGATGAACCCAATCAATACATGAAAAATATTTTTTGTACATATTAAAATGCTTCTAAATACAAGCAAAGATGCACAACGTTTAAACTCATAAAATATGCACTCTCTAAAGATATGAAATAATGTTTAGTAGAGATATGATGTTTTTCTCAAAGTGATATTTTCAATCTTTCAAAAAATGTATATGATAAACACTTAAAGATTTAAACTCTACATAACATTTTCTCCAAAAATATTTATCAACCAAATAAACAGGAGAAATTCAAAAATTTACTCTCAAAATAATTTTCTAAAAATGTGAGTTTAAGTGAGAGCAAATGCACTTTGATAAAATAAAAGTCCAATCAAAATGAATACACTTTTTCAAATGATTTTCAAAACTAACAAAGAGTGTTGGGAGAGTATAAGATTTACCCTATAAAAGATTTTTGCAATAAAAACATGTTTTGGGGGAACTTTGATTAGGATAAAATTAGAGAGAAAAATTGGCTAATCAAATTTGCTAATTTTGACAAATGAAAGGGTATATATAGTTTTTATGAAAAATATGACCGTTGGGACATGCTGGGTATTCTTAAAAATTTTTAATCAATTTTTAACCCCAATTACCCTTAATTACATGTGGTAAAATTTGGCCAACCCGAGAGTTTTGATTGACCGAGCGATAGGTTCGATTGCCCGAATAGACACATGAGAAAATATAACTTTTCCATATTCAAGTGTTCGAGGACAGGTTTGGGTGGCTGAATAAGGCGATTTTCCAAAATGTCTGAGATTTGGTCGACTAGACTTAAGTTTGGTCTACCGAACTGCTCAGTTCGGTCGCCCGAGGTGAAAATGAACATGAAGTTTGGGCACCCGGGAAAGGTGGAAAAAGTTATGGCCAGGGTTCGGTTGACCGAGGAAGTTCAACTCATTTTGGTTCGGTCGCCCGAACCAAGTCAAACTTTTGACCAATCAACATTTTGGTCAACCAAGGTATTTTTAACTTGTCTAGTTCGGTCGCCTGAATCCCTTTCAAACTTAACAGTTTATGCCCTTTCTAAGTATAAAGTTATATGTAGGGACCTAGGGTCTTTCTATGGCCTAGACTTTTTACAATAGTCCAAAACTCCAGCATTGGTCGACCTTCGGTTGACCGAAGTTAGGTTTGGTTCCCTACGGTCAATCTATGGTCTTGTCTGAGCATTAAGTCATATCATGCAAGATGTATGCAGTTATTATAGACCAAAATATAAAAATTAAATGCATATACAAATTAAAAAAAATATGTATTCTTCTTCGCTCTTCTGACAACCTGGAATGTACCTGAGTGTATAGTCTTTACGTCCCTCAAGGCTTCCATTGTCAGTCTCCTTATGTGTGTGTTGAATTATAACATGTTCAATCACTAAGAACATACATAAGAAACATGTGCTTTGTTAGCATCAAAATAGGGATCAGATTCAAAAATTTAACAATATCAAATATTTCTTAAGAGAAATACTAAAAAAATTCATTTTCAACTCCCTAAATATACAACATGAATAGATTGTCCAAACCACTCGATGACATATTAACTTGCAAATTTATTACTATTTGAATTAACCGCATTGTGTTTCCTACATAAACTTTAAAAAGAGTGAAACTTCACCGCCTAACATAAATTTTCACAAAAATTAGACCATATCCTAGAATTGTTTGAAAATTGCAAAGATATCCCCTTAACATTTTTTATATATATAAAAAAATTGATTGAACTTACATAAGGTTTTATCATACAATTAGACAATACTTCTTTCTTTTCTCACTTTCAATGAAATATCTCTAGCTAATAGGAAAGACGACATATCAATTTGTGGAATTGTGTATAGGGGCACGGTGACAATATTGCTTGTGGGATAGGCAGCACTTAGTGGAGTTGGTTGGTAATGTCAAAGCCGAAGAAATCATACAAAATATTGCTTGTGGGAGACCAAGTGAGGATATTCTAATTTGGAAACTCAATGATAAAGGAAGCTTCACGTCAACAAGTGCTTGAAGTTTAATTAGAGTCAAAGGGCCACATGTAAGAGATATGGTTTGTTGTGGCACAATCTCTTGCCAAAAAAGGTCAGCATATGTGCTTGGAAAGCTCATTTTGACAGATTGCCAGTGGATGAAAAAGTTCAATCCTTGAGTATTGCTCTTTCTTCTATGTGTAACTATTGCGAGCTGGGGCAAACATGAATCATGTACTTTGCTCGAGCGAGATTGATGTGAAGGTTTGGGATTTTGCCGCTACAGCCTTGGGGATTCCTCGTATGAATGCAGTTTTTTAGATTTTTTGTGTTCAACAATGGTTTACTTATGCTAAGAAATCAATTTAGAGGGGTGAAATCATTGGTATCTATCCGAGTTTAACAATAATGGTTTACTTATGCTAAGAAATCGACTTAGAGGGGTGTAATCATTGGTATCTTGTCGAGTTTAATAACTTGGAGACTTTGGGTGCATCATTGTAGAGTCCGAATGGAAGATGCTAAGGAATCAATTGAAGGAGTTTGGCTGGTAGTCAAGGTATGGCTTATGAGGATTTCGGAGAATATGAGATCAAGCGGATACGTTTCCACTCAAGATATCAAAGTTTAAAGAGCTCTTGAGATTCCAATTATCACTCCAAAGGCATGGACTCCTTGTGCTGTTAGGTGGGGGAACCCTCGGGTTGGGTTCGTTAAGTTGAACATAGATGGTAGTTGTCGTGGAAACCTAGGGATATGTGGAGGGGGTGGTGTGATTCGAGATTGCAGCAGGGCTTTCTTGGGTGCTTATTCTTCCTTCTTTGGCTATGGCTCTAATAAATAAAGCTGAACTTAGGGCATTGACGGAGGGAGTGCAGATGTGCAAAGAAATGGGTTATATGAATGTGGAGATTGAATGTGATTCTAAGGTAGTGGTCGATTGGATTTGTTCTAGAAGATGCATGGTATGGTCTTTGTGGGATTTTTGGGAAGAACTTCTTGAGGCTCTTTCCATGATTAATTTTACCTTTGCTCACCAATTCAGGGAAGGAAATAAGGTTGCAGACTTATTGGCTCGTCAAGGAGAGGAAGACACTACTATGAGATATCTGGAGTTTGCTTCTTTACCCCGTCTAGTTAGAGGCATGATACGCCTTGAAAAAAATGGTCTTCCTAATTTAAGAGTCTAATGTGTCGTTTTGTATTCGTTTTGTTTTGTTACGTTTTGGTTTTATCTGTTTGTAGCTTGTTTTACTGGAATCACAGTATTCCTCCATCATAAGTGAAAGGTTTTTTAATAAAAAAAGGAGGAGCTGCCTGTTTTTACCAAAAAAAAAAGAAGTCTTAAAAATTCTTTGTGCTTCCATCCAAGTGATTTATAATGCAAATGACTCCACATATTTCTCTATGTGGATACGTAATTGGTTGTGGTCAAATTTTAGTATGCTACAATGATTGAAACACCCCTGTTCAATAAAACCACCATAATACATCTATTCCAAATTTACTATATAACACACCAAAGTCTTCTTATCAAGCCTTTGGACACTCCAATAATTACATAAATAAATTTAAATATCATTAATTTTCAAATAAAAATGTTATTTATTAGGTTGCTAATAAAAGAAAAAATTTTCAAATTTTCAAAAATCAAACATAGTTTACGTAAATGAATCAAAAATTTGATAGAAATGGGAGATTGAGAGATGCATAGGAAAAGAGATATGTAAAGTCATATCGGTAAGTTGAGAAGTGGAAAGGGAAAAAGATTTTGAAGGGAAAACTAAAGGTCCTTGGAAAAATAAAGGGAAAGATGGGAAGGAAGAAGGAGACTTTGAGGAGAATTATGGATTTATTTGGGAGTTGCAGAAAGCTATGAGGATATAAACATTGTATATTAATAAGGGTATTTTGAAAAAAATAATATTTTTCTCACATAAAGACTGTCATGTGCCAATATTGGACCTAAGTGGCCCAAAAAATTGATCCACGAGTTTTTGAACTTACCCATTTTCTTTTGAAAAAAGAGACGTTACTTTATTTTTAATTTTGGAAAGGTTAAAAATAAAGAAAAAATATTTAAAATACTTGAGTTCAAGAATACATTTGTGAATAAGGAAGGTAACCAATTAATTTTTTAAAACATAGAATTAATGTTAATGCATTCTATTAACACACATTTTATGAACGATTACCATAATTATATGTGTGTGTGCATGCGTCTCTTAAGAAAATAAATTTTTTTAAAAATAATTTTGAAAAAAAATTGTAAAAATTGAAATAGTTTAGTGAGTGGTCGACCACTCACTAGGGCCAATTGACCCCCCTGCTTTCAAGTTAGAACGGTTGACCGCAGTAAAATTGCAAACTCCTTTAATTTTTTAGAAAATTTTAAGTTATTTCAAATCTATGGAAAGGTATTTCATGAGGTATATACAAAGGTGTAACCTCATGGAAACCCCATTACTTTCGTTATTTTCTCATTTTCCTTTATTTTTTAACAACATAAAACACCAAAATAGAAAAGGAAAAAATTATTTTTATTTTTAAAAAATCTAGTTGGACCTATACAAAGTACAGGCTGCCTATATCCTACAAGAGGGGATCAAGCAAATGTAGTTCCCAGAAAAAAATATTTTTATGAGTTTAAAAAAATATATTGTTTTGGGTTTTAAAGAAGAAAACATTGATTTTTTTTTTTTTTTTTTATAGAAAACCCCAATTTAAGAAAAATTCCATGAATTCTAATTTTCCAAATAAATAAAAAAATCCTTGAAAACGTCACTTTTTAGAAAATTGATCTTATTAACTTATTCAAAAGTCGCATCATGTATAGTGTTTAAAGTCAAATTTTCAAAATTTTAAATTTTTTGGGAAGAAAACCCATAAAATGGGCAAGACATTGTTGCCTTGAAAATGCTTGCTTTTTTTTTTTTTAAAAGAAAAAATGATTGATTTTAAGAATTTATTCAAAAGTTGAAACATTAATAACACTATAAAACCCTTTTTTGAAAAGATGATTATTGGTTCTCTAAAAACAAAAATGTTGTATATATTGTGTTTGCATAGCGGAATATTGAATCAATACAATGCAGCAATCAATGATAAAGTTTCAAACAACACAACCACGCAGTATATATGAAAGCAATAAAAATAACACAAGGAATTACGTGGTTCGGTAATGCTCACATCCACGGGAGCAATCGGTAAAGATTTCTTACTATTTGGTGTCAAAGACACTCCCAACATTACAAATACATCAAGAACAATGTATATATAAAGTTCTCGGAGGCTTTCCCTCCAAACCCCAACCAACTTAACATCCCTCTTTCAAAATTCAAAAATTTGCGCTAGGTTCCCAAGCCAAATTGTCGACAGATTGGGCCAAACCATCTACATTTTCAAACAGAATGGAAATTGTCTGAAATTGGGTGTCAAACCGTCAACGGTTATGGTGAATCCATCGACGGTTTCCTTGCTGCTCCTCGACACTTATGATTGTCCACCATGTTCTCTCCTTGTACATGCATCCCATTCAGTATATGAGCCACATATCACAACAATCTCCACCTTGGCGAGTATATGCGCCCCCTCAAGAGAAACCAAAAACATAGCCCGCTGCTCCACATTGACCTTGGGGCATTAGGTTGGGACCGTCTCCCTTCTAGTAACTGGAGACATGAAGCAACTCCAAGCAATGCTTGAACTTTTCAGTGGTAATCGGCTTTGTCAAGATATCCGCTGCGTTCTCAGATGTGTGAACTTTCTCAAGTATAAGTTCACCTAAAGAAATCAACTCTTGGATCCTGTGGAATATTACATATATATGTTTGGTTCTAGCATGATACACTTGATTCTTCGCTAAATAGATGGCACTCCAATTCTCACAATGTAGCACAACTCCACCTTATTGTATACCCAGCTCCTTGACTAAACTAGTAAACCATAATGCTTCCTTTACAGTTTCGACAATTGCCATATATTTAGACTTAGTTGTAGACAATGCCACTAAGGATTGTACCATGGACCTCCAACAAATAGGTCCTCCCACAATGGTGAATACATAACCCATTGTAGACCATGTGTCATCTATATCTCCTGTATAATCAGCATCAACAAACCCACAATTGATGGACTACTCTATTGTTTGCCGAACATGATGCCATAATTAGAAGTACCCCATAAGTATCTGAAAATCCATTTAACGGCTTCCAAATGTTGTCTACCTAGATTAGAAAGAAACTTACCACACTTATTGCATGTACCAAGTCTAGTCTTGTACACACCATGACATACATTAAACACCCCACAACACTAGCATAAGGGACCTTTGACACGTCCCGGATATCATCATTCGTACTTGGGCATTCAACGGTAGACAATTTAAAGTTATTCTCTAGAGGTTTACCTACCGATATAGCATCAACCATGCTAAACTTTTCCAACACCTTCTCTACATAACCGCCCTGAGGTAACCACAACCTCCCTACAGTTTTGTCCCGGAGAATCTCTATCCCAAGTATCTTCTTGGCTGCCTCAAGATCCTTTATGCCAAACTCTTTATGCAACAAAACTCTTTAACTGATTTACCTCAGTTAAGTCCTTATCATCTATTAGCATGTCATCAACATACAAAAATAAGAAAATGATAAAACCACCATCAAGATCTTTCACATACACGCACCATTCATACTCATACCTCCTATAGCTTATTCGAATCATATAGGAATCAAACCGTTTGTACCATTACCTCAGAGACTGTTTCAACCCATAAAAAGACTTCTTCTGTAACGACCTACTTAATTTACTACATAATCAATCATATTAATTATCATTAACTTAAAACATAACAAAGTCAACCCAAACCCGTGGGTAACGGGGACACACCTGTCATACACATCGGAAACCTAAGCAATAGTAAACATAAATTTCATTCACCAAACCATAAGATACATTATACCAGAGTTACCTATATTTGACCACATACTGTTTAAATATATGATTCCCAAAGCATCAAAAGTTATATCTAGGGTCTTACACAAAAACCTATCGACCCTAGTTAAAAAACTCACCCTCCTAGCGAGGTAGTAAACATTGCCTCAACAGCGGCCTCTGTCCGTCGGTCTTTCTGGGTTCCTTGAAATGGTTTAAGCTGGAGTGAGACACCTCTTAGTAAGGGAAATAAACTAAATACAGTTGTGTGGTAACATGAATATTTAGGTGCTATAATGAGTATACAATACATATTGCATGCTTAAAAACATTGATAATATCATAGCTGAATAGCATACAATCTCATAGTTATACTGAATCATGTTGTTCATAAAATCGTCTAAAATTTACCCAGGATGAATAGCTAGCTGATGTCATGTATTACCCCCCATGACGGGTTGTGCAGCCCGAAGGAAGGACCCAACAATGGTTGGCTGACCACTGTCGAGTCAAAAGTGTCTATAAGTACGATGAACTTGCCGCACCCTCGTCCGGACTGCCAGGTGGATGTCTACAACTCTACACTAAAAGCCACATCGACTATCCATCTCCCACCCCCTCTACTAATAGGGGCAGTTAGCATAAGTCTGAACTGAACTGAACCGTATAGCTACGATACCATGCTCCTGATAACTGATCTAAACTATCATCTAGGTTCTGATAACATATAATAAATGATAATATACTATTTAAACATAAATAGATTTATAGCATTTTCTGAATTCTGTAATAATATAAATAATTACAGCTTTGCACCGAATACATGCATAACTACAGCCTTGCTCCGAATAACATAAATAATTACGGCCTTGCGCCAGCTATCAATCACGGCCTTGCGCTGAACATTTCATACATAATGATTTGAATAAATGTACTGTTTATCATGTATTCAGAAATCATAGTTTACTGTATTAACATGTTATTCCTAAAATAACTGCAAATATGTTTTTCCCGTAAAATTGACCAATATAATACAATTTTCGTAAAATAATTGTACTGTTTATCATGTATTTAGAAATCATAGTTTACTATATTAACATGTTATTCCTAAAATAACTGCAAATATGTTTTTCCTGTAAAATTGACCAATATAATACAATTTTCGTAAAATAATATTCATGCCACACAATACTAAATAAAATCATGAATTCTGTTCAGAAATCATATTTCTTGACATTTTATAGTAAAATATATATATGCTTATGTAACAGCAGTATTTTCCCAAATATACATTTTCACAAATATGCTCATATAAAATACATGCTTTCTAAAAATTAATCTGCTATTAAATAATGATAATTTTCATGGAAAATTACTGTTTTAGTTTACTCCCTTACCTGATTACTGAGAAGCCTTTAATATGACTAATCCTGCACCCGCAGGGTTCCCCATTCAACACCCTGAAAACAACATCCCCTTGAACGAAACTTCAGTATTTCTTTGAGTACTACATTTTTTTTTTAACTGTAGGAAAGACAAATATTGAATAAAAAGCCTTACCTTGAATTTGGGATGAACTCCAAGTTAACCCTACTAACAATCCACTCTAGCAGACTTGAAGAAAACTTTCCCAGGAGTGTCGTGGCGACCTCGAATCGTCGAACTGGCAAGAATCCAACCCAAAATCTTAGAGAGAAAGGAGAGGGGACAAACATGAGAGAGAGAGAGAGAGAGAGAGAGAGAGAGAGAGAGAGAGAGAGAGAGAGAGAGGGTTCTTTGCGTGATTCTGCAGAAAAAATTCGAGTTTAGGCTATTTATACATCTACACTCATCGACGAGCCACGTCACTTCGTTGACGAGGCCACGAAGGGAGTTCGTTGATGAATGTTTATTCCTCGTTGACGAGATTCAGAGCTGAAAATAGCCTCTTGGAATCTTCTCGTTGACGAGACATGTGTCCCCATTAACAATCTCATTAAGTATGTTCATCGAAGAACGTGTTGTGTTCGTTGACGAGACCCTGTTTAAATCCTAAGTTTAATTTCCTTCTCTCTCCATTCTCTTATTATTAAATTACTATAGTTATTCGGGTTTCTACATTCCCCTCTCCTTATAAAAATTTCGTCGTCGAAATTTACTATCCATATGATTCACCATCCTCTGAAAACAAACAGTCTACTTATTTTATTACTCACCCTCACTTATGGCGGAGGAATACCATGGTTACATTTGGAGTTCTGGGAGATTGCATATGCAAAATAAAATTCTTCAAAAACTAAAATACTACTTACTAACTAAACTAATTCATACACTGATTAACCTGCAAATGAATCATTGCGTAACTATTTACACTTTACCTAGTTATAATTGAACCTCTTGGAACAATTGTGGGTATTTCTGCTTTATTTGTTCCTTGAGTTCCCAAGAAACTTCTTCTATTGCGTGATTTTTTCATAGGACTTTTACTAGAGAAATCTTCTTATTACGTAATTCTTGTTCTTTCCTGTCTAGAATCTGTACTGGTACCTCCTCATAAACTAATGAATCATTGAGTTCTAATTCACCATAACTAATTACGTGAGAAGGGTCTGGGACGTATTTCCTCAACACGGAGATATGGAATACGTCGTGTATCTTGTTCTCTAGAATCTCAAACGGACCAATAAACCTAGGGTTAAGTTTACCTTTCTTCCCAAATCTCATAACCCCTTTTAACGGAGCTATTTTCAAAAACACATGATAACCAATATCAAATTCTAATTTCCTGCAGCGGTTATCGGCGTAACTTTTCTATCGGATCTGAGCTGCACTGATTTTATCTCTGATGAGTTGAACCTTATCATACGCTTGCTGCACTAATTTTGGTCCCACTACTCTTTGCTTACCCATCTCGTCCCAATATAAAGGAGAATGACATCTCCTACCGTAAAGTACCTCAAACGGTGCCATGCCAATACTGGCTTGATAATTGTTATTGTACGCAAACTCCACCAGTGGCATGAACTAAGTTCAACTGCCCCCAAAATCTAGCACGCATGCTCGAAGCATATCTTCTAATATCTATATCGTGCTCTCAGTCTGCCTATCTAACTGAGGATGGAATGTCGTGTTGAAAGATAACTGAGACCCTAAAACCTCCTGCAAGCTCCTCCAAAAACATGACGTGAAAAGCGGGTCTCGATCTGACACTATAGAAACTGGCACTTCGTGAGAACGGACTATCTCCTGAATATAAATCTCTGTCATGTGGTTAAGGGAGTAGCTGATCTTGATAGGAAGGAAATGGGCAGTCTTAGTCAAATGATCTACAATCACCCAGATTGCATTCTGGCCATGTAATGCCGACGGAAGCCCTGAAATAAAATTCATAGATATGTGATCTCATTTCCACTCTGAGATAAAAAGTGGCTACAACTGACCTGCCGACCTCTGGTGCTCAGCTTTTACCTGTTGGAACGTCAAACACTGTGCTACATACTCGACCATCTCCTTCTTCATACCACTCCACCAATAAGACTCTTACAGATTGCTATACATTTTCGTGCTGTCGGGATGAACCATGTACAAAGATCTGTGAGCCTCTTCTAGGATGGTCTTCCTGATATCAGCATCAGTAGGAGCACAAAATGTAGAACAGAATTGCAGAGCCCCGTAATCTGCAATACAAAATTCCTCTCCTTGACCACTTTGTACTCAGACCATTACCTCTGTTAATTCTGGATCCTCTTTCTGAGCAGCTTTAATCTTTTCCCGCAGAGTAGGATGTATTGCTAAACTAGAAATACATGACTGAGGGTCACTTTCGTCTAACTCTATGCTGAGGAGTGAAGAAGTACTTTAAACTCTTATGGTCGGAGAAGATTTCACATCGCTCGCCATATAGGTAATGCCTCCAAGTCTTTAAAGCATGTACTACTGTAGCCAATTCAAGATCATGGGTAAGGTAGTTCTTTTCATATTCTTTCAACTGCTTGGAAGCATATGCTACCACCCTGTCATGCTGCATCAATACACAGTCAAGTCCCTTTAAGGACACACCACTGTAGATAACATAACCCTCACCCCCTAACAGGATGATCAACACTGGTGCCGTGACAAGCCTTTGCTTCAATTCCTAGAAGCTCTACTCACAACTATCATCCCACTCAAACCTGACGTTCTTCCTAGTCAATCGTATCAGAGGCCCTGATAACACTGAGAATCCCTCAACAAAATGACAGAGTTAACCAGCTAGTCCCAAGAAACTCCTGATCTCTTGGACGTTCCTCAGTCTAGCCCAATTCACTACTGCATCAATTTTACTAGGATCCACAAAAATTCCATCTCCTAAGATGACATGCCCCAAAAACACAACCTTCTCGAGCCAAAATTCACATTTACTGAACTTGGCGTACAACTTATTTTCCCCGAGCATTGGTAAAACCCGCCTCAAATACATCTCATTCTCCTTATAGCCCCTCGAATTGACTAGTACATCATGAATAAAAACAACAATAAATTAGTCTAAATATTGGTGGAAGATCCTATTCATCAAATTCATAAATATTCTAGGAGCATTCTTCAGACCAAAAGGCATAACAAGAAATTCATAATGCCCATACCTGGTCTGAAATGCTGTCTTCGATACATTTTCTGCCCTTACCTTTACATGATGGTAGCTTGATCTGAGATCAATCTTAGAACACACCTGTGTACCTTGGAGCTGATCAAATAAATCATCTATACGGGGTAGAGGATACTTATTCTTAATTACCACCTTATTAATTTTCCTATAATCTATACACGTCCTCATGGACCCATCTTTTTTCTTCACAATAAATACTAGAGCTCCCCACGAAGATACATTAGGTCGTATAAAACCGCTATTGCAACGTCCCGGGAGCGCGTGTGCCCCAGGAGGCGAAATAAAAATCAATTTTAATTTTCAAGGAAAAATAGGGAATGTCGGAGTCGCCACTAAGCTTTTAGTGTGGTTAGAACACATGATTACTACCCCGTTAGGGGTAGAATGGGTATACGTTACCAGAGTTGGGGTCGGGAGTTCGGTTACACGAGGGGAAGGTACGAGCACCCCCTACGCGCCCGTTCTTACGAACGATACCTAATTAATTTAGAATTATCCCTAAGTTAATCTAAAAAATCTTTAAAATTACTCCTCTAGTAAATTTATTAATACATGTGCAAAGTGAATAAATAAATAAATAAGTAAATAAATAATACAAAAATATATGTAAAATCTAAATATTTACATATTTCCTCAGAACTAAAGGTACATGAAGCCTGAAGGCTCATATCCCAGTATTAAAATCATAGGGATTTACGTACACGAAAATAAATAGTACTATAAAATAAAATAATAAGAACGAATATCATAATACATAATACAAAATTTGAATATACCTGAGAAACAAAAATACTAAGAATATTTAATATTAATAATAATAAAAAGTAATAACAATAGTAACAATAATGAAAACATAATACTATGATAATATTCATATACTAATAATATCATATTAATATTGCAACGCTATACTATAATAATAACATACAATGATACCACAATGACACTACATAAATAATTAAAGTATAATAATTATATACTAATGATAATATCACATAATAATAATGCTACCTTAGCATATGAATATGTATGTATGATAATAATAAATGACCTATACTCTTATATATGGCAATAATACTACGCAACTCAAATACATATACGTACACTAATAGTAATAATAACATCTATTTTAACACACACACACACACACACACACACACACACACACACATATATATATATATATATATATATACTTGCATAATAATAATAATAATAATTATAATAATAATAATAATATAAAATAATACCACATATCTAAAAATATACATATGTATATGTATATAATAACAAAGATAATAATTACAACAATAATAACATTAATAATAATAATAAGCATATTTTAATAATAACAAACCTACCTTAATATTAGCATATAATTAATGATAACATGTACAATATGGAAATAATTAAAGAAATAAACTAATCCTATAATTAACATGTAAACTATACAATTTGGAAACAAATCAAGTGAAATTATGGGAACAATTCAAATTATAATCTATTATGCAAATATATATATATATATATATATATATATATATGAATACAATATAGAAACATATAATAATTAGGGAATATACCAAAATCTAACATGGAAATACAATAATAATACGAAAATAAATATGTAATCAAATATACAATAAGAAGGATAGGTAAAAGTAACATAAATATGCACCTAAACATATGAGGTGATTACAATAATAAGATGTAAACTATACAATTAAATAATAATATAAATATGCCAACAAATAATTAAGGCAATGACAATAATATCACATGAATACATAATAAACAATAATATTACATAAATATATATACTTGAATGTAACCTTGAGATAACCATAATGATAATCTAAAACATACTATTTTAATAAGAAAATGATGAAAACCATATAATGACTATATAATAAAATCACCTAAATATTAACATGATAACTACGACAATAATAAACACTAAAATCACATGAATACATAATACAACAATAATAAATAATAAAAGAACCACATAAGCATAACAATAAATCTAAATATGAATGGGTTGTAATAACAATAATATAACAAGATCACATCATATAAATATAAATATAATAAAAGAAAAATTAAAGCTAACATACAATATACACAGTGAGTTGAAGAAAAGAAAAACTCAAAATTTACATAATAAAAGAGAGTATGTGTGCAAGGGTGTGTTATGTAGAGAGGCTTACAGGGGGGAGTACCGCCGCTGGAGTTGTGTGTGAGAGTGTGTGCAGAGAGCAGGGAGACTCACAGGGGGGTTGCTGCTGCTGGCAGCGACGGAGGACGGCGACTCCTATGACGGCGAGGAGGATGAGGGAGCTGCTGGGTTGCTGCTCCTGCGGGGTTGCCGGAATCGTGGTGGGTGTTTGGTGATTATAACCCTGGCAGTGAGCGGTGATGGCCGTGAAGGTCGATGGAGGAGATTCAGCTGCTGCAGGGGCTCGCGGGTGAGGTCGTGGGAGGCTAGATGTTGGCCGGAGACAATGAGGATGACCGGAGTTGTGACTGGCGCGGCTGGCTTCGGATTGTGGGTCTGAGGTTTCTGGTCCGAGAGACGTTGCAGAGATAGTCGTAGGCTGGCTTCGGTGGTGGCTCTGCTGCTTGTAGAGGAGGATGGTAGAGCAGCGGGGCATGGAGATGATGATGGAGATGGCGGTCGTGAGGTGGTGGCTCGCGGCTCTGCTGCTGAGGCGGGTATGGTGTTCGCCGGCTTGGATAGGAGGTGGAGCAGGGGAGGAAGAAGAAGAAGAAGAAGACCTAAGAAGAAGCAATTTTTTTATTTTTATTTTTTTTCTGCTTTGGCTCTGGCTATGCGCTCCCGCTTGCTGTGCGCCGCGCCCCTCATTATATAAAACTTCTGAAAAAAAAACCCTAAAAAAAACTTCCTTTTTTATTTTCTTTTTCTTTTTCTTTTCTTTTTCTGGTGTTACTATTATGGTAATAATGAAAATAGTAATAGTAATAATAATTATTATAATAATAATAATAAAATTAATAATAATAAAATTAATAAGGTAATAATACTAATTATAATAATGATAAAAAATAATAATAATAATAAATAATTATAGTAAAAGTAAAAATAATAAAGATGCTATCAATAAAATAATAATAATAAGACTAATAATAATAATAATACTAATAGTAATAGTAAAAAATACTAAATGACAATAATAAAATAATAATAATAATAATAATAATTATAGTGGTAAAAATATAGTGGTAAAAATAATAATGATAACAATAAAAAAAAAAAATAATAATAAATAAATAAATAAAGAATAGTGATAATAATAAATTACTTATAACAATATAGGAAAATAAATAATAATAATAATAATAAAATATAGTAATAATAATAAATTACTTATATCAATATAGGAAAATAATTAATAATAATAATAATAGTGAAAATAAAAATAAAAATAAAAATAAAAATAAAAATAATATAAATAATAACAATAAAAATCATAGTAATAATAATAATAATAATAATGAAATAATAGTGATAATATAATAATAATAATAATAATAATAATAATAATAATAATAATAATAATAATAATAATAATACAATGAGAAAGGACCCCTTATTCTATTTGGTTAGGGCAAAAATAGGGTGTCTACAACCCTTATCAAGCAAATCTTGCAACTGATTCTTTAATTTTGTCAACTCTGCTGACGTCATTTGGTAAGGTGCTTTAAAGATCGGCGCTGTACCTAAAAGTAGATCAATAGGAAAATCTATCTCACGATCAGGTGGTAAGCCTGGTAACTCGTCTGAAAAAACATCTGTAAATTCTTTTACTATTGGCTTACTAGTGAGCTTCAGTTCATTCCCTGACATTTCCTTCACAAAGGCCACAAATCCCTAGCAACCACTCACGAGCAGTCTTCTCGCCTGAATAGCTGAAACCAACTAAGGTAGAGATTGCACTCACGACCCTATAAACCTGAATTCTGGTCTTTCCAAAGGTCTGAAAATAACTTCTCTCGAACGCCAATCTATACTGGCAAAGTTAGCTGCTAGCCAATCCATGCCGAATATAACACCAAACTCGTGCATGTCCAACACTATCAAATCAGCAGAGAAAATTCTCCCTTGGATATCAACTGGGCAGCCTCGAAGCACCCTACTACACCTCACTGCTGACCCAGTCGGTGTGGTTACTAACAGTTCGATATCTAATAACTGTGTTTCTGCCACACATAGTCTAGTGCACTCCATAGACACAAACGAGTGTGTGGCTCCCGAATCAAATAATACAATAATTTTAAAGGAAAGCATGCTAATCACACCTGTCACCACGTTGCCGGCTATCTCAGCATCACCCGGCATCAAAGCAAAAACTTTGGCTGGAGTCATATTCCTCTGTTCGTCTCCACATGGTGTTTGATAGCCTCCCCGAGCAGGTCTAAGAGCGGGAGCAGCACATATCTGAGCCTGACAGTCTCTCATCATATGCCCTGGCTCCTCACATCGATAGAAAATACCTCGCTCGACGCGACACTCACTCGGGTGTCTCTTCCCACAAGTCGGAAAAACTGGAAATGGCTGCATACCCTAAAACCCACGACTCCTCGACTCCTGCCTCCAATCCCTGTAGTAGCCACCTCTCTTCCATGAACCTTGACTGGACCCCTGCTGGGAACTAGAAGGCATGGATCTCTTTCTATGTCTCTACTCCTCAGCCTCCAACTGCTCTCCAACTTCTGCCACAATTGATCTGTCTACCAGCTTGGAAAAATCTTGCAATTTCAGTATCGACACTTGCTTATACAATTCTCTCCTAAGACCTCTTTCAAATTGTCGTACCTCCTTCGTCTCATCTGGAATAATGTACGGAGTGAAGTGAGATAACTCAATGAACCTCGCTGCATACTGCTGCACTGTCTGCTGTTCCTGCTTCAAATTTAGGAACTCCTCTATCTTAACTTCCCTGGACGAGGCTGGAAAATATATATTGAAAAATATCTCCTTAAATCGCTCCCATGTCATCTTTATAGGCATTGACCTCTACTGCTCCAGGAGTTTCATTGCCGTCCACCATCTCTCGGCCCCTCCTGTCAATTTATACGTAGCGAACAACACCCCCTGCTCCTCAGTACACTGCAACACTGCGAATACTTTCTCAATCTCCTGCACCCAGTTTTTTGCGACTGTAGGATCAGTTCCTTCTAAGAAAGTCAGATGATTCATCTTAATGAACTTCTCAATCGAACTGTTGTGGCCTGCAAATGAACAACCCTGCTCTTTGGAGTTCCTGGCAATTTCAACCATGACTTGCTAAACCACACTGCGCAATACTACATCTGAATCACCATCCGCAACACTCGAGGGTCCAGCCCCCTCATTCTCACTAGTATAGGCGCTACTACCTCCAGGGTCCATCCTGAAGAGAAAATAAACTTAGCTTAGGACCCTACTACCATAACATATCATCTAATTAGTATATTATATCCTTAAATAATTCATCTCCCTTGATCTTAATTCAAGGTTCAATCCTGCAACCTAGATACCCAACCTGAAAATAGTTTACCATGGCTTTCCTGAAATCGTCACCCCAGGAAAGATACAAAAACCATCACGGAAGTCCTGCATCTAGACTACAAAACCAGACCTCAAATTCCTTTATCCTATACTCTGGTATTATTATTGCTGCATTCTAAAGTTTATAGAACCTAGCATCCTAGGCTCTGATAAACTGTAACGACCTGCTTAATTTACTACATAATCAACCATATTAATTATCATTAACTTAAAACATAACAAAGTCAACCCAAACCCGTGGGTAACGGGGACACACCTGTCATACACAGCGGAAACCTAAGCAGCTAATAAACATAAATTTCATTCACCAAACCATAAGATACATTATACCAGAGTTACCTACATTCCACCACATACTGTTTAAATATACAATTCCCAAAACATTAAAAGTTATATCTATGGTCTTACACGAAAACCTATTGACCCTAGTTCAAAAACTCACCCTCTTAGCGGGGTAGTAAACACTGTCTCAACGGCAGCCTCGGTCCGCCGATCTTTCTAGGTTCCTTGAAATGGTTTAAGCTGGGATGAGACACCTCTTAGTAAGGAAAATAAACTAAATACAATTGTGTAGCAACATGAATATTTAGGTGTTATAATGAGTATACAGTACATATTGCATGCTTAAAAACATTGATAATATCATAGCTGAATAACATACAATCTCATAGTTATACTGAATCATACTCTTCATAAAATCATTTGATATAACTAGTAATTTTGAAATTTACCTAAGATGAATAATTAGTTGATGTTATGTATTACCCCTCATGATAGGTTGTGCAGCCCGAAGGCGAGACTCGACAATGGTTGGTTGACCACTGCCGAGTTAAAAATGTCTATAAGTACAATGGACCTATCGCATCCTAGTCCGGATTGCTAGGTAAAAGTCTATAACTCTACACTGAAAGCCACATCGACTATCCATCTCCCACCCCCTCTACTAGCAGGGGCAGTTAGTACAAGTCTGAACTGAACTGTATAGCTACAGTATCGTGCTCCTGATAACTGATCTGAACTATCATCCGGGTTCTGATAACATATAATACATGATAATATGCTGTTTAAATATAAATAGATTGATAGCATTTTCTGAATTCTGTAATAACATAAATAATTACGGCCTTGCGTCGAATACATGCATAACTGCTGCCTTGTGCCGAATAACATAAATAATTGTAGCCTTGCGCCGACTATCAATCACGGTCTTGCGCTGAACATTTCATACATACTGATTTGAATAAATGCACTGTTTGTCATGTATTCTGAAATCATAGTTTACTGTATTGACATGTGATTCATGAAATAACTGCAAATATGCTTTTCCTGTAAAATTGACTAACATAATACAATTTGTGTAAAATAATATTCATATCACACAATACTGAATAAAATCATGAATTCTGTTCTGAAATCATATTTCCTAACATTTTATAGTAAAATATATATTCTTGTGTAACAGTAATAATTTCCCAAATATACATTTTCACAAATATGCTCATATAAAATACATGCTTTCTGAAAATTAATCTGCTATTAAATAATGATAATTTTCATGAAAAATTGCTGCTTTAGTTTACTCCCTTATCTGATTACTGAGAAGCCCCTAATATGACTAGTCCAGCACCCGTAGGGTTCCTCGTTCAACACCTTGAAAAAAACATCTCCCTGAACAAAACCTCAGTATTTCTTCGAGTACTACATTTTGTTTAGCTGTAGGAAAGACAAATATTGAATAAAAATCCTTACCTTGAATTTGGGATGAAGTCCAAGTTAACCCCACCAACAATCCACTCCAGCGGACTTGAGAAGAACTTTCCTAGGAGTGTCGTGGCGGCCTCGGATCATCGAACCGGCAAGAATCCGGCCCAAAATCTTAGAGGGAAGGGAGAGGGGACAAATAGGAGAGGGGGGGGGAGAGAGAGAGAGAGAGAGAGAGAGAGAGAGAGGGTTCTTCGCATGATTCTGCAGAAAAAAATTCAAGTTTAGGCTATTTAAGCACCTGCACTCGTCGACAAGCCATGCCACTTCATCGACGAGGTCACGAAAGGAGTTCATTGACGAATTCTTATTCCTCGTCACTGAAATTTAGAGCTGAAAATAGTCTCTCTGTATCTTCTTGTCAACGAGACACGTGTCCTCGTCGATGATCTCATCAAGTGTGTTCTTTGATGAGCGTGTTGTGTTCGTCGACGAGATCCTGTTTAAATCCCAAGTTCCATTTCCTTCTCTCTCCATTCTCTTATTATTAAATTACTATAATTATTCGGGTCTCCGCATCTTCAGTTTGCGAACTAAATACTCCTGCTCGGGTTGATTAAATCCCTTTAGTTGTACCATATATATCTGCTCGTCCAAGTCACCATAGAGAAACACTGTCTTCACATGCATTAATTTGTTCCAAATGTAGGTCATAATAAGCCACTAATCCCAACACTAACCTAATGGAAGTGTGTCAGACCACAGGTGAGAAGATTTCATCATAATCTACTTCCTTCTTTTGTGTGTACCCCTTTGCCACTAACAGTGCCTTGAATTTTTTTCTTTCTTTTTCTGAAATTGTTTCCTTTTTCCTATACACTCATTTGCAGCCTATCACCCTCTTCCTATCTGGAAGCTCCACCAAATCCCAAGTCTGATTCTTATGCAGCGACTCTAGTTCCTTCATCATAGCACCCATCCACCTACTTTTCTCCTAGTCGTGCACACCCTCTTAAAAGGTAGTTGCATCCTTGCAACTGGTAATGAAAGCATAAGATACCAGATCATCAAATCCATACCTAAGCGGTGGTCTGATAGTGCGTCTGGATCCCTATATAGGAAAACTGTCAACTTTCTGGTTTCCCGAGCTAGAACTCCCTACAACTGGGGGACCAAGATCATTGCCTTGAGTTTCTAACTCCACCTGCATAATATGCTCATCTCTGCTCTAGTTTTTTAGCTTCTCTTTCTTTTCATCATTTCTTGAATACGCTTCACCATAACTTTCTCATAAAAAACTACATCTCTATTGATCACCACCTTGTTTGCCATTGGATTCCACAGCTTGAACCCCTTCACACCTTTCTAATACTTCAGAAAAATGCAACGTCTAAACTTTGCATCAAACTTCGATCTCTCCTCACTAGATATGTGTACATAGGCTGGAAAACCGAATATCCTCAAAATGAAGTAGTCTATCGCATTTGTAACCATAATAAACATAAAAATGACATCATCATATAATACCTCTGATATTATACATGCAATGTCCACGAACCCAGTGGGGTCTAGTGTAATACTGTCCCATAATTAATTTAAACAAACAAACAATGGAAGCGAAATATTCATCTAATATCATACATACCAGAGTACTAACCCTCAACCTCTGCATCAACATCTCCTAAAATTTATTACAACCCAAAATGACCAAAACATCTAGATATTAAAAAAAATGGTGTTCTATTGACACTCACTCTCAGCCAGCTCATCTAGGTCCTACCCTGGAGTTCCTAGACTCTATTTCCTGTAGACCCTAAAAAGTTGATATATATATTGGGGTGAGACACTTCTCAGTAAAGAGGAATAAATTGTTATCAGTGTGTGACTAACACGAGTTTCAGTGAAATCAGACACATTCTTTAATTTACGTTAGTTGACAAATATAGCATTTGGATAATATAACTCACACCTATACAATTGGAAATACACATTTTCTTCATAATATAAATCAGCTCAGTACATAATATCATTTACATAAATTCACATATATGCATAGAAGAAATCCCCTTTTGGACAAACAACATCATGTAATAACCCACATAATCGGGTTATGCGGTCTGAAGACTGGACTTAGCCATGACTGGCCTACCACCAGGCTAAGTCATAGAATCCCGTCTGTTAATCTTATTTGCCTAACCAGTCTGGTCCGGACTCCAGAGGGGTACAACAACTCTTCGCGGCCAAATCGACCATTTGAAGGCCTACACTTCTCATTACCGTGTGGCTCCACTAACTCATTCACTAGCAATGGTACCTGCTCTCATTACCAGGGTTCTTAAACCATATAATGCAATTTAAGTAATAAAACTATAATATAATCTCATTTTCATAATTCAGTATAAAACCTGTTATATCGAAACTCGACATTCAGCCGTCATATCAAAACCCGACATTCAGCCATCATTTCAAACCTTGACATTCAACTGTCATATCAAACCCGACATTCAGCCGTCATTTCATACCCGAAATTCAGCCATTATATCAAATTTCACAATTTCCACCACATTTTTAGTATTTCCATCAATTAGTACAAATCATATTTTCACTGTATAATACCATAAAAGACTCAAATTCAATTGTGTAGTATAATATAGATAAATCTTATGCCACACGATTTTTGACTGATAAATGATAATATACTAAACTTCCTGAGAAAAATATATTTTCGGTGAAAACTAAATCTGACCATCTCCATAGATTTATTCAATTCAAAATACCGGTTTATTAAGAAGGAGGAGATGATCACCCTACCCACTTTGGTTTTCCCCAAATATATATATATGATAACCAAAACCCATCGTTTCCATATGCCTGAATAATTCAGGAAATCATAAATAGTATTTCGATATCCATATTCTCAATATCAGTTCAATTTAGAAAACAAACTAACAAAATTTATTCCCTTTACTTGATCCTGAAAAATAGCCTACCATACTCCCTGGAACAAATCCCACGATCTTGACTACAATAAGGAGAAGGTCACAGGTAAGTCGGGAAAAGCGAGAGAGAGGACTGGAGGCTGTGTTGAAACCCCAGGAGGCCGTAGGAGAGAGAGAGACATGTGGGAGAGAGAGAAAGCTCAAAAACCCTAATAGAGACGGTGGGAGAGAAGAGGGAAATGAAAATAAAATAACATAAGTTCTATTTATAACCTCACAGCTCGGGACGAAACCATCGATGGTTTAGCCTTAACCTAACCAAAATCTTCATATCCCTTCCTCAGAACCTCTCGGTAGTTTGAAACCGTTGATGGTTTTCCTGAGATTTCCAAAATCGTTGACGATTTAGTCTCAAACCAAACCTTCCTAACTAAAATCGTCGACGATTTTTCTAAGTCCTACAAAACTGTTGACGGTTTTGTGTTGTACCAAACCGTTTCCTTTATTTTATTTTTCTTTCTCTTTTTTCCTTTCTTTAATTTTTATTTTCTCAGATCGAGTTCCTACATCCTCCCCTCCTTATAAAAATTTCATCCTCAAAATTTGTTAACTTATACTTATCATCTCCCTTGGAATTACCGAATCAATCATTTGACTCTAAGAAGAGTCGGTGGCCACCCACATAGCAGCCCCGTCCTAAATTTATTAATTACCTTCACTTATGGTAGAGGAATATCGTGGTTACATAATAAATTTTTGAGAGATTACAATTAGTTAAACAAAATTCTCCCAAAACCACTCAAAGCACAAAACCCAAAAAATATAGACTTACAATCATTCAAACCTAATTAGACAAACTGCATAAGAAAATTTACATCCACAAACAAATTCTTACCTAAACAGCTTCACTTACCTGCCTAGTATGTGGCCTCGCTAAATAGCTGCAGATACCTTTGATGTATTTCCTCTTCTAGTTAATATGAAACTTCCTCCACTGCGTGGTTACGCCAGAGCACTTTCACTAATGGAATCTTTTTAATTCAGAGTTCTTCTTCCTTCCAATCTAATATTTGAACTGGTACTTCCTCATAGGATAAGGTATCTCTGACTTCCAAGAATTCATAGCTTAACACATGCAAAGGATCTGTGACGTACTTCCTTAACATAGACACGTGTAAGACATCATGAACCCTAGCCAATGTTGGGGGTAACGCTATCCTATAAGCAACCAGACCAATATTCTCCAGTATCCTGAATGACCCGATGTACCTAGGGTTTAGCTTACCCTTCTTTCCAAACCTCATAACTCCCTTCATCGGAGCAATCTTTAGAAATATTTTATCTCATACCCCAAACTCTAGCTCTCGTCGGCGTGTATCAGCATAACTCTTATGTCGACTCTAAGTTGTCTTAATTCTATCCATGATGAGTTTGATCTTTTCGAAGGTCTACTAGATGATTTCTGACCCCAAAACCTGCCGCTCACCAACCTCATCCCAATACTGTGGGGATCTGCACCTCCGACCATATAATGCTTCATATAGTGTCATCTCGATACTAGCTTGATAGCTGTTATTGTAGGTGAACTCCACTAGTGGCAAAAATTAATCCAACTACCTCCGAAATCTAGCACACAAGCCCGCAACATGTCCTCTAATATATGAATCATTCTCGTTGATTACCTATCAGTCTGCGGGTGAAATGTTGTACTAAAAGTCAATTGAGATCCTAAGGCTTTTTGCGAACTTTTCCAAAATTGAGAGGTAAACCGTGGATCTCGATCAGATACAATTGACATAGGTACACCATGAAGTCGAACTATTTCCTGCACATATAGTTCTACCAGCCTACTCATGGAGTAATTGACTTTATTAGGAACAAAATGCATAGTCTTTGTTAGACGATCCATAATGTTGATGGTATCCTCGTTACGAAGTCCATGGAGATGTGCTCCACTTTCACTCAGGAATGTGAAGTGGTTGTAATGGTCCCGTTGGTCTCTGATGCTCTACTTTCACTTTTTGACATATCAGAGACTATTCCACAAATCGAGCAATCTCCCTTTTTATATTGTTCCACTAAAAGGATTCTCGCAGATCCATATACATCTTGATGCTCCTTGGATGTACAATATAAAGAGAGTGATGAGCCTCCTCCAGAATTGTCCTTTTAATCTTTGCGTCATTAGGTACACATAGTCTAACATGAAATCTTAGAACTCCTTCATCTAAAATATTAAACTCCGCCATCAGTCAACCCTATACTCTCCCCACAATTTTCACCAACTCTGCGTCTTTCATCTAAGCGACTTTAATTCTTTTCTGCGAGGTCGGTTGGATTACCATACTAGCAATGAACCCTTGATGATGCCCCTCTATCAATTCCATTCCAAACCTTTCTAGATCCCTCCTGATTTTCTATGGAGCTACCACTGCAAAGACTGACACATTTACTAACTTCCGACTCAAGGCATCAGCTACCACGTTAGCTTTCCTTTGGTGATAACTAATGGTGTAGTCGTAGTCCTTTATAAGTTCTAGCCATCTCCTCTGTCTCATACTCATCTCCTTCTGTGTGAATATGTACTTAAGGCTTTTATAATTTGTGAAAATTTCACACCTTCTATAGTACAAATAGAGCCTCCAAATTTTCAATGCAAAAACCACCGCTACTAACTCCAAGTCGTGTGTAGGATAATTCTTCTCACACTCCTTGAGCTACCGAGAAGCATATGCAATAACCTTTCCCCATTGCATCAGCATGCACTCAAACCCTTTATGAGACACATCACTGTAGAGTTCAAAACGCCTTTCCCTTGAAGGGATTGTCAGTACCAGCGTAGTGATAAGTCCCTGTTTTAACTCTTGGAAGCTCTATTAACATTCGTTTGTCCATTCATATCTTACATTCTTCCTAGTCAACTTTGTTAGAGGACCTGATAACTTGGAGAAACCCTCTACAAATCGGCGGTTGTATCCTGCCAATCCCAAGAAACTCCTTACCTCATGGACATTTTTTAATCTTGCCCAGTCCACTATAACCTCTATCTTGCTCGGATCCATAGAAATACCACCCCTAGATATCACGTGCCCTAGGAATACAACCCGTTCCAGCCAGAACTCACACTTCTTGAATTTGGCATATTATCTCCTTTCCCTTAATACCTGAAGCATATCCTCAGATGATCCTCGTGCTCTTCGAGACTCTTTGAATAAACCAATATATTGTCAATGAACACCATCACGAATTGATCCAGGTACTGATGAAAGACCTTATTCATCAGGCCCATGAATACAGCAGGTGCATTCTTCATTTCGAATGACAACCAAAAATTCATAATGATCATACCTGATTCGGAAAGTAGTCTTCAGTACATCCTCTGATTTAACTTTCACCTGATGATACCTAGATCAGAGATTGATTTTTGAGAAAACCTATGTTCCGTAAAATTGATCAAATAAATCGTCGATACGGGGTAGCGAGCACTTGTTCTTTATCGTCACTTTATTTATCTCCCGATAGTCGATGCACATCCTCATTGATCCATCTTTCTTTTTAACAAATAATACGGGTGCTCCCCATGGTAATACACTAGGCCTAATGAACCCTTTGTCCAACAGCTCCTGTAATTGTTCCTTTAATTCTTTCAACTCTATTAGAGCAATTCTGTACGGAGCCTTAGAGATCGACGCCGTTCCTGGAGATAGGTCGATAGCAAACTCCACCTCATCAATGCATCTTTCACATAAGTCAGGTAACCTTCTAGCTTGTATGGCTGACATAATTGGTGGTGAGGTGCGCACGCACGACCCCATAAATTGATACTCTTGTTCCCCTGGAGGTCTGAACACCACCTCCTTCTTGTAGCAGTCAATACTAGCATAACCGGAAGCTAGCCAGTCCATCCCAAAAATTACCTCAAATATGTGCATGTCGAGAACCACCAAACTAGCAAGCAACGTCTTTTCCTAAATATTGATCGGAAAATTTTTAAGTACCCTCCTACACACCATTACAGTTCCCGTCGGTGTAGCCATTGATAGGTCAGCATCCAGTGGCTGAGCTTCTAACCCACACAATTTAATGAACTCCTAAGCTACAAATGAATGTGTCGCCCCAGACTCAAACAAAACAATAGCTTCATGTGACAAAATTGAAATAGTACCTTTCACCACGTCGTTGGCGTTCTCCGCATCTCTCGACATAAGCGAATACACCCACGCCTGGGCGGTGTTCCTCTGGTAGCCACCTCAGGGTGTATGATTGTGTCCTCGAAATTGATTAGGTGTGGGCACATCACTAGGTGGCACATGACAGTCTCGTGCCATGTGGTTGGGTCTACCAGAATGGAAAGAACCAGCTGTTTAACCTTGACATTCACCTCAATGCCTCTAATAACACTTGGAACAGGGAGGGCGTGATGGATTTCCCTGATGGACCCAATGTCCCACCTCTGATTGTTGGCTTGCGTAGTTACTAGGCCTCCTCTATGTACCCTGACTGGTGCTGATCTGAAACCCAAGAGGTAGGGGCCTTTTCCTCAGATTCGCCATCCTTGCACTCCTCTACATACTGGTCTCCAACACTGTGACTTTGTCTACCATCTCTAAGAAACTCTGGACCTGAAACTCCACAATTTGTTCATATATTCCCTGTCTCAAACCTCTTTCAAACCTCAGTGTCTTCTTCGGTTCATCCGGAACCATGTAGGGGGCGAAAAGAGATAGCTCCATGAACTTGGCCTCGTACTGCTGTACGGTCAAGTGCCCCTGATTCTTATTTTGGAATTCCTCTGCCTTAGCTTCCCTGGTGGAAGCAAGGAAATATCTGCCAAAGAATATCTCCCTAAAACGGCTCCAGGTTAGAGCTGCAGGTCTTGGCCTCTATTCCTCCACTAGCTTTACTGCTTTCCACCATCGTTTAGCCTCCCCAATCAACTTGAAAGTGGCATATTGCACCCTCTGCTTATTGGTGCAATGCAGAACGGTAAGAAGCTCCTCAATCTCTTGAACCCAATCCTCAGCCACTATCGGTTTCGCTCCTTCGTAAAATGTCCATGGATTCATACAAGTGAACTGCTCGATGGTGCAGCCCCGCTTAGCAGGTGGGCAATTCTGCCCTCTAGAGTCCCGCCAGACCTCTCCCATAACCTGTTGGGCTAAACCCTATAGCACTGCAGAGGTATCTATATCCTCCTCATTGGAAGCGTTCACATTATTATTCCCACCAGCGTTTACGCCCTTATCTCTGGGATCCATCCTGAAAATAAGGTAACGAATAATTTTCTTAGAATCCTATTGTCGAAAAAAAACTAGTACAACTAATTAGCTAAAACTATAGAGTTCCCTGATGAACTTTTCCCACACAAATAAACCATTTGACCTCCAAACTCCCAACTCAAGGTTCGGCCTCACCGCTCAGAAACAGAACCATCGATGGTTTGCCATGATTTTTTGGAGATTGTCGCCTCAAGAAAGCCACAGAAGACCGTCAAGGGACTTCTGCCTCTAGGCAACAATACAAAACCCCCAAATCTTAAGTACCTAGCTTCGCTATCCATCCTATGCCTGACCTACTCACAACACTTAGACTACCCATTCCTACTCTTATCACCACCCATTCCTATACTCTGGTAGTATTATCCTCTAGAGTTTATAGAACCTAGCAACCTAGGCTCTGATACCACAAGTGTAACGACCCCAAAATAAATCCTTAATAAACATAAAAAATGACATCATCATATAATACCTTTGATACCATACATGCAATGTCCACGGACCCAGCGGGGTCCAGGGTAATACCGCCCCATAATTAATTTTAAAAAACAAACAATGGAAGTGAAATATTCATCTAATATCATAGATACCAGAGTACTAACTCTCAACCTCTGCATCATCTCCTAAAATTTATTACAACCCAAAATGACCCAAACATCTAGATATTAAATAAAATGGTGTTCTATTGACACTCACTCTCAGCTAGCTCGTCTAGGTCTCACCCTGGAGCTCCTAAACTCGGTTTCCCGTAGGCCTTGAAAATTTGATATATATATATATAGTGGGGTGAGACACTTCTCAATAAGGTGGAATAAATTATTATCATTGTGTGGCTAACATGAGTTTCAGTGAAATCAGACACATTCTTTAATTTACTTTAACTGACAAATATAACATTTGGATAATATAACTCAAACTCGTACAGTTGGAAATACACATTTTCTTCATAATATAAATCAAATCAATTTATAATATCATTTACATAAATTCACATATATGCATAGAAGAAACCCCCTTTTGGACAAGCAACATCATTATGTAATAACCCCACATGATTGGGTTGTGCGATCCTAAGACTGGACTTTGCCATGGCTAGTCTACCATCAGGCTAAGTTAGAGAATCTCATCTGTTAGTCCGATTTGCCTACCCAGTTTGGTCCAGACTCCAGAGGGGTACAAAAACTCTTTGCGGCCAAATAGACTGTCTGAAGGCCCCTACATGTCTCACTACCACGTGGCTGCACTAACTCATTCACTAGCAATAGTAACGTTTTCTCATCACATCTGCTCCTCATGGTACTCAAACCATATAATGCAATTTAAGTAATAAAAATGTAATATAATCTCATTTTCGTAATTCAGTATAAAACCTGTCATATCAAAACCCAACATTTAGCCATCATATCAAAACCCGACATTTAGCCGTCATTTCAAACTTGGCATTCAACCATCATATCAAATTTCACAATTTCCACTACATTTCCAGTATTTCCATCAATCAGTAAGAATAATATTTTCATTGTATAATACCATAAAATACTAAGATTCAGTTGTGCAGTAAAATATAGATAAATCTTATGCCATACGATTTTTGACTGAAAAATGATAATATACTAAACTGCTTGGGAAAAATATATTTTCGTTGAAAACTAGGTCAGACCATCTCCATAATTTTATTCAATTCAAAATACCGATTTATTAAGAAAGAGGAGATGATTGACCCTACGCACTTTGGTTTTCTCCAAATAAATATATATGATAACCAAAAACCATCGTTTCCATATGCCTGAATAATTTAGAAAATCATAAATAGTATTTTGGTATCCATATTCTCAATTTAGTTGGTTCAATTTAGAAAACAAATTGACATAATTTATTCCCCTTACCTGATCTTGAAAAACAATCTACGACACTTCGTGGAACAAATCCTAGGTTCGTGACTACAACAAGGAGAAGGCCACCGGCAAGCTGAGAAAAGGGAGAAAGAGGACTAGAGATCGTGCCGGAACCCCAAGAGGCCATAGGAGACAGAAAGATGCACAAGAGAGAGAGAGAGAGAGAGAGAGAGAGAGAGAGAGAGAGAGAGAGAGAGAGAGAAAAAGCTCAAAACCCTAATAGAGATGGTGGGAGAGAATAAGGAAATGAAAATAAAATAACATATGTTCTATTTATAACCTCACAGCACGGGATGAAACAGTCGACGGTTTTCCTAAAACCGTCGATGGTTTGGCCTTAACCAAACCAAAATCTTCATATCCCTTCCTCAAAACCTCTCAATAGTTTGAAGCCATCGATGATTTTCTTGAGATATCCAAAACCGTCGATGGTTTGGTCTCAAACCAAATCTTCCTAACTAAAACCGTCGGTTGTTTTCCTGAGTCCTACAAAACCATCGATGGTTTGGTGTTGTACCAAACCATTTCCGTTATTTTCTTTTTCTTTCTCTTTTCTATTTTATTTAATTTTTCTTTTCCCAGATCAGGTTCCTACTGTAATGCCCCGACCCTTATTATGGCCCTAGAGTGCTACTATACATACGAAATACCTGTATCTAATAAACATACATAAACAACCCGCCCTAAACAACGACAAACGAGTGTAACTCATACATATCTGTATTTATGCACAGAAAAAAATATAAAAATTCACATTCGGGGTTCTATTAGACATATACCAGAGTTCTAACTGTATTTTTCAGTACACAAGATCCATGTCTTAAAACATAAACATATTACATCCTCCTACATTCTACCAGGCTAACAACCCAGTACTAATACAAAAACTTACGTCCACTAACAAGACTATACGTGCCAAAGTCCCTCTAGGAGAACAAGGACCGATGTCCTATAGGACTTGAAACAGAGGTTGTAAGATTGGAGTGAGACACTTCTCAGTAAGGTGGAAGATATTACAACAGTACGTGACTACATGAGTTTATTCCAGTTATGAATAGTTGCATAGTATTACATACTCAGTACAACACTGTTATAGATATATAAACATAATATGGCATCATTACAAGCAAGATTCCCTGAGGTTAGGGTAGGGTACAGGCTCATACGCTGTACAATTCCCTCCACACGGTACTCAACCCTGTGACTTTGCCCATTCCAGTTTTTAAATCATGTATATGAAAATTTAGGACAATGACTAGCTTTGAAACTTTCGTAAATATGCCTAATTACCTCATGGCACAGGTTGTGCACTGATAACTTTAACAAGACCCTGTTCATGCAGGCACTATCAAGTATCGCATATATAGTTCGACTGCCCCACCTGGTCCATTATTTTCACCAGTGGCCCCATTCACTCCTGCAAGCCGACTATCTCGATACCCACATTGATTCATATGTGTGGTTGCATTGTACCTTAACTAGCAACAGAACCGCGCCTCTAGCTATTTAAAGCATCTGATAAACTGGAGTATCTTTCAACTCCTTTGGAGTGTCTTTCAACTCCTTTGGAGTGTCTTTCAACTCCTTTAGTAACAGTTGTGGTCTCAATCAATCATATATATATAATTTATAGTAAAACATAACAACATATGCAATTTAAGTATTTTCACAACCGTAATCATGCAATCTTTCATGCATTTTTCTATTCTGTCAATCAGTGGTGTTACCGGCACAAACGCTCTTAGTTTAACCCCTTTTACATTTTAAAGCTCGGTGATTAACCGGCACTTATTTTCCACATTTCCAGATAAAAGAATGGAATTCCAGTTTTTACAGTCCAGTCATAAATATAACAGTTCAGTATGTTCATGTTCATATCACATGTCACGTTCGTTTCATCAAAAACCACTTTAATTAGTATATAATTCGAAAAATATCATTTGGACCGCAAACACGGGTATCAATTAGTTCCTACCTTAGTCTTAAAGTAGTTAAAGTAGTTTTAGAAAATTTGGAGTTCATATACCAAAACCCCTATTTTTTCCAAAAATCATAAAACTGTAAAATCATAAGAAACAACATTTATAACCGGTAAAAATTTGTAGATAAACAGTCAAAATGAGCAGTAAGACATAATCTAGCTTTCTAGTGGTTTAGTTTTCTAAAAAAAAAAATTACTGATGTAAACAAATCCCCTTACTTTAATCCCAAAAATCGAAACATGAACGGATTGATCCAAAACAACGACCCGGGATCCCCGAAACCTAGAAACCGAAGAATATTACTTCACTATAATCTCAACCACTACATAACAACAAAATCAGAAATGAAATCAGATCCTTACGTCAATTTTAGGGGAAAACCTAAAAATCCTCAAATCGAAAATCTGATATGCTATAACTATAGAGATTCTCCTCCTAATTCACATAGTGATGTCGGATTGTTAATTTTGGCAATAGACAGAGCGCAATCCTTGAGAGAGAGAGAGAGAGAGAGAGAGAGAGAGAGAGAGAGAGAGAGAGTTGGTTCGAGTTCTAGAGAGAGAGAGAGAGAGAGAAAATAGAACAACTTAGCAAAGAAGAAAATCATATTCTATTTATAACTAGGTTGACCCAACCAACCTCGTCGACGAGTCGGAGTTCTCGTCAACGAGCAGAAAAAGTCACTCGTGGCCGAGAAGGTGACCTCATCGAAGAGCCTAAGATTTTAGAATTTATGAAAATCCCTTGGTAACTCGTTGTCAACAAGCCCTAGAGTCTCATTGCCGAGCCACAAAAGAAACCTCGTCAACGAGAAATGAAGCCTTGTCGACGAGCTCTATTGTTTTATCCTTTTTAATTTCCCTTCTCTTTTATTTATTTATTTTTCAGATTCGGGTCCTTACAATCTCCCCTCCTTATAAGAATTTCATCCCCTAAATTCACCAACCGATACCAAACCCACTCTACCTTACGTCAGAGATCTACAGAAGAGTCAGCAGCTACCCATAAAGCAGCTCTAGCCCGAATTTATTACCTACCCTCATTTATGGCGGAGGAATACCATGGTTACAACGTAAAGCTTCCGGAGCTTACAATATACATACAAAACTCTCCTAAAGGTCATATCTACTTACCAATCACACTAACATACATACATTCACTTACCTGACTAACTTATCCGTCTCTTAACAACTGAGGATACATACATATCTCAGTTTCTAACTCCCATGAAGCTTCTTCCACTGCATGGTTCCGCCACAATACCTTCACTAGCGGTATTTCCTTAGTTTGTACCTGCTGAATTCGATCTAACACCTGCACTAGTACCCCCTCATATAATAAAGCATCACTGATCTTTAGAGGTTCGTAACTCAGCATGTGTGATGGATCTAACCCGTACTTCCTCAGTACTGACACGTGGAACACGTTATGGACTCTGGATAGTGCTGGGGGTAAGGCCTGATATACCGAGGACTTGGCTTCCCCTTCTTTCCAAACCTCATCACCCCTTTCATCGGAGCGATCTTCAGAAAACTCATATCTCCTACCTCGAATTCCAACTCTCGTCGACGAGTATTAGCATAACTCTTCTTCCGACTCTAAGCTACCTCGATTCTCTCCCTAATCAACTCGACCTTTGCAGAGGCCTGCTCAAATAGTTTTGGACCTAGTATCTACCGCTCACCTACCTGATCCTAGTACAACAGAGATCGACACCGATGACCGTACAAAGCCTCGTAAGGTGCCATCTCTATGCTGGCCTAGTAACTATTGTCATACGCAAACTCAACAAGCGATAGATACCGTATCTAATTGTCACCAAAGTTCAGTACACAAACCCGCAACATATCCTCTAACATCTGAAGAGTCCTCTCAGACTTCCCATCCTTCTGCGAGTGAAAAGACGTACCGAATGTGAGCTGCGATCCTAAGGCATCCTATAAACTCTTCCAGAAACAAGTCGTCATGTAACGCCTCGAATCCTTAAACCCGGGTCCGATGCGTTATACCTGATAAAATACTGATAATCCACAATCCATGATATTAGCAGCGGAAAACATAAACATAATCTCCATATAACATAATAATCATAATCAATAATACCAGAGTTTACTACCCCTATATAACATCCTTACTATTCATCCATCACCTGCATTTCCATAAATCTACATAACTCCCAAAACATTTCAGTATTTTCACAATCATTCCTTACTCAACAGTCTTAAAATATAAATACATAAAACATAAATATCTACATCCCAAAATTAACATAGAAATATACCCTTTTATTTTTCTATTTTCCAATAATGTTATAAAAACCTCGAGCTCTCAAAGCTTGATCTCGAGGAAATCCTGAAAAAGATAAATTCATATTCGGGTGAGACACATCTTAGTAAGGGAAGAAACAATATATTAAACACAGCGTGTGGGTATATAATAACATAATATTTAACATTTGAAAATCTTTAACACAATTTTTGAAAACATTCTCTAATCCTAATAAAACATATGCAAAAGATTTAACCCACGAGATTACCCAAGGATAGGGGTGATTACTTGCCCATACAAGTAGCACCCCTCTGCTCTGATACCTAGGCAACCAAAAGGTCACAACTAAAGCATACTAGGGCACTTACCTTACTTAGTAAGCCCTCGAGTGATAAATTGATCTCGTACTCACATAGTTCATACAAAAGTTTACTAGCGAATGCTCCCAAGAATAGGGAAATCTACCCGCCCATACAAGTAGTTTCCCTCTGCCCTAGCACGTTATGTTGCCTACTGCTACACCTGATACAACCAGGGCATTCGCCTTTTTCAGCAAGATCTCGAGCGAAGAGTTTGCCTCGCCCAAACGTAACATGTTCTACTAGCATAAATATTGCTAATACCATAATACATTATTTTATTTGTCATTATTTTGCATCTCTCAACTGTTCGTGTTTTCATCTTCTACTTTTCATTTCATTTCACTTTACGTGGCTCTTTCCCATTTTACATTGTTCACATTTCACATTTCATTTATATTTCATTCATTTCCATTTTCATTTCATTTCATTTCATACCCAGCATCTTTTAGCTGTTTTACCCAGCATCTTTCAACTGTTTTACCCAGCATTTTGCAGCTATTACACATTTACCCAGCATCTTTCAGCTGTTTTACCCAACATCTTTCAGCTGTTTTACCCAACATCTTTTAACTGTTTACCTAGCATTTTTCAGCTGTTTACATGATTCCATTAACACACACAAGCAACATAGTTCATATCATGTTTTATTCACAATGCATTATTTACTTAACCCGCATCTCATACATTTAACATATATTTGCACAGAATCTCATGCCACACAGTTTAACAATAAAATTCAAACACTGCCTGTAAAATAAGTCAACTAATATTTAATGTTTATATACTAAAAATACATTTCATTTCTTACATAATTATCCTGAAAATATTTTCCCACTTTCATCAGCTCATTTTTGCATATACATCTAATAAACAGTCCTAAACTCGAAAAAATATAATTTAAATAGTTGTTATTTTAAACCCATATCGAAACATATACACGTACATATAACACAATTTATATTTCACTAAATTCATAAAAATTATGATTTAATATATATTTTTCCCCTTACCTAGTTTCTTGAACTATGCCAACAGGGACCCCAAAAAAATGCCTACGGCGCTCACCCGGACTCTGAAATTAAAAATTCTAGTTCCATGTAATTAATCCTAAATAAAATATTATTTTAATATTTCCTAAACCTATAAATTCTAAATAAATAAATATACCCTTAAATATAGCTAAATTACCAAATTTTTTAAATCCCACTCTCGCTTTGGAGTGAGGCCTAGAAAACCCCAATCGGAACTTTACTTATGTCAAAATGACGACGATCACAACTAGGACACCATGGTAGTGTCTGATCGTCGATTTAACAGCATATTTAACAAGATATTGAGAAATTAGGGAAAAACTGTCTTACCCCAAGAATGGTACCTACGCCGCTTCCACGACAAATCCGCTCCAGTAAAAATGTCGATGGTAGAGTTAGGAATCCAACGACACCTTCTGTTTCCTAATCAACCGATTTTTCATCGAGAAATGAGGGAAGAGAGAGAGGTACAGACGGAGAGTGTACGGAGACTGCTGAAGAGATGCAAAGAGAGAAGGAGATGGCGGAGACTGCTGGACTTCAAGTAAGCTTCTTTAATCTTCTTTTATCCTTCCTCTTTTTTTTTTTTTACTTACTTTAACCTAACTTATATATATACAACCACCATTTTACTTAATTTAATTAATTCAATTTAATAATATTTAACTAATTAATTAATTATTAATAAATAATTTTAATTTAATTTAATTCTTTTTTTATTTCCTTAATTTGTTTATTTAATTCATTAATTTAATAATGTTTAACTAATTAATTGTTTAATAATTTTAATTAATTCATTTTTTTTCTCGGGTTATTACATTCTTCCCTCCTTTAAAGAATTTCGTCCTTGAAATTTTTACTTATGCTAATCCACCTCTACCTAGAGGTATTTGCTGGTTTCTCCCGATACCATAACCTCATACCACACATTTCCATATACTCCAATTGAAATATCAAACACCCAACTTGACCACAAACCATTAAATCACATCACTTAAATTATTCTCCTTCAAAGAGTTTCCTCCCTAAATCAACCAACCTAACTTTCTAGTTCAAATCCCAAGTTCGAATTTCTCTGCTCGGAAATATCACCATCGATGGATTTACCATGATTTTCTGAAGCTAGCTACTTCTTCAGAAAAACACAGAAGACTATCAAGGAATTTTTGCCCCCAAACTTACGAAACACAACTCAGAATTCCTAACGGTATCTTAATCTACCCATCTCTATTCTTATCGTAACTCAATCCTATACTCTGGTATAAACCATCCCTAACATAATATTCTAATAATTCCATATCCAGGCGATGTGAAATTAATCACACTTCCGGCTAGACATGACTCTGATACCATAATGTAACGCCCCGAACCCTTAAACCCAGGTTCGATGCGTTATACCTAATAAAATACTGATAATCCACAATCCATGACACTAGCAGCGGAAAACATAAACATAATCTCCATATAACATAATAATCATAATCAATAATACCAGAGTTTACTACCCCTATATAACATCCTTACTATTCATCCATCACCTGCATTTCCATAAATCTACATAACTCCAAAAACATTTCAGTATTTTCATAATCATTCCTTACTCAACAGCCTTAAAACATAAATACATAAAACATAAATATTACATCCCAAAATTAACATAGAAATATACCCTTTTATTTTTCTATTTCCCAATAATGCTATAAAAACCTCAAGCTCTCAAAGCTCGATCTCGAGGAAATCCTGAAAAAGATAAATTCATATTCGGGTGAGACACATCTCAGTAAGGGAAGAAACAATATATTAAACACAGCGTGTGGCTAACATGAGGTATATAACAACATAATATTTAACATTTGAAAATCGTTAACACAATTTCTGAAATCATTCTCTGATCCTAATAAAACACATGAAAAAGATTTAACCCACGAGATTACCCAAGGATACTAGGGCACTCGCCCATACAAGTAGCACCCCTCTGCTCTGATACCTAGGCAACCCAAAGGTCACAGCTAAAGCATACTAGGGCACTCACCTTACTCAGTAAGCCCTCGAGTGATAAATTGATCTCGTACTCACACAGTTCGTACAAAAGTTTACCAGCGAATGCTCCCAAGAATAGGGAAATCTACCCACTCATACAAGTAGTTTCCCTCTGCCCTAGCACGTTATGCAGCCTATTGCTACACCTGATACAACCAGGGCATTCGCCTTTCTTAGCAAGCTCTCAAGTGAAGAGTTTGCCTTACCCAAACGTAACATGTTATACTAGCATAAATACTGCTAATACCATAATACATTATTTTATTTGTCATTATTTTGCATCACTCAACTGTTCGTGTTTTCATCTTCTACTTTTCATTTCATTTCACTTTACGTGGCTCTTTCCCATTTTACATTGTTCACATTTCACATTTCATTTATATTTCATTCATTTCCATTTCCATTTCATTTCATTTTATACCTAGCATCTTTCAGCTATTTTACCCAGCATTTTCAGCTGTTACACATTTACCCAACATCTTTCAGCTGTTTACCCAGCATTTTTCAGTTTTTTACATGGTTGCATTAACACACACAAGCAACATAGTCCATATCATGTTTTATTCACAATGCATTACTTATTTAACTTGCATCTCATACATTTAACATATATTTGCACAGAATCTCATGCTATACAGTTTAACAATAAAATTCAAACACTGCCTGTAAAATAAGCCAACCAACATTTAATGTTTATATACTGAAAATACCTTTCATTTCTTACATAATTATCCTGAAAATATTTTCCCACTTTCATAAGTTCATTTTCGCTTATATATATATCTAATAAACAATCCTAAACTCGAAAAAAAATAATTTAAACAATTGGCATTTTAAACCCATGTTGAAATATATACACGTACAAATAATATAATTTATATTTCATTAAATTCACAAAAATTCTAATTTAATATATATTTTTTCCCTTACTTGGTTTCTTGAACTACACCAACAGGGGCCCCAAAAAGATGTCTGCGGCGCTCACCCGGATTCTGAACTTAAAAATTCTAGTTCCATGTAATCAATCTTGAATAAAATATTATTTTAATATTTCCTAAACCCATAAATTATAAATAAATAAATATACCCTTAAATATAGCCAAATTACGAAATTTTCCAAATCCCACTCTCGCTTTGGAGTGGAGTCTAGAAAACCCAAATCGGAACTTTACTTATGTCAAAATGATGACGATCACGACTAGGACACCATGTTGGTGTCTGATCGTCGATTTAACAGCAAATTTAACAAGAAATTGAGAAATTAGGGAAAAACTGTCTTACCCCAGGAATGGTGCCTATGCCGCTCCCACGACAAATTCGCTCCAGTAGAAATGTCGGTGGTGGAGTTAGGAATCCAACGACACCTTCTGTTTCCTGGTCGACTGAATATTCATTGAGAGATGAGGGAAGAAAGAGAGGCGGAGACGGAGAGTGTACGGAGACTACTGAAGAGATGCAGAAAGAGAAGGAGACAACGAAGACTGCTGGACTTCAGGTAAGCTTCTTTAATCTTCTTTTATCCTTCCTTTTTTTTTTTTTAACTTGCTTTAACTTAACTTATATATATACAACCACCATTTTACTTAATTTAATTAATTCAATTTAATAATATTTAACTAATTAATTAATTACTAATAAATAATTTTAATTTAATTTAATTCTTTTTTTATTTCCTTTATTTGTTTATTTAATACATTAATTTAATAATATTTAACTAATTAATTGATTAATAATTTTAATTAATTAATTTTTTTCTCGGGTTATTACGCGTCAAATGTGGATCTCGATCCAAAACAACAAAAACAGGAACACCATGGAGTCGTACAATCTCATGCACATATAGCTTTGCCAGCATATTCAAAGAATAGCTAACTCTAATTGGAATGAAATGTGCAGTCTTAGTCAGCCGATCAACTACAACCCATATCGCATTCTGCCCATGCACTGCTGCAGGTAATCTTATCATGAAATCCATCGAAATGTGTTCCCACTTCCACTTGGGAATGTCAAGTGGCTGAAGTGGACCTACTGGTCTCTGGTGCTTTACTTTGACCTGCTGACATGTTAGGCACTACTTTACGAAATAGGTGATCTCTCTTTTCATGTTCGACCACCAGAAAGATTCCCTCAGATTTCGGTACATCTTCGTACTGCCAGGATGTACAGTGTAGAGCGAACGACGTGCCTCCTCTAGAATGACCCGTTTAATCCCGACGTTATCTAGTACACATACCTTGTTATGCAATCTCAAAATCTCATCATCCGAGATACTGAAATCTGGCTTTAACCCACTCTAAACTCCTTCCATAACCTCGATAAGCTCTGGATCCTCCTTCTGCATTGCTCAAATCCTCTCTTATAAGGTCAGTTGTACCACCAAGCTAGCAAGAACAGCCTGATGATTTCCTTCCACTACCTCCAAGCCCAACCTTTCCAGGCATATAGATCTAAAGCTTAACTCCCACTGCTGAGACTGACGCATCAACTGACTTCTGGCTCAGAGCATCAGTTACCACATTTGCCTTCCCTAGGTGATAGCTAATAGTACAGTTCTAGTCTTTTATCAATTCAAGCCATCTACGTTGTCTTATATTCAGCTCTTTCTGGGTGAAAATGTACTTAACAATTTTATGATCAGTAAAAATATCGCACCTTTCACCATACAAGTAGTGCCTCCAGATTTTCAATGCAAACACTATCGCTGCCAATTCCATATCATGTGTCGGGCAGTTCTTCTCGTTCTCTTTGAGTTGATGAGAAGCGTAAGCAACTACTTTGCCTTGTTGCATTAGAACACAGCCGAGACCCTTCTTAGCGGAGTCACTGTAGATAACTAATCCACCATTCCCAGATGGAATGGTTAGAAATGGAGTAGTAACCACTCGTCGTTTCAGCTCCTGGAAACTCAGCTCGCAGTCAATAGTCCAATCATACCTCACGTTCTTCCTCGTGAGTCGCGTCAAAGGACCTGCTAAACTGGAGAACCCTTTTACGAACTGTCTGTAGTAACCTGCAAGACTTAAAAAAATTCTAACCTACTGAACATTCTTCCGTCTCACCCAGTCCATTACTGCCTCTATCTTACTTAGATCCACTAATACTCCTTCTTTAGACACTACGTGCCCTAGAAATGCAATATGTTTCAGCCAGAACTCGCACTTCTTCAATTTAGAAAATAACTTCTTCCCCCTAAGCATTTGCAGTACTAGTCTCAAATGAACTTCATGCTCTGTAACATTCCTAGAATACACTAGGATGTCATTAATAAATACCATGACAAGGCGGTCTAAGTGATCGTGAAAAACTCATTTCATCAAATCCATAAATGCTACCGATGCATTAATCAAGCATGGCATAACCATAAATTTGTATTGGTCGTACCGAGTCCGGAAAGCTATTTTCAAAACATTCTCCATCTTCACCATCAACTAATGATACCTAGATCATAGATCGTTCTTAGAGAAATCCATGTGTACTGTAATTAGTCAAATAGATCATCGATCTTGGGTAACGGGTATTTGTTCTTTATCGTTACCTTGTTAAGTTCTCTGTAGTCGATGCACATCCTCATCAACCTGTCCTTCTTCTTCACAAATAGCATAAGTGCTCCCCAAGGAGAAACACTCGGTCAAATGTACCCTTTATCTAGAAAATCCTGAACCTGTTCTTTCAACTCTCTCAATTCAGCTAGAGCCAACGATATAGAGCTTTCAAACTTGGCACCGTACCTGGAGCT
This sequence comes from Malania oleifera, assembly GCF_029873635.1. NCBI lineage: Eukaryota > Viridiplantae > Streptophyta > Magnoliopsida > Santalales > Ximeniaceae > Malania > Malania oleifera. The sequence continues at coordinate 42,295,817 of NC_080418.1, read as the reverse complement.
AACTCTATAACGAATTCCACTTTACGATCTAGAGGTAATCCTGGCAAGTCCTTTAGAAACAAGTCGAGGAAGTTGCGCACTACAGGAATCGTCTCCAGTTTACGTTCCTCTGCCGGCGTGTCTTTCACAAACTCCAGATACCCTTGGCATCCCTCCCGGAGCAATCTACCAGTTTGTAAAGCTGAAAAGATTCGTGGTGCAGACCGCACACACAACCCTTTAAACTTGAATTCCTGCTCCTCTGGAGGTCTAAACATCACTTCTTTCCTGTGGCAGTCGATACTGGAATAACTGGATAACAACCAGTCCATCCCTAAGATGACATCGAAGTCATACATGTCAAATACTATAAGGTCAACTGGAAATACCCTTCCCCAGATCATTACTGGAAAGTCACAGACTACTCTGCCACATACAATTGCCGATCCCGATGGCGTAGCCACTACCAATTCATAACCCAACTGTTGCATCTCTAATCCACACAATTTAACAAATCCCTAGGAGATAAAGGAATGCGTTGCTCCTAAGTCAAATAATATAACATATTTATTGGAAAGCATGTAAATATTACCTGTTACCACATCTCCAGCAATTTCTGCACCACCTGGAGTCAAAGAGTACACCCTAGCCTAGGCAGTACCCCCCTATAGTCCATCTTGTTGCGCCAACACACCACCTCTGTAAGGCTGCAGTGGAGCTCCGCCGTACCTCAGCAGATTACAGTCCTCGCCTGATGTCCCATCATACCACATCGTAAACAAGCCCTTATAACCTTCCAACACTGCCCTGCATGGAGTTTCCCACACGTAGAACAAACAGAAGCAGATGTGGTACTCTGAGAAGCACCACTACAGTTCTTCTTCCTCTAGTTTTCATGCCTTGCCCCTCCATAAGAACTGGAAGGCGCAGGTCTCTTCTGCAAGATCTGAACCCCGACATCCTCCTGCAGACTCTCCTATACTATCGTGGCTTTGTCAACCAGAGTGACAAAGGCCTGTATCTGCCAGATCGCAGTCTGCTTACGAATCTCCTTCCTTAGACCCCTCTGAATTTTCAGGTCTTCATTCCCTCATCCGGAACCATGAATGGAGCAAAATGGGATAACTTCTGAAATATGGTAGCATATTGTTGAATTGTCAGTTGCCCCTGCTCCAGACTCATAAATTCCTCCATTTTGGCATTCCTGACCGTGGCTGGAAAATACTATTTAATGAATAATTCCTTCAACCTAACCCACGTCACTACTACAGGGATGGGTCGATGCTCTTCAAGCATATTTATGGATTTCCACCATCTCTCTTCTTTACCCGACAACTTGAACGTTGCAAAGGCTACTTTCTGCTTCTCTGTGCAGTTCAGGACATCCAGAATCTTCTCAATCTCCTCGATCCAATTCTCATCTCGAATCGGGTTTGCATTTCCCATGAAAATAGGAGGCTTTAATCGTGTGAACTGATCGATAGAACAGCCCAACTCAGTCACAAGACGATCCTACCCCTATTTGTCTGAACCACCTCAGCTATCAACAGCTGAGCGAAGTCCCGCAAAACATTCATGGGATCACTACCAGCCTCAGGGCCAGCTCCCTCACTGCTACTACCTCCAACATTGGTAGGATTATCTCTGGATTCCATCCTAAAAAGCAATTGAGGAAACCAATTAGAAGCTTAACCAACTAACAATGCAATACTACAAACTTACTTCCCACAATAAAAGTCTTAGTACTGACGTACCCTAATGACTCACATGCTCATTTTGGCTCGATTTCTACCCTTCCACTTAGAAACAAACCCGCCAATAGATTGCCATGATTTTATGAACCTTTCGAATGATCTAGGAAAGCACAGAAGTTTGTCAATGAATTTCTGTCTCTAGGTATACAAAGCAGCACTCACTAATCTTATTCACATCCTAAACTCTGGTATATTCTAAACTACAGAACCTAGTAAAATAAGCTCTGAGTATACCCCTAACCAGGCAGTATGAACCATATCACACTTTTGACAGGTTAAGGGCTCTGATACCATTATGTAATGCCCCGGCCCTTAATACGGCCCCAAAGTGCTACTATACATACAAAATACCTATATCTGATAAACATACATAAACAACTCGCCCTAAATAGGGACAAATAGGTGTAACTCATACATATCTGTATTTATGCACAATAGAAAACATAAACATTCACATTCGAGGTTCTATTGGACATATACCAGAGTTCTAATTGTATTTTTTAGTACATAAGATCCATATCTTAAAACATAAACATATTACATCCTCCTACATTCTACCAAGCTAATAACCCAATACTAATACAAAAACTTACGTCCACTAAAAAGACTATATGTGCCAAAGTCCCTTTAGGAGAACTAGGACCGACGTCCTATAGGACCTGAAACAGAGGTTGTAAGATTGGGGTGAGACACTTCTCAGTAAGGTGGAAGATATTAAAACAACATGTGACTACATGAGTTTATTCTAGTTAAAAACAGTTGCATAGTATTACATACTCAATACAACACTATCAGAGATATATAAATATAATATGGCATCATTACAAGCGAGAGTCCCTGAGGTTTGGGTAGGGTACAAACTCATACGCTGTACGATTCCCTCCACACAGTACTTAACCCTGTGACTTTGCATATTCTAGTTTTTAAATCATGTATATGAAAATTTAGGACAATGATCAGCTTTGAAACTTCCGTAAATATGCCTAATTACCTTGTGGCATGGGTTGCGCACTGATAACTCTAATAGGGCCCTGTTCGTGCAGGCATTGTCAAGTATCACATATATAGTCTGATTGCCCCACCTGGTCCATTATTTCACCAGTGGCCCCATTTACTCCTATAAGCCGACTATCTCGATACCCACACTGATTCACATGTGTGGTTGCACTGTACCTTAACTAGCAACGGAATCGCGCCTCTAGCTATTTAAAGCCTCTGATAAATTGGAGTATCTTTCAACTCCTTCGAAGTATCTTTCAACTCCTTTGGAGTGTCTTTCAACTCCTTTAGTAACAAGCTGTGGTCCCAATTAGTCATATATATATATAATTTACAGTAAAACATAACAACCTGTGCAGTTCTAGTATTTTCACAATCGTAATCATGCAATCGTTCATGCATTTTTCTTTTCTATCAGTTAATGGTGTTAACCGACACAAACGCTCTCGGTTCAACCCTTTTTACATTTTAAAGTTTGGTGATTAATCGGCACCTGTTTTTCACATTTCAAGATAATAGAATGGAATTCCAGTTTTTACAGTCCATTCATAAATATAACAATTCAGTATGTTCCTGTTCATATCACATGTCATGTTCGTTTCATCAAAAACTGCTTTAATTAGTATATAATTCGAAAAATATCATTTAGACCACAAACACGGGTATCAAGCAGTTCCACCTTAGTTTTAAAGTAGTTAAAGTAGTTTTAGAAAATTTGGAGTTCATATATCAAAACCCCTATTTTTGCCAAAAATCGTAAAATTGTAAAATTGTAAGAAACAACATTTATACCCAGTAAAATTTTGCAGATAAGCAGTTAAAATGTGCAGTAAGACATAATCTAGCTTTCTAGCGGTTTAGTTTTCTAAAAAAAATACTGATGTAAACAAATCCCCTTACCTTAATCCCAAAAATTGAAACACGAATGGAACGATCCAAAACAACGACCCGAGATCCCCGAAACCTAGAAATCGAAGAACATTACTTCACTATAATCTTCACCACTACACAACTACCGAATTAGAAACGAAATCAGATCCTTACCTCGATTTTAGGGAAAACCCCAAAAATCTTCAGATCGAAAATATGATCCACTATAACTATAGGGATTCTCCTCCTAATCCACTTAGTGATGTCGGATTGTTGATTCCAGTAATAGACGACAAAATCCTACAAAGAAAGAGAGGGTTTATTTGAGTTCTAGAGAGAGAGAGAGAAAGAGAGAGAGAGAGAGAGAGAGAGAGAGAGAGAGAGAGAGAGAGAGAGAGAAAATGGAATAACTTGTCAAAGAAGAAAAGGATATTCTATTTATAACTCGGTTGACCCGACCAACCTCATCGACAAGTCTGAGTTCTTGTCGACGAGCCAAAGAAGTCGCTCATGGCCGAGAAGGTGACCTCATCAATAAGCTTGGGATTTCAGAATCTCTGAAAATCCCTCAATAACTCCTCATCAACGAACCTCAGCATCACTTTCCCGAGCCATAGAAGAAACCTCGTCGACGAGAAATGGAGCCTCATTGATGAGCTCTATTGTTTTATACTTTTTAATTTCCCTTCTCTTTTCTTTATTTATTTTCTGGATTCGGGTCCCTACACGTACAACATTTCCCATCCATACCTCCGTTGCCACTTTCCCTTCTAGTGATTCCTTTGGCGATCGGTTTACCAAGAAATAAGTCATACTAACTGCCTCAGCCCAGAAGTTCTTAGCTAGCCTACATTTAGCCTGAGACACTGAACTCTCTTAATTAGAGTTCAGTTCATCCATTCAACCACACCATTTTGTTAAGGTGTCTGGAAAACATTGAAATGTATCCTAATGCTCTACTGCTCACAAAACACCATGAACCTTGAATCATAGTACTTGGTCCCATTATCTGACCTGAATCATTTAATTCTCCTCCTGGTCTGGTTTTCCACTTTAGCTTTCCACAACTTAAACCTGGCAAATGTATCTAACCTGTGTCGCATGAGTACACCTAGACCTTCTGTGTGTAATTGTCAATAAAACTCACAAAATACACATGTCCTCCCCGTGATGCTACTCTCACCGACCCCCAAACATCAAAATGTATGTAATCAAGAATACCTTCTATCTTATGAATAGTTGTTCTGAACTGTACCCTGTTCTGTTTCCTAAGAACACAAAACTTGCAGTAGTTCAGCTTGCATGTTTTCATACCCTTCAAGAGCTTCCTTTTGTGAAGTTCTTTCATGTCATGCTCACCCATATGTTCTAGCTGCATATGCCACAAAGCGATGTCATCAAATTCATATTTGTTAATTCAAGTGTAATCCCAAGAGGGGGGGGGTAAGTTGAGTATTTTTAAAAACCTTTAATATAATTTACCACTTAATTTCTATTTCTATATTTAACAAATTAATTGTAGGGGTTTGAAACTGATTCAAATTATTATCTCAATGAATTCTATTTTACCCAATTAATTATCAAATGCGTGTGAGGTTATTCAACATACACACATGCAAGATAGGTAATGAAATGCGTTGTGAAAATTAAAAGGAGTAAAGGAAGAGAGAAGGCAAACACATTTTTTACGAGGTTCAGCCAACTCGGCCTACGTCCTCACCTTGAGCAACCTACTCAAGGATTCCACTAAATCCGTGCTCCTTTAACCGAGACGGAACTTCCCTTACATCCGCTACTTACAAGAAGCACAACTTCCTCCTCACCCGGTTCACAACCCGAACCGTGATTACAATATAGAATTTTAAATCTACAAAACAACTCAATATTGCTTATAACAAAGCTAGTGAGTACAATGGAAAACGTAACAAATATCCATATGATGAAACTTGAAGCTCAGTATGTATGTAATGATGTAATCGTTATATGAATGATATGCTTCACAAAATTTCCCTTTGATCAAATCTCCCAAAATAATTATATAAGTAAATGCTTTGGAGAACTTAGGGTTTTAGTTCAACTTACTAGATGCAAGAATACCAAATGTGATCTTATTAACAAAATTTGTCTTGAATATCATAAAGATCTAGATCAATAAGTTTTATTCCAAATATCTAAAACACAATATGATCTTTGTATATAAATATGTATATATATATATATATATATATATATATATATATGATATGAGTCCCAAAGATCAAAAACCTAATATAATTTTTTTTTAGAAAATATCCCTCAATAATATATATAGTTATAGGCTCTATGGATATTTAATCAAGTGGTTTTGTAATATCGAAAATATCGAGTCTTTAAATGAATACACACTTGAATCAAAAATATTTAACCATTGGCAAAACTTTTCTCAAGTAGTGATCATGTCAAAACAATCTATATGTATATAAGTACACTCAAGAACTCTTTGAGAATAAGTATTAACAAACAAATCGATTTACCAAACCTCAATACCAAGTTGAATGCACAACAATTGCTAGAATGCCTTTTGAAGATCAATGTAGCCTTAGCTCAGATTTGATGTATAAACTTTGAAATCCCAAGCAAGAATTTCAGCAGTGTGTTCAATGCTCTCCCAAGTTGTGCTAAACGTTCAATATACTCAATCATATGCCAAAGGTTGGGGCACTAGGGTTTAGATGTTAATTATATAGGTAACCTTGCGCTTAGGATGAGTCCTAACCGTTGGATCAACTTGGTTAAAAAATAACTCGCGCGTTCTCTCACTAAAGATTAAATTTTTAATCTTCCCGCAGATTCAAACGACTGAGGAGTAGGGCTCAGACGATTGAAATTCCTAGAGCTTCGAAAAATTGAATTGGACACAGGGTCAGACGTTTGAATTTTGGGTTCAAACTTCTGAAGTTACGGGTTTAGACTACTGAAGTCAAGGTTCAGTCTTCTAGTGTGCTTCTGCCCATTTCTGTGTTTCTCCAATAAATCTTCAGACAACTGAACTTAATCTTTGGTCTTCTGAAGAAATTATTCAGACGACTAAGCTTAGACTTCAGTCTTCTAAAGTTGAATCTTCAAACGACTGAGCGTACACTTCAGTCTTCTGAAGTTGACACTTTAGACTTTTGGGCAGGGACTTTGGTTTTTTTAAGAGAACACTTTCTGGATTTTTCCTTCTAGTTTCAAAAATCTATTTTGCTCTCTTTCTTTACTCTTTTATAAAATATTTTCTAGGGTTTTTTAAAAATCTCTAAGTCCATAAATATCCCCTAAAGATGTTCATGAGATGCATGAGTCCTAAGGTCATTCTAGGGTATATTTTGAGCTTCGAATTAAATCATATGAAATATGTAAATACATTCAGTTCTAAATATTCATTGCCATGACGATCTTGAACTTGCCGCTTGCATCTTTATTCTTCTACTCTTTTAGTTCCATGGATTGTGTCAAGATATATATACTTTAATCTTCATGGCATTCATGACTTTCTAGCCTTCCGTGCATGCTAAATATTGTTCCTGATCACAATGTCAATGCACAGATCAAATACCAAGTGATTTGTCATTATCAAAACAAGATTGGACTCATAGAGTCAACAAACTCCCCCTTTTTGATGATGACAAATACATGATCAAAAATATAGAATGAGTTACGCCTAACAAGGCTTCCCCTCAAATAATGCATAATCAAATATGCAACATCCAATATTCAGCAAATGAATTTTTCTCATACACAATAGTTTTGCCAATTATTTTTGCTATAACATGATATTCTTTTCCCTCTTTTGACATCAACAAAAAGGTGTATAACAATACATGAGTGGACATAACCTTATATTCTTCTCCCCTTTTAAATCTTAAAGTTGTAAACTTATTCAACCATCAGATTTTAAAAAATGTACTGTGAAATGTGTCTCCCTATGTGAATTCAATTTACTTCTCCCCCTTGCTACTACAGAAAGCTGTGTTGTTGAATTTAAATTGCAATGTGAACATACACAGTGTGGAAAATTTCATGTACATGGATAAGCAAAACACAGTCACTAAAGTTCAAAGATTATGTGATGATTAACATGTGTAAGTTAATATACTCTTAGCATGATATGAGTTTAATACCAAATGTGATACCAAATGGGAACAAATGAGTCGAATTTGAAATTTTTAACCAATTGTGAATATTAAGTGACGTTGCTCCCCCTGGATTATGTCATCTAATATAATTTTAGGCAACCTCTCGACTATGCATCAGGCCTAATTCACGCCTAATTTGGATAAACCTATCCTCCGCAAGTGGTTTCGTGAATATGTTTGTCCATTGTTCATCTGTGCATACAAACTTATGTCACATCTCCTTTTTGGACATGATCACGAAGAAAATGATGTCTTATTTCTATATGTTTAGTCTGTGAATGTAATATGAGATTCTTTGAGATGTTTATTGCACTTGTATTGTCACATCTTATAGGAATTGTGTCATAATTTAATCCAAAATCCTTCAGTTGTTGCTTCATGTATAATGTTTGAGCACAATAACTTCCTGCCGCTATGTATTGTGCCTCAGCTGTGGAAAGAGCAATTGAATTCTGCTTCTTGGAGAACCAAGAGACTAACGAATGTCCCAAGAAATGACATGTACCACTCGTGCTCTTCCTATCCACTTTGCTACCAGCAAAATCAGCATCTGAATAGCTGATAATCTCAAAAGATGTATACTTAGGATACCATAACCCAAGTTCCACGGTTCCTATCAAGTATCTAAGTATTCATTTGACAGCTAACAAATGTGACTCTTTTGGTGTAGTCTAAAATCTTGCACACAAACATACGCTAAACATTATGTCAGGTTTGCTGGCAATCAAATATAGTAAGCTACCGATCATTCCACGATAGAGCTTGACATCACTGGTATACCTTGTTCATCTTTGTCTAATTTCAAAGAAGAGTTCATAGGTGTTCCTAGTATTTTTCCATCTTCCATATTAAACTTTTTGAGTAGATCTCTAATGTACCTCGAATGATTTATAAAGTTTCCATGTTTCGCTTGTTTGATCTTAAGTCCTAGGAAGAAATTTAGTTCACCCATCATGCCCATCTCAAATTCATTTTGCATAGTACTGCAAAATCATTGCACAAGTCTTTATTTGTAGCTCCAAATATGATTTCATCTACATATACTTGAACTAGGAGCAAGTCATCTTTCTTAGACTCTATGAAAAGAGTTGTGTCTATCCTCCCTCTGATAAATTCATTGTCTAGTAGAAATCTGCTTAGTCTCTCATACCAAGCTCTAGGAGCTTGCTTTAAACCGTACAAGGCTTTTGTTAGTCTATAAACGTGATCTGGATTCTTATGGCTTTCAAAGCGTGGAGGTTATTCTACATATACCTCTTCACTTATGTAGCCATTTAAAAACGTGCTTTTGACATCCATTTGATATAGCTTGAAATCCTTAAAAGCAGCATAGGCTAAAAGCATTTAAATGACTTACATTCTAACAGCAGGTGCAAAGGTTTCTTCAAAATCTATTCCTTCTTTCTAGTTATATCCCTGAGCTACTAGTCTTGCCTTATTTCTAACAACTATCCCCTGTTCATCTTTCTTGTTCTTATATATCCATTTTGTTCCAATAATTGTCTTATCCTCAGGTCTAGGAACTAATGTCCATACTTTGTTTCTCTCAAACTGGTTTAACTCTTCTTGCATGGACATTACCCACGATTCATCCTTAATTGCTTCACTCACATTCTTAGGTTCTTCTTGAGATAGAAAGGCAAAATGACTAATCATATTCCTAGGTGAGGATCATGTGGCTACTCCACGTAATGGTTCACCTATTATTTGATCAATGGGATGACTCTTTATATACTTCCATTCTCTAGGTAGTTCATTAACCTCATTTCCAATTTGATTAGTTTCAGCAGATGGTTCCTCAATTTCATTTCTCTTTTTTGAATCATTTTTAATGGACAATTTTTCAATTTCCTTATTTATCTCAATTTCATCTTCATCAGTCCTTCTAGAGAAGTGATTTGACTCATCAAATACTACATGAATGAATTCTATAACGGTTAATGTTCGTTTATTATATACTCTGTAGGCTTTACTATCTAAGGCATACCCTAGAAAGATACCTTCATTTGATTTCACATCAAACTTTCCTAAATGTTCATTGTCTCTAAGCACAAAACATTTACAGCCAAAGACATGAAAATATGATATGTTTGGTCTATGACCATTCCATAATTCATAAGGAGTCTTATTTAGAGATGGTCTAATCAAAACTCTATTTAGAACATAGCAAGCGGTATTTACTGCCTCAACCCAGAAGTACTTAGGTAGTTTATGTTCGTTAAGCATAGTTTTGGTCATTTCTTGTATAGACCTATTCTTCCTTTCAACTACACCATTCTGCTGTGGTGCTCTAGGAGCCAAAAAATTATAAGCTATTCCTAATAAATTACAGTAGTCTTCCATGCTTTGTGTTGATTTAGGTGTAATCCCAAGAGGGGGGATGAATTAGGTATTTTAAAAACGTTCAAACTTATTTACCACTTAATCCCGATTTCTATGTTTAACAAATTAAATGCAAGAGTTAGAGATTGATTTAAATTTATTTCATCAATCAATTCTTTTTACCCAATTAAGTGCGTGTGGAGTTATTCAACATACACGTGCAAACTAGATATTGATTTGCAATTAGGAAAATAAAAAGGATAAGGGAAGAGAGAATGCAAACGCGATTTTATGAGGTTCAACCAACCCGGCCTACGTCCTCGCCTTGAGCAACCAACTCAAGGATTCCACTATAATCCCTACTCCTTAAATTGGAACGGAGGTTCCCTTACATCCGCTGCTTACAAGAGGTACGACTTCCTCGTACTCCGCTGCTTCAAAGAGTTACAGCTCTCTCCTCAAACCCCGGTTCACAACCCGAACCGTGATTACAATATAATAGCAAATCTGCAAAACACTCAATATTGCTTCTAACAAAGCTAGTGAGTACAATTGAAATTCTTAATACATAATTGAAATTAGGAATAGCTTCCCAAGAGGGGAGTGAATTGGGTTCTTTAAAAAAATTTATTCCCTTTTTGATGCTTACTTGTATTAGTATGACAACAAGAAAATAAAGTAATCAACTAATAAACACACTGCAAGATACTGATACTAAAATAAACAATCCAACCAATGAAAGTAAACAATTTAAACAAACAAGCAAGAGTTTTAGAATTTTTATCAGCTGCCCTGTAGAAGTTTGCAACCTTCTTTGAATGAAATCTTTGTTTGCACTTCTCTTGTTCAAGATTTCCACAGATTAATCAACGTACTCCCCTTTTGGGTTTCCGCAAACGATTAACCAAAACGTACTTTCTAAATATCTAGAGTCTTCTTTTGATTTTAATTTCAAGCCCTACTATTTGCACTTTAGTACACACAAAAATATATTTTACAGAAATTAATAAGTAAAGAAGAAAGAAAGACACAAAGATTTTACGAGGTTTGGCTTCAACATAGCCTACGCCCTCGCCCTTGGCAAAATACCGAAGGGTTCCACTATAGCAGTTCCTTTATCAGGCGAAACAACACCGACTACAATCACTCATTTGTTAAGGCTAGAGCCCACCTTCTCCAAACAATATACCATTGTTTGGCAACGATCCAACAACCTGGAATCATCCAAAATCTACAAGAAAAACAATAAGAAGATTGTGTACAAAGAACGCTCACACAACGAGCAAGTTAGTACAATTCAAAATTATGTACTTCAAAAGATAAATATCAAGAATGAAATACACTTTTGAAGCTTAGGAATGGATTTCACCAAACTCCCTTTTCTCCAGATGAGAAATCAGTAGTATAACTTTAGGGATTGATGAACAACAATCTCAAATCACAACACTTTCAGTTTGCAAGAGATGAACAAGATGAGACTTTGAGAGCAAGAGAGCTTATGAACAATTTTCAGAAGTTGGTGTATTTTGCATTAGAAAACCATGTATTTATAGACAATCAAACTTGTTTCCTTGTTGCTAAAGTTTCCTTAGAGTGTTTCCTAAGATTTTAAAAAGTTTGGAGCCCAAGCAACGGATATTTGAAAATTTGAATTTTAAAAATTTTGTCCGTTAACAATGTTCAGATGGCTGAACACTCGAGTTCAGCATTCTGAAGTTCCTAAGCTGTTCAAAAAAAAAAATTGAACTAGACACAGGGTCAGACGACCGAATATGGGGTTCAGATGATCGAAGAGTCGAGTTCGGACGAACGAGGTCCAAATTCAGTCATATGAACTGCTACTGCCAGTTTCTGTTTCTCACTAGAAAATCTTTAGACGTCTGAACTTATTCTTCAGGCGTATGAAGTAATTTTTTAGTCATCTGAAGTTGGTACTTCAGGCATCTGATCAAAACTTTAGTCATCTGAACAGATTACTTTCTGAATTTTCTTATTTCAATAATAGAAAATGGTTTGCTCTCTTTCTTTTATTCTTTATGAAACTCATTCCAGGGTTTTTTAAATAGGTCTCTAAGTCCATATGATCCCTTAAAGAGCTTCAAAATATATTTCAATAGATATTTAAACTTTGAAGTACTCACATTGGATTTCCTAAATCCTTATATGCTAAGCTTGAGATCATCTACTTTCTTTTTGCTTTTGAAGTCCCTTGGAGGTTTACTTGAGCTAGCTTTTTCTTCCAATGCTTTGATCAATAATGATCTATTTTAAGCTTCTCTTTGGATCACTTCTTAGTTTATCTATCTTGATAGTCCACACTTGTTCCCTGTTTTCCTGAAACATCAAAACTTAAACATTCCAAGTTAAAATGTCCTTTGTTTGTTATCACCAAAACTGATTGACAAGTCTAGTCAGGCCAACAATCTCCCCCTTTTTGATGATGACAAACAAGGAGCAAAAGGACGTTCGTCGACGAGTCCCTACTTGATGACCTTTTTAAATTTTCTTTTCCCTTTCTTTTATTCCCCTTTTTTCTTTATTCATTTTTATTTTATTTTCCAGGTTCGGGTTACTACGTTCTCCCCCCTAATAAAATTCCATCCTCAAAATTCTTTAATCCATCATTTTCACAACTTAAAAGCTAACTAACCACATTCTCATAGTTCAATCATTTCTAACATGTGAACCATCGAAATCATTAAAAATTAAGCAAAACTATCACTTATGCAAACGTAAACATATTACATGTGCCCCTTCCATTGTCCCCCTTAGTCATACCAAGCATATAAACACTCGTTGGGCCGCCGTCGCCACGAGGTACTAGGTTGTTTCTCCTATTCTGATCAGGAGTGGCTGCATTGCTCGGTGGAGCATGACAATCACGAGCTATGTGGCCACATTTGCCACATCTATAGCACACTGTATTCCCACCCTGGCAATATCCTCAATGCCTCCGATTACATCTAGCACAAAGGGGGTATAATGAATTCTCCCGATAGACCCAATCAGCCCTATCTAACTTGTGACCTCCAGAATCTTAATCTCCCCTCTAGGAATCGTGTTAGACATTGGTATATGAGCTGGAAGGTAGGGTTCTCTTCTTCTATTTTGCTTCTGTCTCACTTTCCTGTACACTGGCCTCAACTGCCATGGCCTTATCCACTAGTTCAAAGAAACTCTGAGTTATCAATGCAACCACTTGGGCGTGTATCCCTTGCCTTAATCCTCTCTCAAACATTCGAGCTTTCAGTGGCTCACCTGGGACCATGTGTGGAGCGAAACGAGATAACTCCACAAACTTGGCCGCATACTGTTGTACAATCATCGACTCCTGAGTCAAATGTAGGAACTCCTTTGCTTTAGCTACCTAGGTGGCAACGAGGAAATATCGATCAAAGAACACCTCCCTAAAGTGACTCTAGGTGATGACCGTAGGTCCTAGTCGCTGCTCCTCTACCAGCTTCACCACCCTCCACCACCGCTTGGCCTCCCCAACCAGTTTAAAGGTGGCGTATTGTACCCTCTGATCTTTTGTACAGTACAGAACAATCATGAGTTCTTCCATCTCCTGAATCTAGTCCTCAGCTATGATCGGGTCTGCACCTCCTTAAAAAGCCAGCGGATTCGTCTAGGTGAACTGTTGAAAAGTGCAGCCCCTATCAGCTAGTGGTTGACCCTGCTCCCTCCAAGCTTCCTTCTTAGCCTGACATGCTATGCCACGCAACACTGTCGAGGCATCAACATCATCCTCACTGGAGGTATCCACGTGTTTATCTCCTCCGATGTCAACATCCTTTCCCCTAGAATCCATCTTGAAGATTGGATAGAAACAAAATTAGAATCTCCTCATTTATCATAATTAAAACAAGTTTGAAACAAAAAGCTACTATAGCATAGAAGTTCTAATCTACGATTCGTTCATACCATCTTACAACAAAACCATAACGTCGACACAACAAACATACTCAACCAACCTAACGTTCCAATTTATGTGCCCAAGTTCCAGTCTCTCAACTTAGAAATGAAACCATTAATGGATTTACCATAGTTTTCCAAAAATCATCATTCTTGAAAAATACAGAAGACCATCAAAGGATCTTCGCCTCCAAATTTCCAGACCACTATTCCACCTAACCTACCCACTCTTATCTTTATCCTAACTCGAACCTATACTCTGGTATTAATCATCCTTAAAGTCTGTAGAACCGTTTGGCTCTGATACCAACTTGTAACACCCCAAACCCGCCAAGTGGGGCCCGAAGGTTACGTGTTTCATTCACCTGTTTTTGATACCATAAACTACAATCATGCAGCGAAAATAAATAAACAATCTCTATTTAAATACCAAAGTTTATCTATTAATCCCAAATAAAACAACATCATCCACCTGTTTATATTACATCCCCATATTTAAAACATAAGTTACATGTAAACCATTCTTACAGTCACCCCAAAATTACCAAAAATACTACCCTGCCCAGAGCTCTAAGCTCGATCACCTGACGGAACTGAAAATATAATCATATGCTAGGGTGAGACACATATCAGAAAGGAAGAATAAATCATAATAGTGTGTGGCAGAGAGTTTAGTAAATACAAAATATAATCATTTTCTATTCATCATCAGTAAAGAAAGCATATATAGATTACACTCTCGCATGCATAATCTTTTTTTTATGATAACTCCTGAGGATAGGGAAGATTACTCGCCCATACAAGTAGCTTCCCTCTGCTCTAATATTAACACTAGGGTACTCACTTTACTCAGTAAGCCCTCGGGTTATGTATATAGGTAAAGTCTTCGAGAATAGGGAAGTTTACCCACCCATACAATTAGCTTCCCTCTACTCTAGCACCAACAGAAAATTACCAAGGCACTCGCCTTTCTCAACAAGCCCTCAGTGAAGAGTTTTACTTTACCATAGATATACATACAATTAAATTCACATACCATATATCTTATCAAAACATAAACAACGTCAATCATCCACATAGGAATTTATAGTCCACACAGGACTCACATCCACACATGAAATGTCGTCCACATAGGACTCACATCCACACAGGATATAATGTGGCCCACACAGGTACCACTTTGGCTTCCGCGACACATGGCTCACGCAAACACCACTATTCTCCAGTATCTAATCCCCATAACCTACACGTAGTATATCAATAGAACAACCTCCTCAGGCCTGCCAATGCTCTACCTCAATATATAATGACAACATAAAGAACTCCTCAGGCCTGCCAACGTTATATTATGATACACACGAATAACCATACAAATGACCCATTTACACACATCAAATTTAATCACCACACAGTACTCACAAGTAACCAGTATTCACAACCAATCTTTATTCACAAATAAACTATATTCACAACTAGCCAATATTCACAATAAAATATTATTTTCGACCAATCAAGATTCACAACAGCCAATATCTGCAACTAGTTAAATTATGAAAGTTACATTCATGCCACACTATTTTTCCCATATATAATATATATCAAAATCATTATTTTCCAAATGCCTAAACTGTTCAAAAGCTCATACCTAAATATATAAATTTGTATAGTTGAATCTAACCGGTTCAAACTCAGTAAAACCTGCTATAATTAATTCCCCTTACCTGCTCCTTGAATATTTTGCCCAAATCGAACAAGAAACGAAACCCTGTATTCCAAAAATCCCAACCTAATTAGTTTAACCCCAGGATATTTATCATTTAACATCTCCCAAGCCCTCACACTCCCACAACTTAGTTTAATATTAAAAATATCCTACTTATCCTGGTTTTGGAATGGTGCCCAAGAACTCCAAACTGAAAATCTGCTCCGCTTGAGCTGAAGAGAATCTTCCTAGGAATCTCATGGTAGTTCCTAATCGTCAATCCTGGCTTTAACGGATCCGGAATCGAAGAGAGAGTGTGAGGGAACCATAAGGTAGAGAGAGAGAGAGAGAGAGAGAGAGAGAGAGAGGCGTGAGGAGAGAGAAGCTTAAAATGAAAACAACACTATTTATAGGAAGGCTTCGTTGACGAGACACGTGGATTCATTGATGATCCCAAGAAGACGTTTATTGACGAAGTTGTAAGTTCGTTGACGAAGTTGTAAGTTCGTTGACGAAACTCAGGAATACCTAAAACCTCTCTCGGTAAATCTTCATCGACAAGACACGTATACTCATCGACGAAACCCATAAGGACGTTCATCAACGAGGAGAACTAATTCGTCGATGAGTCCCTGCCTTTTAAAATTTTCTTTTCCCTTTCTTTTATTCCCCTTTTTTCTTTATTCATTTTTATTTTATTTTCCAAGTTAGGGTTACTTAAGTAGTCACATTTAGACTTCACTAAGCTTATACTTTCATATCATATGGAAGTGCAATTTGTAATTGTATTAAGCATAACGTGGTACATATTTTCTTGTGGAGAAGCATTGAAATTGTACACAAAATTTATATTGCATATCTGTTGTATTCCATGCATAGCCTGAGGGGATATTGATCTTGCCCATAAGGATCAGTTTTTAGGGCCTTCTCCGCCCCGTAAGGAGAGTTTGTAAAGGTTGAGGTCAACCCTGGTAGTTTGACCTGGTTGTAATCAGTGCCGCTCCACCCGTTAAGTAAGCAATGGTGGAATCCTCGAGCTTGCGAGCTAGAGGCGGGGACGTAGGCAGTATTGGCCGAACCCCAATATCATATCATGTGTTGATCTCTTCCTTGCGCACTTTATTTTCCGCACTTTGAATTCACTTCATGTATGTTTAATTATTTATTGTCTTGATTGTTCTCACATACATGCATTCAATACTGTGAGTATTGGATTCCATTTACAAAGACCCTAGGTTGTGAAATACTGCTAATATCTGGTTAAACCTAGTAAGAAGTTTAAAATTTCAATTTCACCCCCCTCTTGGGAATACACCAATTCCAACATAGTTCTCTCTTTTTTACTTTCTCCTTGGTATCCGAGCAAGGTTGGGTTCCTTGTTTAAGGTTTGGGTTCTCAATTGAGTCGTATGCTCTGCACTCGCCACGTATATGGATCTTGAGCATCAAAAAGCTTTATTGATAGTAGGTTGAGTCGTATGCTTTGTACTTGCCACTTTTAGTGGATCTTGTACATCAGAAAACTCAGTCTACTATTTTTTTAGTACCTCTCGATAGCTTTTCCAGCATCTTTCCGGTGAGTTTCTTGTCAACCAGTGACTTTTTCGACGATCGGTGACTTTTTCGGCAACTTTTCGATGGTTTTTCGGTAGCTTTTCAGCTACTTTTCCTAACTTTTATGGCGAATTTCCCAATGATCGGCGACTTTCCCAACGACTTGGTTTGCTTTGCTGCATTGATACTTTTACAACCTATTTCTCTTCTTTATAATGGCTACTAAGGATGATGATATGCCTACCAAGGACAGTACATCTACCTCTTCATCTCCGAACCTTCCACGCCCTAACTTATCTCTGGCTTAGACTGCTCTTAATTAGAAGGTCGCCAGTATTCTTTTGAATGGCAACAACTTTCATGCCTGTTCATAGTCCCTTCGCTTATATCTTGGGGGTCGTGGCAAGGCTGACTAGTTGTTAGGAATGGAGTTTCGCCCTGCTAATACAAATCCGGCTTACCGATAGTGATCCATTGACAAATGTGTCATCCTGGGTTGGATATTTGCTTCTATGGAATATCGCCTCTACAGGATGTTCATGTTTCATGATACTATTCATAGACTTTGGTCTGCCTTGACTAAAATGTTCACCCACACAAGGTGTGAGGTTCGAATTTTTTAGCTTTATCGAGAGCTCCACCAGGCAAGCCAGGCTTCTTTGGGTTTATCTATAATGAACTTCTACGACTATCTCCAGTCTCTATGGGAGGAGCTAGCCCAATATGGGCCTCTTTCTGAGTTTCCTACCGAGGCAGCAGCTATTGAGGCAAAGCGCCAAGATCGTTGGCATACTTATCCATTCTTGATGGGTTTAAAACCTAAGTTCGAATCACTCTGGACTCAGATTTTGAACACATCCCTGGTGCCCTCTTTGTATGTAGCATTTGCAATAATTGATGGTGATGATCAGTGATGATGTCTTCTCCTTGGATTTACTTCTTCTAGTGTGCCGGAGCAGGCTACCTTTGCAGCCCCTACTGGTGCTTGGTCTGTTGACAGCAAGACTCGATTCTACCAGCACTGCCAATGGAATAATCACACCATTGAGCACTGCTTCATTCTCCACCTAGAGTTGCAAGAGCGTTACTCCAAATAAGCCTCTCATGGTCGTATTCGTGGTTGTGGCAAAGGTCGAGGACCTTCTAACATTGGAGCTGTTGTAGAATCTCTTCCTACACCTCCGGCTTCTCTTACTCCTACATATGCTGCTGCTCCAGATTTATCTCAGCTCCAAGCTCAACATACATAGCTTCAATCTCATATTAGCCTCCTTGCCTCTGCTGCACTGACCGCATCCTCCTCTACAGCCACCTTTGCTACAGGTAACCCTACTGCCCTTTTAAGTAAGTCTGCCACACCCAATGGCACACCCATTTGGATACTAAACTCAGAGGCAAACAACCATTTGACTGGTGAGGCATCTCTCATTACATCCCATGTCCCTTCGTTGGTTTGTAATGTTCACAGTGCCAATAGTACCTCTCGTTCCATTCATACCCAAGGCACTGCCTATTTATCCTCGACTCTATCTTTATTTCCTATTTATTATGTTCCACAATTTTCCTATAACTTGTTATCTGTTAACCAAATTGTCAAACAATATAACTGTGTTGTGGTTTTCTTACCCAACTCTTGTTACTTGTAGGACCTGAGTTCGAGGAAGATTTTTGGCATGGCTTTGAAAGGGACGTGCTCTACTACTTTGGTGATTTGCCTTCCTGTTCTGCATCCTTTTTTGGCTTTCAGGCATCTATTTTGCCTTCTGATGTTTCTGCTATTTTCTCTTTAAAAGCCTTGGAATTGTGGCATACCCGCTTGGGACATGTAAATTTTAAATATTTGTGTTGGTTGTTTCCAAAATTTAATAAAGCTTGCAAGAATTTAAATTTTCAGTGTGCTACTTGCGAATTATCTAAGCATGTTTGTTCATCTTATCCATCCTGTATGCACCATTCTCTTATAGCTTTTGATATTGTTTATAGTGATGTCTGGGGTCCCTCCCCTATCTCCTCACTCACTCAGCATCGATATTATATCACCTTTATTGACAATTACTCCCGTTGTACCTGAGTCTACCTCATGAAAAATAAATCTGAAGTTTTCACTCATTTTCAGGCTTTCCTGTGAATGATTAATACTCAATACAATACCACGGTTTGTATCTTGAGGTCTGACAATGGCCATGAGTACCTCAGTAATGAGTTTCGTGCTGAGTTGTGTCAATAGGGTATTCTCCAATAGTTAACATGTCCATTGTCCATTGTCTTCTTCAAGGAATGCACGTGCCCAAGTCTTATTAGCCTCACGCCATTCTCACTATAGCCTATCTTCTCAATCGTATCCTGAATCGTGCATTACAGAATTCTGCTCAACTTCATCTTCTCCATCCTGATAGGTCCCTTTTCTCCCTTCTTCCTAGAGTGTTTGGATGCACCTGCTTTATTCATGACCAGAGTCCTTCTCAGACCAAGCTTGATGTTAAAGCCATCCAGTGCATTTTTCTAGGGTATTCCTCCGCTATTATAATCTTGTTGGTCGGTACACTTATCACTCTCTCGATGTCACGTTCCATGAGTCTACCCCATTATACATTGACTCCTCTCCTTCCATATCTCCGCCAATGCCATCTCCACTTCCTTGACCTGAGCCTATCTTTCTCCCATCTGTACCAGTGCCCTCTTCTTCGGTGTCATCTTCATCTTCTAAGCCTCCTACCTCTGTCCCCACTAGGCAAGACCATATCTCTCTCATTCCACAAATTTACACTCGCTGACCAGGCCCTTCAGAGCCTCTACCAGCATCTTCACCGAGCTTAGGTATGTCTCTTATAGTCCCTAATCCCCTACTCCCTCCTCACAGTATCCTTCTCGAACCCATTGAGCTCCTGATAGACTTTCTTTAACCTATTCTACTCACCACCCTTTCTCCTAGTATCTTTATTATCAGGATATTTCCTTAAGTTATCAAGCCTTTTTTGGGACAGGTTGATGCTATTATCATACCTCGCTCAGTTCATGAGGCCCTCTAGGACCCCAAATGGATTGCCATCATGCGTACTGAGATGGAAGCTCTACATCAGCAACATACTTGGGATCTTGTTCCCCTTCCTTCCGGTGCATGCACCGTGGGCTGTAAATGGGTGTTCACAGTTAATCACCTTGCAGGTGGTACTGTTGACAAGTATAAATCCCACTTGGTGGCTAAGGGTTTTACGCAGATTCCAGGTCAGGATTTTCATGCTACATTTGCTCTTGTGGCGAAGCTTACTATTGTTCGCCTCCTAATCTCTTTGGAGGCTTCGTTCACTTGGCATTTATATCAAATTGATGTCAAGAATGCCTTCTTGAATGGTGATCTTACTGATACTATTTACACGTATCTCCCTCTTGGTTTTTCTACTCATGGAGAGTATTCTGGCAAGGTTTGTAAATTGCGCAAGTCCTTATATGGGCTTAAGCAATCACCTCGTGCATGGTTTAAAAGATTCAATGATGTGGTTCTCTCTATAGGATTTATTCAGTTCCAGTCAGACCACACTTGCTTTATTAGGCACCTCTCCCATGGTCCTTGCACCATTGTCTCTGTCTATGTGGATGATATTATTTTTACAAGTAATGACTTGTCTAGAATTGCTTAGATTAGAAAGGACTTGGAAGACACCTTTGACATCAAGGATCTGGGACCCCTTAAGTATTTTTTTGGGCATTGAGATAGCACACTCCCGCAAGGGCATTTCCCTCTCTTAGCAGAAATAGCCCTAGACCTCCTTATGGACACTAGTATGTTGGGATGTCGGCCTGCTTCTACGCCCTTGGATCTAAATATGTCCCACTCTGAAAAGTCTGGTGATCTATTGACAAACCCTTCGGTGTATCAAAGACTTGTTGGTCGCCTCATCTATTTGACCAACACGCAGCCTAATTTGGCCTATGCAGTGAGCCTAGTAAGTCAGTTCATGCATTCTCCTCGGACTTCACATCTTGATGTCGTCTACCACATCTTACGGTATGTGAAGACCTCACCTAGACTGGGATTGTTCTATTCATCTGGAATACAACTAGGTCTTTTTGTGTTTACTGATGCTGACCATACTGGGTCCAAGATTGACAGACGATCTACCCCAGGTATTTGTACTTTCAAGGTGATCATCTTGTTTTTTGGAAGAGTAAAATGCAGGTAGTGGTTTCACGTTCTTCTGTTGAGGTTGAGTATCGGGCTATGGCACAAGGTACCTGTGAGATCCTATGGCTACGCTCTCTGCTATTTGAGATTGGCTTTCCTATGACAAACTCTTCTTTGTTGTTTTGTGACAATAAGTCTGGTATCTCTCTCTGTCTCTCTCTCTCTCTCTCTCTCTCTCTCTCTCTTCTAATTCAGTTTTGCATGAGAGGACCAAGCATATTGAGGTGGATATTCACTTCATCAGGGAAAAAGTTCGTTCTGAGATTATCTCTCCCCACTTTATCTCCTCCAAAGGCCAAGTTGTTGATGTCTTCACCAAGTCTGTTGGCCCAGGTTTATTATAGCCTGCTATCTTCAAGCTTTGACTTGTCAACATCTTCGTTTTAGCTTGAGGGGGAGTATTAAACATAGTGTATAGTTTTAGTCCCACATTGGAATGTTAGGATAACCTCACTCTCTTGTATAGCTATATATATACATCTCAAAGTTGTAAGCAAAACACACCAAGTGATATTCACTTTCTCTTATATAGTTATTTCTCTTTTGCTTTCTTCTCAAAGTTTTATTACTTTATGACAAGTCCCAATAAGATTCAAAAGTGGGACAATGACATCCTCTTTGGATCTCGTAGAAAAAAGGGAAAAAAACATTCGGGCACATTAATCAATATTAGCAAGAAATATGAGTAACAACATCCTAACACTAGATCTGAAAGTGGAACAATGACATCCTTTGGAGAACACTAAGGTAAGAATAGTCTCCGCAATGACAGAATTATTAAAATTTTGGTAAATTAAGTAGAGTCTTGTGATTGATTAAATTTAAAAGTTGATTTTGGGCTAATCAAATATGGTTCATTAGGATAGATGTATGGGAGGAATTAATAACTTCCCCTAACATAAATGTACTCTAGAATCCTACTTTGGTTATGCAAATCCAAACTACATGTTTCTTTGGCCTAAATTTAGCTTAGATGCCAAAATATATGTGGGAATTAGGTGAACTAACTACATTTAGGAAAAAAACATATTATTGGTGATTCCTTTGGGCATTTATAGACCCTTAATCTCATTCAAACTCTTTTAGCTGCCACATAGTCAAAGTAGTTTAGATTGACGTGAGCCAGGCTATGTCGATAGTAAGCAAGTAGATAAAACCCACAAAGTAAACAATAAAGCAACGAAATTCATTCTTAACACCTTCGTAGGCTATGTGTATTTAGCGAGGGAAGCAAGCATACTAAATTTTTTTACAAAATCTAATAATTTTTACAAATGATTGATGAATACAAACTCCCCCTCCCCCCTCCTCCCAAAGAGCTTCCTACGTCATTCTAACTTTAACACAACTCTTAACACTATGGAACAAAAAATATATCGAGGAGTAATACTCCTATTTTACATTAAGTTATTATCGCATTCAATAAATAAAACCTATATTACTATTTACATTATAATTATACATCTCATGTACACAAGATAAACAGTTACAGGCAAATATAATACCCTAAACAAGCTCGACTTGTGACAACATGACTAATATTTTTAAATTTTCATTTGCGAGTCCTATTGCAAATTACACCCATTATAAATGTATAGTTATATTTAATGGGTATTTATGCATGTATTTATTTGTTGCAAAGGGTAACGTTGTAAATGTGCATGCCGAGCACAATACCTTTATTAAAATTTATATATAACATACGAAAGAAATCTTGGTCATGCAAAATAGAAATAAGGACTATGCTTCATAGTATGATTTTTTTATATATACACACACATTTTAAAAGGTTGTTTTTGTGTTGCTACTCGCAAAATAGATATTCTTAAATGTTCTAAGATATTTGTTAAGACAATTTTTATATCCTGACTCCTTATGCACGTGTAAAATAGGTATTTTAACATGTTTCAAGATATTCATTAGAAGGTAATTGTGTCCATACTCCTTATGTACATGTAAAATAAGTACCCCACATGCTTTTGATTCAAAAGGAGGTGCAATTGTTGTGCCCTAATGACAAAAAATTTAGCCAAAAATCAATAATATAATGCAAAAAATTAAAAAATGGAATCCAAATCCGAATAGAGCTTAGATTGATTTATATGATCAACAAATTTGTAATTTACACAAATAATGATAATTCGAAAGTCACGAAAAATAAGAAATAAAAAAATGTAAATTATATATTTGGTAGATAGGAATGGAGTTGAGTCAACAGAATAGAATTAAATTTCTCACTTGTTTTTTCATGATTTGCATTCAAATTTTCGTCTCATTTTATTTCGCAACTAAAACGTGATGAAAATTATTTTTGAATGAAAGTAATATGTATTAGTACCCAACTTAGAATTGTCGATTTTGTTTCAAGTGCATTTCTAAAATTACACACACAAAAAAGAAGGAAAAAGAAAAAAAAAATTGTGTATAAAGCCGAATGCTTTACATGGAAAAGAATGAAACTAAGATTTAGAAATATAGGGTAAGCAAATATTATGCCCAAAAAAAAATACTAATGAGATTATAGATAATGACCTCCTATGTGGTTTAGTGAATTGTTTCCGAGGTTCAAAAATTTCACAAATCTCTCGAAACAATTAATTTTTGAGACATTCATACCCCCTCCAAGAGTGTCTTTTTACCACATATCAAAAGTGAAGCATGCGTTTTTCTTTTTGCAAAATCTCAAAGGTGAATATGTAAGATTTCTTAAGTGAGGCTTGCATTTTTTTATTTTATTTTTTCAAATCATGAGGAAACTTTGTACAATTTTTTGAAACATCATGTGATACCCTTTATCCATACAAATAATTATAAGTACGTTGATACCAAAATTTCATAAACAATAACAAAAGAAAATAGAAATTTCAAATCATGCAAATTGTCATGGAGATTAGAAGTGTGCTAAGGAAATCTTGAATTCATAAGGATGATTTGGGTTCTAACTATGTGAGGTGTATTTTATAGGATAAAATTAAGAGGACAACGGATAAAAAACAAATAATATCTCACCAGAGTTGGGTCTGAAATTATTACACTTGATATCAAGGTCATCTTGAGAGTACTATCATTTAGGTAGATCTTGCATAGAAGTGTGAGTCACTTTGATGAGGACATCAAAAATCAAACGAGAGAGTGGGTCACTTTGATGAGGACATCAAAAATCAAACAAGAGAACATATAACGATTCCACATCGAAAATTTATTAGGGAAATTTTGGATTAATAAGAATGATTTAAATTCCAATACGTAAGACACCTTTTATAAGACAAAATCATTAAGTTAATGGATTAGAGTTGGAGATCGAAATCGTTAAACAGATCCAAGAACTTTGATTTACACTTCCCAACAGTTAATATATTTTTTCTCACTCTCATTACACTTCCCAACAGTTTAATATATTTTTTTCTCTTATTTATCAATCCTTCTGCAATTTTGGATAAATCTGCTTTTAACTTCTTTTTTGCCCATTTTGATTTTAGAATATGATAAATTTTAAAAGTTCCTTTGGATAAAAACTTTACTCAAAAATAGAAAAAATATATAAAAATCTATTTTTATTATATATATTCTCTTAACATCAGATACAATTGAAAAAAATAAAAAATAAAAACTTATTCTAATATGACTTAAAAGTAAGAAAAATTAAATATGAATGATGTTTAATATCAATTTTTTTTTTATTAATTTACAACTTTTCCAAGTAACCAATTTTTTTTTTTTTTTTTCAAAAACAAACACATCCTCTTTGCAATTTCGTTTTCTTTTCCTATTATTTTCCCAGTTAAAAGGGTCCTAGAGTTTGAACACGCTTTTGATTGACGGTTGGAGTGGTGGCTGAGTTCCACGACCTCTCTCTCTCTCTCTCTCAAGTCCTCATTGCTGCAATACGCTTTGCAAAAAATAAAATGACTAATCATTTTATTTTTACCATACATGCTCAAATACTAATACAATCTTGAATTTAAAGTAATTTTAGATTTGAACTAAATGATGTATAAAATTTTATTCAAATTTATTCAAATTAACCCAAATTCAAATTCAAAGTCTAAAATTTATGCTCTCAAACACTACATTCATTCTATATCAACAACTTAAATACACAAACAGTGAAAACAGAAGCAAGTTAGAGGCATCTTTTCTAAATTTCTCTCTTGACAAGATAACCAGTTTGGATATATAAAGGCATTTTTTACCCAATATGATCTATCTCACAGCACCCAAAAAACAAATGCCCTAACCTAAAAGGGATGAAAATGCCTATACATCATCCATGTTTTGGTCATTGTCATTATCACCTTCATAATATTCATCATCGCGCTGGATTTGCTTGTCCTGGGTATGCTCTGTGAAATGGGGGGTAAAAATAAAATTAAAAAATATATATATATATATACTATGCTTCAGAAGAGTCCTATTGGAGCCAACTTAAAAAGTGTAACGTGCATGTGTGCATGTATCTGTTATGAGACTTGACTTACGATCTACACGTTCTTCAGGGTCCTGTTCATCTTCATCAAAATCAGGAATATAGAAGTCTGGTGGAACCTGCATCAGAACATTTTTCTCGGTTTACTATTCAGTTCATAATCACCATTCAAAGAAATTGTAAGAAAGGATAGTTGAACAAAAATTAAGGTTAAAAACAAAGGTCTCGGAAAATCAATTTAATTTTTTGCTTAGGAAATCATCTATAGATTTAAGAAGATCAATGGAAAAGTTTAGGAAAAAAAAAAAAGGGAAAGTTCTATAGTGAGTTTGAGACGTATGAAAAAATACCTAGGAAAGTTCTATAGTGAGTTTTAGAAAAAAAGAGTATATATAGTAGGTGTATTGATTTCATTAAGAATATGGGCAATGGAGCAACAATTAGTTAAAGAACTATTGGCTAAGGAATTTTCAATCAAAATAGGTGTACATCAAGGGTCTGCTTTGAGCATTTATCTTTTTGATCTAGTGATGGATGAATTTATTAAGAGTATCCAAAACAAGGTTCCACAGTACATATTGTTTGCTAGATGATATTTTCTTAATTGATGAAACTTGGGGTGGAGTAGAATCTAAGTTAAAAAGTAAAACTATGAAGAAAAGTTTTAGAATCTAGAGGCTTTAAGATAAGTAAAAATAAGACAGTGAAGTGTAATTTCAGTGACGGAGAAATCTTGGAGAAAATGTTAAAAACGATAACACTAATATATTTCAGTGTCTTTATCTATTATACAGCCGAAAGAGAAATTAAAGAAGATGTAATGGATAAAATTAAAGGTTAGGTGCAATGGATAAGTACTTCGAGTTTGCTATGTGATTGTAAATTACCTTTAAAATTAGAAAAGAAAGTTCTATAGGACAGCTATAAGACTAGATATGCTACACGAATCAAAATGTTGGACGATTAACGGGCTAAGAAATATATCCAGAAAGTAAAAAGTAGTTGAGAGCCCTAAATTTATTGGAGGAAATTGCCCATGATCGCATAAATTGGTGGAAAAAGACTGCAGTAGCTGACCCGATCTAGTGGGACTTGGGCTTAGTTTGTTGTTGTTGTTGTTTACAAGTCACAATGAAAGATATGGTTTTCCAATCAAATAATATTTATATATATATATTTTTTTAAAAAGGCCTCCTAAATACTGATGGAGGCTTGCTATACGTTTGGTACATAGGAAAGACAGAATCTGAGACGATAGAATTGAAGTTATAACTTAAATTTCTTTACACTCCTTTCAAATTTTCATTGCGTTGCATTCTATCCATTCCATTTCACAAACCAAAGGCACACTAGAATTTTTAGATCCACACACACGTAATTTACTCTATTTCTACTGGGGTACATTAAAAAATGAGCAAATTGTGCTTTTCATTGTCTAAATATGATTATGTATACAAGAGTACTGTAAGTTTAAGGAATTCAAGTGATGGCACTAGTAATGGATTTGTGGCGACTCCAATTTCTACAATTGTATTTAATTGGTAAGCTTGGTACCCATTGAGTTCAATCCAAAGAAAATTAAAGGGGAGAGAGAATGCTTTTAAAGTATAACTTGATCCCAATATAGTTGATAGATCAGATAACTATGAAAAAAACAATGGAAATATTTCAATATCCTCACGCAAAGTGACAGAACCATTTTATGCTCAAATGGTTGGAACTGGAGTGCCAGGCCAATTTCTAGGTCAATGTCCATCAGAAGCCGACTGAGATCCATTGATAAGCAAAGTTGTTTATTATAACCGTATAAGCAATCTAAATTTCAGAGATTTGTAACAGGAGATTCTGCCAAAGATGCAGATTATTACCAATACTAACAGGATGTATTGCATGGCAAGACAAAAACAAAGCAAGAATATCCAGAAAGAACTTCTGTGGAAATGAGCTTACTAATAGCCAGATTGGTTAACTTTTCAACTGCTACATACCTCTTGCATCTGTACACTTGGTGCATGCTGAATGCAACGAAGATTTTCCAAGACCTGCATCTTGATTGTGCCAAGATACGACTTGCTATTCAAGTTCTCCTGCTCAATTAATTAAAATAAGATGATTAGACAGGTGGCAATGTTCAAGTTCTCTGTTGCACAGTAGACACTGAAAACAATGTTCATAAATCTGACCACCTTACTGAGATAATTTGATATCGAAGTCCTTGAATGATGTAAAACACACAGATCACATAAAAGATGAAGAGAAATTACATACTATGTGACCATGCGGAATCTTCAACGAATACTCTGGAGCAAAATACTTGCTGTATTCATTTTCTGGGATCTCTGCAAGAAGGTTGAACTGCTATATAAATTTTCCAAATTTAAAACAAAACAAATCTGTCATTTAATCATAACAGAGGAAAGGTACAAAACCAAGCATATGCAGCATGCTGCTTCTCAGCAATGAACTGGGATTAAATTCTTTATAAAGTAATCAACAGTATACTACAGAAGTTTCAAGCAAAAGTATGCAAAAAGGAATACAAACATCAACATTGAAGTTTCATACACGAGCAGCCAGACCAAAGCCTGAACAAGAAGAAAAGCTTCCAAAAAGAGATGGTAATTTGAAGCATTTCAAGCAATCTTTATGGTTATTCATTTGTCCATCTCTTTATCCAATATCCTTGTGAGACTCCTTTTTTTTCCCTTGAGCCAAGCAGCTTCTACAATTAGAAATGATTTAAAACTGGGTCACTGAATCCATTTCCATATCGCCATGATATATATATAGTAACTTAGGTATCCATTTCAAATGCACGGGGTGTGGCAAACAAAGAAAATATTAATATAACAAAAAAAAAAAAAACTAAGCCTTAAGTCCCACTAGGTGGGGTCGGCTATATGAATCTTTTTCCGTCAATTTATGCGATCATGGACCATTTCTTTTGACAGATTTAGGGATATTAAATCCTTACTATCTCCTCCTAAGTTCTTTTAGGTCTACCCCTACCCCTTCTACTGCCCCCCACAGTGACTGACTCACTTTTCCTCACTGGCGGACTATGTAGCCTACATTGCAAGTGTCCATACCATCTAAGTCGTCCCTCCCTTATCTTATCTTCTATAAGAGCTACACCTAACTTACCGCGAATATGTTCATTCTTTAATTTATCTTTCAATGTTATACTCATCCATTTAAGTATTCTCATCTCGGCAACTTTTACTTTTTGGATATTCTGTTTCTTCGTTGCCCAACATTTTTTATCCATATGGCATAACTAGTCTTATAGCTGTCCTATAAAACTTCCCTTTTAATTTTAAGAGTATTCTCACAGAGCACACTTGAAGCACTTCTTCATTTTACCCAACCTGCTTTAACTTTATGCATTACATCATTTTCAAATTCTCATTCAGCTTACATAATAGATCCAAAGTATCGAAATCTACAAGTGCTATTTATTTCATCATCATCAAGTTTAACTTTGTCTCCAATATTCCTCTTACCATTACTAAAATTACATTTCATATATTTTGTCTTATTTTTACTTATCCTAAAGTCTCCAGATTCCAAAACTTCTTTTCATAACTCTAACTCAGTCTCTACTCTATCCCTAGTTTCATCAATTAATATAATATCATTTGCAAACAACATACACTATGGAACCTCCTTTTGAATAATCTTAGTCAATTGGTCCATTACTAAAGCAAAAAGATAAGGGCTCAAAGCAGATCCTTGATGTACACCTATGGTGTTTGGAAATTCTCTAATTTCTTCATCTATAGTCCTTACACTAGTCATCACTCCATCGTACATATCCTTAATGACATCAGTATACCTATTACATACACCTTTTTTTTTCTAAAACCCATCATAGAACTTCCCTCTATATCCTATCATATGCAAGTCCCTCTTCTTTTTCCTAAACTTTTCCATTAATCTTCTTAAAATATATATAGTTTTTTTGGTAGATCTCTCAAGTATAAAACCAAATTGATTTTCTCAAACCTTCGTTTCTAACCTTAATTTTTGTTCAATTACCCTTTCCCATAGTTTCATCGTATGACTTATAAGTTTAATTCCACGATAGTTATTACAATTTTGAATATCTCCTTTATTTTTTTATATAGGTATCAAAGTGTTTTTCCTCCATTCATTTGGCATTTTCTTAGTTTTTATAATTGTATTAAATAAATTAGTTAACCTTATAATTCCATTATCACCTAAGCATTTCCAAACCTCAATTGGGATGTTATCTGGTCCTATAGCTTTCCCGTTTTTCATCTTTTTTAGTGCAAACTTAACTTCGTTAACTCTAATTTCACGAATAAATCTCATATTTTTAGTCTTTTTCTCATTTGACAATTCGAAATTTAAGCCTTCTATTTGGTTTTTATTAAACAACTTACTAAAGTAATTTCGCCATCTTTTTTTAATGTTTTCATCCTTAACCAAGTAATATCATCCTCAGTTTTTATACATTTTATATTTCCTAAGTCCTTACTCTTCGTTTCTCTAACTTTAGCAAGTTTAAATATATCTCTTTCCCCTTCTTTTGTATCTAATCTATCATACAAACTATTAAATGATCAGTATTTATCTTCACTAACGGCTTTTTTTGCATCTTTTCTCGCCTCCTTATACTTTCCAAAGTTATCCATGTTTCTACATTTTTTCCACGTTTTATACCAAATTCTTCTTATCTTTACGGCTTTTTGCACATTTTTATCCCACCACCAACTTTCTTTCCTATTCGAGAATCTTCCCCTTGATCAACCTAAAATCTCTTTTGCTATCTTTTTAATAGAGTTAGCTAATTTACTCCAAAGAGCATTTGTATCTATCTCATCCTCTATAGTCCAATCCCCATCTTTGATCATTTTATCTTTAAATTTTATTACATTTTCTCCTTTTAGGTTCCACCACCTAGTTCTCTTACACTTGTTTATTTTATCCTTTTTCTTCCATTTTTTAATACATATATCTAACACAAACACTCTATGTTGTGTGATTAGGCTTTCTCACCTAGAATAACTTTACAATCCTTGCATAATAAACAATCTACCTTCCTAGTTAAAATAAAAAATCTATTTGCCTTCTATTTTGTCCACTTTTAAAGGTTATTAAGTGTTCGTCTCTCTTCAAGGCAAGTATTCATTATACTAAAATCATATGACATAGCGAAGTCTAAAATCATCTCCCCAAACTCATTTTTGTCTCCATATACATATCCTCTATGTATCCTCTCATAATTTTTATTGTCCCTTCCAACGTGTCCATTCAGATCTCCTCCCATAAATAAGAGAAAATATTAACATGATATTTTTTAAAAATTCAACAGGAAACAGCTGTCCCACTACGTGTGCCCAAGAAAACTGTACATGTTCCTACAAATTGCAATCTGTCCAAACTATGATCACACTTTAAAATTAGCAAGGGAATTATGTCCAAGTCTTGCAAGTAAAATGGAAATTCAGAAGCAACCAAAGCATGCACTTCTGGACAATATTGAAAATGTATAAAATCAGAGAAAGAATTTAAAAACTCTATTCAAATTCCTCTATGTGTGAGGCCAAGTTTCCCTGAATAACCACTCTAATTGAACTAACCAAGAAAGAACGACATATAAACTATTTAAGAACTGACCAAAACAAAAAATACAAAAGAAATTTGAATTGAGCATAGAATGGTTCATGCAACTCTACAGGAACCACAGTATAGAAATGAACTGTAAGAGATCAATACAATGTTGAGAAGACATACCAAACCAAGTGATGCAGACAAAAAGGCTGGAGCATGGGTAGATTCTTGTTGGAGGCTGATTCAGAAGAATTAGATCAAGGGATTGTTGGGTTCTAGACCCAAACGTGTTTAGTTAATTAGTAGTTATTGTGTTGATTTAGTTTAATTTGTTGTAGGCTTATTTTTATTTGGCATGCATAATATCCTGTGTTTTAGTCTTATAAATTATTGTGTAGACACCATGTAAGGTAGTTAATGTGAATTTGAATCAAGAAGTCAATATATGCTTCCACATATCTTCTTCTTGTACCTCCCTCCTCCCTCCTTCCTTCTTCCTTCTTCCTTCTTCCTTCTTCCTGTCTCAATTTCTCTCCTTATTTTCCCCCTGGACAGTACCTTTATTGCTGCTCCAGATTGCCCTTAGTCTGCTCTGCATCACCAAGCTTTTCCAAAACACATGGATACCAAGAAGATACACAAACTGAGAAAGGGAATATAAACAAGCAGGTCATAAATGGACTAAAAAACAGTTATATCTGCTTAAAAGAACTCTTTGAAGGGTTTTTTTTTTTGTGGGGGAGGGGTAGGGGGGGGGGGGGAGTGGTGGAAAGGCTGAAGTTTCAGTTTAGCAAAAGGAATTAAGATAACGCCTGCTGTTTAGTGTTGGTCTGGCACATAATAAGCAAAAGATGCATGGTTCAATCCTTTCTAATGTCCTGCCAAAGCTAAAGATAATTTGCGATTAAAAAAAAATACATTGACCGCAACCACAGATTAGGCAACATCAGATTGGCAAAGAATTGAATCTAAAGACAACACAGTACTGATAAGACTAGAAATTGAAGAACCAAAACAGCTAAAACAGATACCATCCACTCAAAAGGGTGATTAATCCTACAAAAAACTCCTAAAATCACATTAATCCCAGATCAATCTCAAAATGTAGAAAGAGAAACATATTTTACATATCTTCAAAGAATTATCTAACTAATTAAGCCTTAAGGTATCTAAAGCACTGCTGCCAAATTATGTATCACATCAGGTATTAATTACATGTTTTCATAGCATCCTGCATCGGATTAGAAAAGTCTGTATTCAATTAAATAATTGTAACATAATCGCACCAAGTTATTATCTCATACCATTGGGAAGTTCTGTATCCAAAAGAACTCCTGTTTCAACGGTCCAACATCGTGCAACATTCTCTTTTGTGTATCCCCCACCTCCAGTAACCTGTAAGAAAATTTCCACTGAGAATGCCTATTGCATGACATTAACAAGTGGAGGCTAGAAATACTTCAAATCATACCAATAATGGCAAATTGAATTTCTTCACAAACCTAACACATTCAGCATGCCCTGCGAGAAACATCACAATGGAACCACAAAGTAAGCATCACAATCAAACACAAAAAACAAGCCACGGCCAAACAACACAACAGAAGTTAAACATCACCATCAAGCAAGCAAGAAAGCAT
Organism: Malania oleifera; assembly: GCF_029873635.1. Classification (NCBI taxonomy): domain Eukaryota; kingdom Viridiplantae; phylum Streptophyta; class Magnoliopsida; order Santalales; family Ximeniaceae; genus Malania; species Malania oleifera. The sequence continues at coordinate 42,262,739 of NC_080418.1, read as the reverse complement.
GACTATGCTGTCAATTTGAAAATAATTTTGGACAAAGAAGTCAGGAAAAAAAGGCATTTTAATTACAAGGAGACTAGCACCATCAATGGAGAGATTGAAGCAGCCTAGTCGGTCCCCAGCAAGTGAATCTGCCCCACACTGGAGTACTATCGCACCTGGTGCATATGTTTCAACAACCTTGGAAATAATCTACATAAAAATGTTTAACAAGAAAAATGTATGCTAGACATTAACAACTATCAAACAATCCAATAATAAATAAATAAATAAATCTTGAAATTCAGAATTTTTGGTCCACAACATACCGTCTTGAAAAGTCGAGTAAAGCTAGTGTCATCTATACCATCTTTTAGTGGGACATTTATGGCATAAAATTTTCCTTCTCTTTCTCCTATTTCCTTCACAAACAAATTGTATCAACAAGTATAACTCCACTACCAACTTGGAGTAAAAGTTACAATAAATCATGAAATATTTTCAAACAAAATAATTTGGTGGATCCCTATACAAAAATATTTTAAAATGCCTCCAAGATCCTTAAGGGATACAAATTGAATATCTTAAAAGAAAGGGAGTGACAAAAGGAAAGATAAAAATTTTTATGTTGCATTATCATAAGATAATCAAACCAAAAACATAATTTTTTCCAAACTGTTCACTTCTTGAAAAATGATCAACTTTAAATCTCAATTCAAAGAAATCCTTAAAATAACATTTTCTATTTTGTCCAAACATAAAGCACTCCTCAATGATGTATTAGATATAACTATAGCACTTACACATACGTTTTGAACTCAAGACTTTCATCTTCCAAACTACATGGAAATAAGGTCAAACAACTGTTACTGGCCCAAGAATCAGAAATAGGCCATTGTAAACAATCCTAAATAAGACACTTAAAAGACGGGTAAGCAACAAGATTTCATATGTTGGCAACACCTGAACTTATATACTAGAGCACCTAGAAAACAAATAAATAGAATTGGAAGAACCAAACTGAGGAATAAAGAATAGGTAGATAAAGTGGTGTAGCATTGACTCAATTGAGACAACACAAGTATAATTAAATCATATACTTGTATCTTCTGTGCTCATTTATTATAAATTTATAACGTTGAGAAACTGAAATAGCTTCTTCACTTTACAAAGTTAAATAAAGAAGTCTGAAACTCCATACACACATATTTCTAGAATTCCAGGGAAAGGACAAAAATTTATAATGTTCAACAATATTATAAACAGAGGCTAAACCAGATGCTACTTGGAGCTGCATAACTCTTTGTCAAAGAAACAGAAGCCCAAAGAAAATTCAGCAAACTAACATTTTCATAAAGAGCAACTAAAAGTGGACAATAAAGCTATTAAAATCACCTTAACATCACCTGTTCCAGGAAAGAACAGATCCCCATACTTGTGAAAACTGACTGTCATCACCCTGTCATGTTGAAATCCACCAAAGTCAGTTGAGAACCAATTACAGACAACATACACTTTCTTTCTTTCTTTTTGTGGGGAGGTGGATACTGGAGGGCAGAGCCGTGAATTAACCACCTCTAGATCCCCCTTAATCCCTCCAAGTCCCATGTAATAGGGGTAATTCACACCCTGACCAAAATCATGGATTGTCCATCCACTTGCTGGTAAGGGAGGCCCTGAGGGGTCAGTTCAATAGTTCCACAAACATTTTCCTCAAAATTGATGTCAAACTTTAAGGACTATTAATAAATCCTGTGAACTAGTCATGCTCATAAACTATGCCATTTTAATTTTTGAAACTAAAGGATAGAACAACAATAAGCAAAATCTCATGCACTTAATATAATTGATGGGAGGCACCTTGATATTGTTTATTAAACCAATCAAAAAACAGCTACTGCTAAGGAACCTTAGTCCTATCTTATCAGCATAGATTTTAAGCTGCTTTCTGACCTGCAGATGTATCACCAGTCACATTTGAGGTGTAATATACTTAAGCCATAACTTCTGGGCTACGTAGACACAAAAACATTCTCTGCTTCAAATACTCCAGAGTCCATGATCAGCTACTGACAAGTCATAAGCAACTGTTTTGAACTATAGTTCTAAGATAGATCGACAGTCCATGGTGTTTACTTGTCAAGCAAAAGCATGCATCATTTCACTTATAACAACAAAGTTCAAACAAAGATTATATATTGATGCAACATAATTTGAAGCAGATTTAACCATTTGATTCTTGTAGATATGAACTACAAGATATCTGCTATGTGGGTTATGATCATGCCTTGTCCAAATTCATAATATAATAAAAGGATATATTCCTAAATCAATATCAACGCCTTAAAAAAGAGAGGCTTAATATGAGGTGAGTGTAGAACATGCATTTGAACCAAAGGTGCACTTTTGCACTGTTCTGGTTGAAGCTTACACATTTCAAATTTGTGCATTTTAAGTCAAGTTTGATTTTAAACTAGGCTAGCTCAGTTTTAATCACGCATATAAGAAAGGATCATGAAATGCTCTAATCTGAGTGAATTGCTGAAACTCTTGAACCTAATTCGACCCAAAACAATTGACCATAGCATCTTGGATCATGAACACAAGTTCAACTTTGTCGTGATGTCTTAGCATGGTTACTCGAATGATTTTAAGTTAGTATTTTCAGAATGACCAACAAGTAATTCACAAATTATTAGAATCTTTTTCAAATTTCATTTGTAATTTTTCCTAATTTTCTTATGTTTCAATATATAAGTAATTTACTTATTCAACTTTTTTAGAAAAAATCCCAAGAGGCTCTGAAAACCTTGCCTCAAGAAAGAAAAAATGCCTCGTACTACACTTATATTGTTAAACATTGCCTAATATGATTAAATCTGTTTTTTAAAAAAATAATAAACAAAGAATATGTTAAAAGAAGAAAGAAAGAAATTATTAGAAGATATTGCAACCTGTCTGTGAAATAGAAGGCTTCTTCAACCCCGTCACCGTGATGCACATCTATATCAAGATACAAAACACGGGCATGATATTTTAGAAGCTCCAAAATCCCCAAAACCAAGTCATTGATGTAACAAAATCCAGATGCCTCGCACTTCTTAGCATGATGTAGTCCACCAGCCCAATTAATTGCAATGTCACAAAGTTGGTTGTTTAGTCTGCGTGCAGCATCTGCTAGCAAATGTCAATATGTAGTACAAGTAGACTATGCAACATGAGTTCCAATCAATCATACTACCACCAGGTTTTAATTTACCTATTGTTCCACCAGCATATATTTGACAAAACTCAAATAAATTCTCAAAGACAGGGCAATCTTCTCCAAGATTATCTGGGGAAAAAAGAAAGAAGATAAATGAATCTTGTCAGTAATAAACATAAAAAACAACAAATAAATTCTGAAATGTTTGGAATTGATTCAGAAGTTTAGCTAAAAGGTTTGCAAGCACATCATTACAAAGAACTAGTTGATTAAAATTGTCAATATTCATCATCACAAAGAGTGGATATAAAGAAATAAGAATAAACAGGTGCATTACTGAAAGGAAATTTAAATTAGATATGAAAATTCATCATGGAAAAACTTGATAGATTTTAACTATTCACCAATACTATAGACCCATGAACCTACTCAGCAATGGTAATCTATTTAACTGCACGACTGACAGACAAACATCCAAGACACGTACAAAATCACTCCAGCAAGGTAGACCCGTGAATCTAAAAGTCCAGGCTACAAAATTATCCTTCACACTATTTACCGCACAAGCAAAAACTAAACACCGTTAAAAATGTATCATTATACATTTTTCATTTTTTTAAAACCCATTCAATAAATTATACATTAGTGTTAACACCATAATGGAGAAGCATCAACGATTTGTAATGTCAAACCCTAAAAACTTTTAGCCACCTCATTAAAGTGCATTTGACGCTAGCAAACCTGATAAGAACCTTTATATATAATATAACATATAAAGATAAGGATAGTGCAAATATTTTTACACTCCAAAAAGTTGACTTTGCCCCATAGTTGACTATCAAACTTCATCTAATCCACATTGAAACCATGAGACGATAAAAGTAATTCAATCATAAAAAAACTCATATACCTGACTGCCTTATAATTGATTTCCAAACCTCCATCTAATCAATATTAAGATAATATAAGTAATTCAATCCTAAACAAACTCTATGATTTCGTCAACCACTTAGTCAACAAAATTTTCTGCTTGTCTAGTATCCCTGACTGTCTCATAATTGATTTTCAAACCTCCATCTAATCAATATTAAGATAAGAAGTTCAATCTTAAACAAACTCTATGGTTTTGTCAAACTCTTGGACAACAAAATTTTCCATTTGTCTAGATGCCTTATGCTACACCAGCAAGAAATCTAACACTGCCTGATTGGAGGGAAGCAAAGCAGGGAAAGGAAAAGGAGCAAAAGAGAAAATGCAAAGGACAAAATCAATTTTTCCTTTCTGTCTTGCTGTCTATCATGCAAAGGGTAATGGAAGGAACGAAAAATGTGTATCACTCAAATTAATGAATAAGTGAATATTTTAAAAAACTCCCTTTGAGCGGCGCCCAAAGGCAAGGCATGTGTAAAACTCCTTGAGCATCGATCTAAAATACCAAATCCAAAAAGTCTATGCATTACACACTAAGGCTTACACATTCGTACAAAAGCCCCGCCTTTTGTGCCCTTTCAATTGAGGCTTATGCATTTTGGATGTGCGATTCTCAAGTTAGATTTGACTAGAAAATTTTAACTCCATGTTTATATAAGAAGGATGCCATAATACGAGTTGATTTCTAAAACTTTTGAACATCAACCTCTCAAAATAATTGAGATAACTGTATCTTAGATCTTGAAAATAACTTAAACTTTGTATTGTTGTAGCTATCTCTTGTCATAATTTACATAATGAATTCAAGTTAGCAATTTTTGAATGGCCAACAAGTAGTTTGATAATTACATTTATTTATTTATTTAACATTAGATTTGTGATTTTCTTAATTTTTTCTTTATTTTCTACTCCTGCTTTTAAAAATTAAAAAAAAAATTATCTTCCTACTAGACACAGCGTAAATTCCAAATACCAAAGAAACAATCAAACAGTTATTACACAATAAAACAGTTACTGAAAATTATTAGTGAAGGAAACAACAAACTCATAAGTTGACCTTGTCTCATGATTGATTAATATTTTTTTTATAGCAATGATTGATTAATAAATTTTATCTAATTCACATCAAACCCCATAAGATAATAAAACTAATAAATGAATTGATCCTAATGATGTCATTTCAAATTTGCCACTCTTGTAAACAAAATTTTCACATGCAGAAGAGACAATTATACAAAATTATACATGCAAAAAGTCTTTCACCCCTTTAAGAATGCAGGTATTGCCCCTAAAAGAAATCTACTCAGCAAACATGATGCAAGCAATCATTCATAACTATCTGTTAAAGTGTTCATTTGATATCAAATCTAAAAGGTACATCAAATGGAATTTATAAATATGTTCAAAGAATTGAAATTTCAGCTTATGCTAATCAAAATTTTATTTAACTTCATCTAATCAGATCCAGCCTGTGAGATGATAAAAGTAACTCAACCCTAAATGAATTCTTTTTAACCATTGCAACAGCTAGTGCACAAAGCTTCTACACCCTACTGGGGGTTTAAGGAGGGCATAATGTTGTAAAAATGGTTTTACATAGAAGCTGAGCAGCCATAGTCCTGACACTGTTACCCACTGCTATAGCAGTGGGAATAAAAGTCATAGCTGTAATGGCCACTATGGACCACTATGGCCAATTATGACAACTTTTTTTTCCTGCTTCTTCTTCACCCTCTCATTTTTTATTTCGTAAATCATCATGATTACTGATTAGTTATGTGGAGAGAAAGGGTTAGAGAAGATTATAATGAGGATGACTGTACTATAAATTGTCTATTTTTGAAATATTTACAGGCGACGGATGCATTAATAATTTGATATTCAACAATTTTCTGTTAAAAAAAATTTATTTTGGCATTCCTTTTTATGCTATTCCACTTTTTTAACTTTTTTTTCTCAGAAAATCTAGCAACATAGATAAGGTTGTGCATTCTTTCTACTACGCCCATTGTTGTTACAGTATGCTGCCAACTACCACTATTAAAAAACAAAGGTCATGAACCTCATGCATAGCTCCCCCCCCCCCCCCCCCCCCCAAAAAAAAAAAAAACAACACCAAAGAGAAATAATTTTTTTTAAAAAAATCACATTACTTTTTTTGCAAAAATTTTGCAAAATACAATTTCTTTAGCAAAAATTATTTGGATCCATTTCCAAAGCAGCTCAGGGTAAAAGTAAGCCATTGTCCGTAAATTAAAAAATACTCTAAAATGGGCCACTAACTCTTAAGTCATTTGATTTGAACAGGAAGAACTTGAATAATTTTTCATGGGCAGTGGAACACCGCCCCAAAGTTTCAAGTAATAGGAATCCTAACAGACCATTATCCCCCAATCATGCATCTCGATGATGGGAATCTCCTCAAACATCATCATCCCATGAGCTCATAATTTTGAGTAATAAAAATCAGTTTAATTAATGGAGTCGTCATCTTGTTATCATTACCATCACTAGACCATGACCCAAAGCCTAAGCAATTCTAAGTATATCAACATATCAAAAATCCAAAGTATAAAAGAAAACATGAGATAGAAAAATAAAATAAATAGAACGTTAATCTAGAAAGAAACAAAAACACTTTTTCGGCCATGGGTTTCGACTTAACACGAAATCCCAAGTTGCTTAAGGGCTGTTTGGTATCACTATAAAAAATATGGAAAATAAAACCAGAAAAAACTATAAAAATTGGAAACAGATCAACTGAAAATCAGCAACAGTATATAAACTAAGATAAATTAAAAGAACTAATTGAACTCATGTTCTTTTTTGTCTTTAAGTTAGACAAAAAATTGAAAAATATGATTAAATTTTTTTTTTAGAAAAAGCAAAAGAACATAAATTAGAAAATATTGTAATTAAATAGAAATTAACTATAATTATTTATTTAATTTTTATTCTTTTAAACTCAATTTTTGGTGATCCAAGAAGAATCCTACATGACAATTGAAAAATGGTAAAAATAAAATTTTGATTGAGTTATTATTTTACAAGTCTTTAAAAATTTTATGTATATTTTAATTTTTAATCATACTAGGGGAAAAAACATTGACTTGCCCTGAGTTTTGGCAAACAAATGTAGACCTCCTTTAGGTTTCTAAAATCTCACGAACCTCCCCTAATGTTTCGCAAAAAGAAATGAACCTTCAGCAAATCTCCTTTAACATTAGATTTTTGGGACGCTTATACCCCCTCCCCCCTCCCTATGCTTGTCTTTTTGCCAAATATAAGGGGAGATCTCATATTTTCTCCAAATCTTAGGAGAGGTCTAGGAAATTCCTAAAACCTCAAGGGAGGTGCCCGTTTTTTGCTAAAACCTCAATGGAGGTCTGTGGAATTTTTGAAAGGACGTCCATATCTTTTCGCTGACCCTCAATGGGAGGTTTTTGTCCTCTTCCCTCATATTCAGAATTCGCATGCTTATATTATTTTAAATAGAAATTTTATGTAAAATGAATGACTTAATACCGAAAAATAAAAATTTGATATTAAAGAACAATAGCTGCATGCTGCCACAACAATTGAAAACCACTATGTTTGATTCAATTTTTTCAGAAACTGACATCACAAATAGAAAACTAGCACCATAAAACAAATGTGTCACCATAACCTACTTCTTCACTATAGTAATGAAAACAAAAAACAGAAATGATACCAAACAATCCCTTACTTGTCCTCATCTTCAATATGGAATTAAACCCATGGTAGTTCACAACCCCTCGTGAGGATGAAGGCCAAAACATGAACACAAACATGCACACACACACACACACAAAAAAACATGCATTCATCGTGCAATTAGATCATCAATAAGAGAAACAAAGATAACGGAAAACTACAATTACCATCAAAGAAATCAAATCATAATGACACTCCAAATTGGCCAAACTATCAAAAGAACGACAATTAAATCAAGAGAAAATAAAAATCAGTCCTAATCCTGTTCAGATCAAATTATTGATGCACAAAACAAAAAACAAAAGAAAAATACCAGGATAATAAAGAAGAATTTTAATCATGCGCCTAATCAATCGAACTATAAATCAAGAGAATCAACACACCACTTACAAGAAAATAACAAATCCTAATGCTGCTCCTAGTTAATCATGCAAATTAATTAGTCTCAAACATTGCAAAAGCATATTCTTTGGAAATTAAATTTTACTTTTTAAATATATACAAAGGGTTCTATTTAAAGGCAAGTAGGAAGCCCCTATGGGTAATGCTCTACTTGAGGCACTATCTTGGGAATAGGACCATCTCCATGATCCAAAAGTACCCCCCCAAATATATATATATATATATATATATGTGTATATGTATATGTATATGTATATGTATGTGTATATGTATATGTATATGTATATGTATGTATATGTATATGTATGTATATATATATATATATGTATATGTATGTATATATATATATATATATATATATATGTATATGTATGTATGTATATATATATATATATATATGTATATGTATGTATGTATATATATATATATATATGTATATGTATGTATGTATATATATATATATATATATATATATATGTATATGTATGTATGTATATATATATATATATATATATATGTATATGTATGTATATATTAGGCCCTATCTTGGGAATAGGACCATCTCCATGGTCCAAAAGTAACCCCCCAAATATAAATATATTTATATATACATACACACACTTGGAAATAAATAAATCTAAAATGTTTCAAGCTGTTCTAGATCTCAAACTAAGTTCAAAACAAGAAGATTAGGATGCTACGATCACAAAAAATACATGCCCTAGGCATGCTCCCCTTGAGCAATGGTCCTAGGTCCAACTCCGGTGAGGTACTGTCCGCTTTGGCCCACTGGCCTCATAGGTTTGTCTTATAAAAGGAGTCTCACTTAGTTGGAGCCCAAACCCTCCTTATAAGTCCAAGATTTCCCTAGTACACATCCGATGTGGTACCGCGACAGGCTCTCCCATCCAATCTCTAACATCCTCATCAACGTTATTTCCCTAATACACATTCTATGTGAGTTCATAACTGGCTTCCCCATTCGATTTCTGACATCCTCGTCAGTGTAATCTCCCTAGTACACATCCAATGTGAGACCACGAGTCTGCGACAAGCTCTCTCGTCCAATCTCTAACATTCTCGTCAAAGTTTCTTGTACCTTTGTGTAAGATCCACTCACATGATAGTACCCTCAGGGTGGCTCTAATACCAAATGTAACGGTCCTAGGCCCAACCTCGATGAGCTATTGTCAGCTTTGGCCCATTGGCTTCATGGGTTTGTCCTATAAAAGGCACCTCACTTAGTTGGAGCCCAAACCCTCCTTATAAGCCTAAGATCTCCCTATTACACATCGGATATAGGACAATGACACCTTGGCACACCCCACGCTATTTGAGGTTTTTCCCAGCATCTGATTCAAATTTAGTTTCCTTCAAGTACTAAACCTCTTTTATAAAAGTTTACTCAAAAATTAAGCTTATATGGGTTTCCAACTCATTTTATCCTAAAAATACCCTCATAAGGCTGTTTTTATTACAAAAATGGATTTTTTATAGCTTTGGTTTAGATCAATAAATTGAACAGCCTTTCAAACTAAGTCCTTAAAGCACATGGGCTCAATGCAATACATTCAAGAGGTTGTGGACCAAATTCAGTTGTCCAAATGTATGTAACCTTAACTCTACCTCTGAAGTGGGTGTTTGCGTTGAACATGTGACCTTTAGGTTTGGGAGTAACACCTTTAACATTTGGCACAATTTGCTATCAACCTATTCCCAACATGAGGCTAATTATTCCTTGCACTAGAATGATTCTCTCCACTATAATTTTTATTTTACTTTCTTTTTTTTTTTGAGTTGAATTATGCTGTCTACATATATCGGACAAGTTTCATGTTGCCCTAATCAATGTTCAAATTTCCCTTTAAACGGAAATTTCAAATGTTATTCACAATAATGTAAGTTTTGAAGTTAATAGTTTATTTGCCTTTTGGCTCTTGATATGTACATGTATTGGATACTTTACTCTATTCGCAGTTTAGTTTGTCCATAAAACAAAATTTCAAACCTTTTTGACAACAACGTTCTTTTTTGGAATTCAAAATTAATGAATTTCTTCAACAATTGGTGCAAACTAGAAGGCAATATAAGGCCTTGTCTCTTGATGTGCGTGTGATGTGCTATGCTAGTGATGAGTCTCCAGCTCATTTGGTCCCAAATTGCTCTGTGGATTGGAGCTTCTAAAATAAGCTTTTTGGTTTATTTAGTGAACGTTGAATGCGCTCAAGCCCTAGGAGGATTTCTTATTGAATTTGTTTCGATGTTTCAAGAGGCACCAAGATGCAAGAAGGTTGTTGATGGGTGCAATTCTTTTGTGATGCTTTGGGTCCTAAAGTAATGCGCTTGCTTTTTAAGGCCGCTCTTTGCTCACTCAAATGTGTCACAGGCCAAACATTGTTTACCTTGTGAAGAGCTATGTAGCACTAGTCGTAGCACACTCGTTTAACCAGTTAGCTAAAAGTAAACCGCAATTCCATGACATGATCAAATTCACAAGCATTGAATGCAAAGTAAGTGTAGGTAGTAAGCAATCATGAAAGCGAATGAAGGTCATGTTGTAAACTGTAAAGCAACACAATTCATTATTCACGTGTTGATAGGCAATGTGTGTTTAGCAAGGGAAGCAAGTAAACTAAATAATTTTACAATAATTGATGAACATTCACCCTCCCATGCTATTCTCACTTTAGCACTTGGAAACATCAAACTGATCGAGTACTCATTATTTTCACTATTGCATTATCGTAGAATTAAACCTACACTACTATTTATATGATGGTTACCCATCTATTGCTCACAAAACAAGCGGTCCTAGGGAAGCATAATGCCTTGCACAAGCTTGGCTTGTGACAATATGAGTTGGGATAGAATTGTTTCTATTGAGATTTTGATTAAGTGAATGACCTAACTTGAAGATAGGTCTCTCCCTCTATTTATAATACAAATCAAATTATCAAATACATTATAATGACAATAATACACTTACTAACTCTCACTAATTAAACAAATTTTATAATAATACTAAAAGGCATAAATAACCTCGAACACTCCCGTTCAAGCTGGAGCATAAATATCATATGCTCCCAGCTTGTTACAAATAAATTTAACACAAGCACCTCCCAAAGCTTAGGTAAGCAAATTAGAAAGTTGCTTATTAGACATCATATAAGCGATAGTAATGAGCTTCTGAACATGTTTCTCCCGAACAAAATGCCAATCAACTTCAATGTGTTTCGTCTGCTCATGAAAGACCGGGTTGGAGGCAATATGAAGAACAACTTGATTATTACACATCAACTTCATAGGCTGAGAACGTGAAAACCCCAATTCCTCCAACATGTTCTTCAACCAGACAAGCTCACACTACAGTGTGACCATAACTCTATATTCTGATTTAGCACTTGACCTGGCCACCACAATTTGTTTTTTACTCTTCCAAGAAACCAAATTACCACCAACTAAGATACAGTACCCAATTCTAGATATTCGGACAAAAGACGACCCAACCCAATTTGCTTCTATATATCCATGAACATAAGTGTGACCTTGATCACAATATAAACAACCTCTCCCAAGTGCACCTTTGAGATATCTCAAAATGCAAATTACAGCATCCCAGTGACATGTCCTCGGAGAATCCAAAAATTGACTCACAACGCTTGTTGCAAAAGATATGTATGCTCGAGTGACTGAGATAATTCAAATTTTTAACAAGTCTCCAATGTCGTCTAGGATTAAGCGACAAATTACCCACATCCGACACTAACTTGCTGTTAGGATCCATGGGTGTATCAACCGATTTGGATCCCAACAATCCAATTTCATCCAAATGATCAAGAACATACTTCCTCTGTGACTAAATAGTTCCTACAAGATCTAGATACTTCTATATCGAAGAAATATTTCAATGGTCCCAAATCTTTGGGTTTGAAAATTAGTTTGTAGAAAAAGTTTGAGACTTTGAATACCTTTATCATCATCAACTATAATAACAATATCATCCATATACACAACAAGAAGGATCCTACCTGATAAAGTACGATGATCAAATACAAAATGATCCACTGCACACCGTCGAGGACCAAACTCAAGTACCGCAACACTGAAATGACCAAACCATGCTCTAGGAAATAGTTTTAAACCATGTAGTTCCTTCTTGAGCGAACAAACTAAGCATGACTCCCCCTGAGCAACATACCCGGGTGGTTGCTCCATAAATACATCCTCCTCAAGATCACCATGCAAGATGGCATTCTTCGCATTCAATTAATGCAGAGGCCAGTGACAAGTGGTAACTAAGGAGATGAATAGACATACTAATGTAAAGTTGGCAAATGGAGAAAAAGTGTCAAAATATTCCAAACCAAACACGTAAGTATGCCCCTTAGCAACAAGACGAGCCTTCAAATGAGCCACAGAACTATCGGGGTTGACTTTCACAGTGTGTACCTAGCGACAACCAACCATAGACTTGTTAGGAGGAAGACATACCAAGTCCCAAGTACCATTGTCTTGTAAGGCATTCATCTCTTCAGCCATAGCATTCCTCCATCAGAGTGGGCTAAGGCTTCCAAAAACAGATTTAGGAAGGGTAGTAGATGATAGAGTACTAACAAAACAATAATAGGAGGGTGATAAGAAGTCATAACAAGCATGGTTGGAAATGGGACATTGGGTACATGTGCATTTACCTTTATGAACAGCAATGGGAGGATTAACATCATGGGAAATATGATCATCAAACAAGGAAACCAAAGGCATGGTAGTAGAAGCAAGAGGGGACTCTCTTCCTTGGAGTCGCCATTGTGAATACACCTACGAATTAGGGCGATCGAGACAATAAGAAGGACTCGAACTGCATGGAGACTCATATGATTGATCGGGCAAGGATAGCAAACTAGAATCTAGAAGATTAGGCAAAGGACGAGGCTCATTGAGCTCAAAAGCACTCAGGGACTGGGGCGTAGTAAAGTGTAGACTCAAAAAAGGTAACATCTGCAAAAACAAGAAGTAATGCAATGCAAGACTATAACAACGATACCCTTTGAGTATATGAGTAGCCCAAAAAGACACATTTTATAGTACGATGATCCAACTCATCCACCCCAAGAGTTAGTTGATAAACAAAGGACACACACTTGAATATATGAAGGAGAGAGAATAAAGGTGAATAGAAAAGAGAATGGAGTAGAGAATTTTACCACTAAGAACAGAGGATGGCATCATGTTGATTAGATAGCAAGTAGTACGTACAGCATCACTCCAAAACACTTTAGGTGCATGCATTTGATGAAGTAAGGTGCGAATGATTTCAAGGATATGTCAATTTTTCCTCTCTGCAACCCTATTTTGTTGAGTGTGGGCACAAGTTGATTGATGGACAATACCAAACTGAGTCATATAAGTAGTGAATTGTGAATTGAAATACTCTTTAGCATTATCACTTCGAAGTATTCGAACTGACAAACCAAACTGAGTCTTTATTTCATAGCAAAAGGCGCAAAATATGTGAAATAACTCGAAACGATCTTTTATTAAATATAGCCAAGTCATGCTTGAATAATCATCCACGAAGGTTACAAAATACCGAAAACTCCATTTGGACACAACTTTACTAAGACCCAAACATTATTATAGACATAACATGAAAGGGCTTGTAGCCCATTGACTAGAGAAGCAAAGGGAAACAATGGGGCTTTCCCAACTAACAAGATTCACAATCAAGACTGGACATAAAACTCAAATCAAAAACAAGACATTTCAATTTTTCCAATGAAGGATGACAAAGAATTTGGAGAGGTGTGACAATAGCAGTGCAGGTGGAAGAAGAAGATAGCGGGTCAAAGTGATAAGTCCACCAGCTTCACGCCCTCCGTTAATCATCTTCCTCATCTTCAAATCCTGATTCCTGAATAACCACAGAATCATAGAAGAATGTAACTAAACAATTCATGGATTTAGTAATCTTGCTAACGTACATAAGATTGAAAGGAAACTTAAGAATATACAAAATGAAAGGAATAGAAATAGAAGAAGTGGGATTTACGATCCCAATTCCCTTGACGGCAGTGGTGGATCCATCAACAAGAGTAACACAGGGTAAATTTGCAGGATACTGAAGAGTGGAGAATAAATTAGGTATACTTGTGATATGATCAATGGCAATGGAGTCTATGACCCAAGGACTAGGTTGAGAAGTACTAGATGATAGGCATACTATGAGATTACCTGTTTGGGCAAGAAATGCAATGAGAAGAGAAGCTTGTTTTGACACTTGATACTGCTAGAACTTGGAATACTCTTCCTTTGACGTGGATACAGTATGTTGCCCCCCACTCAACCCCAAAGATGAGGAGTCGGTGGTTGCTGCATTGGCTACCCCCAAAGGTGTGAAGTTGGTGGTGGATGCATTGGCAACACTTGAAGGTCTACCATGGAAATCCCAACACTGCTCAATAGCATGATTACCTCATCCACAATAAGTGCGCTTGCTTGGAGTGCCTCTACCACACCCATCTCTACCGCCCCGATCGCTCGAACCACCTCGATAACTTTTGCAATTTTTTGGTAGAGAACTAGAATCACCCCGTGTGGCAAAGGCTATCCTCTCAAAACCAGATGTAAGAGCAAGAGAATGCATGCTAAAGGAAGCACAAAGGACACAAGAATAAACATCATCAAATGATGGCAACTCTACACTACTTGGGACTAGACTACCTCAAACTCGGGTCTCAAGCCCGCTAGAACCTGAAGAACTGTCATTTGCTCCCTCTGCTTCTGCATCTCGCAAATGTCAACAATTACAGGTTGCAAGACATGACGCTCCTCATGAATACATTTCCTCTCTCCAAAATAATCTACAATGCTCCTTTCTCCGTGTTGTAACTGAAAGTACTCCTGAGATAAATCATACATACATGTAATGTTGCTAGAGTATAATGGCTTAATATAATCCCAAATCTCCTTGCACGTATCTAGATACATGCACATCCATGCAAGTTGTGGCTCCAACGAATTCCACAAGAGGCAAACAATCAAGGCATCTTCTTGAATCCACACTTATTTTCTCTTCTCATCAAAAGGATCAGATTGGAGCAAGTGGTCAGATTTTCCTAATCCTGCTAAATAAACCCAAACAGTCTTAGATTATTGAACATAATTCTTTCCATCCAACTTTTGAGTTGTTATCTATGGCAGCCATGAAGGAAACATGTTTTTGAGATTCATAGACTCCATCCCAACACTCACAAACTACCAGCCACACCAATGTCAAACAAGAAGAACAATCAAAACTAATCAAAACAATCACAAACAATGTGAAGTGCTGACACAACCATGGATGAGGTGAACGACTTGCCAATTGATATAGCACTCCCACAGCCTCGTAACTCAACTTATGAACACTGCCACTGCTCCAAGAAACTCACAAAGAAGCCTTTACGAACACTTAACGACAACTAACGGATTACCGTGCATAGTCGAAAAAGGTTGGATCTTTGAGCAAAAAACATGCCCAACAACTTGATAATATGGTTTAGAGAAGGAATCAAAACATGGCAGAGGAAAAAATCAAAAAAAAGGTGTCCAAAAACTCTCTCACGCACCAGCGCGTGAGGTCAACATTGTCGGCAGTTGGCTGACGTGTGGCAGCGCGTGGGGCACTTGCTAGCAAGGAGATTTTGTGGGGGTAGGCTTTAGAGGATTTTGTTTTTGGCTGTATGGTTGGTTTTGTGAAATAATGAAGGATGGAGGTGGATTTGAGAAGGGCAACGACGGGAAGGTGTTTTCTGGCGACGGCTTGAGTATGATAAGATTTAGATTGGATGACGCTCTAATATCATGTTAAGATTTGGATCAAATGAATGACCTAAGTTGAAGATAGGTCTCTCCCTCTATTTATAACACAAATCAAATACATTCTAATGACAATAATACCATTACTAACTCTCACTAATTAACATGCTAACAAACTTAATAATAAAAATACTGAAGACATAAACAACCTCTAACAGTTTCCTTCGCTTCTTCATAGGTATTTTATTTTGGCTGCTTTAGCATAATACACTTCTTTGATCAACAGCATGATTGGATGGCATTGTCAGCATAATTTTTCATTTTTTCCCTTTCTTTTTATTTTGATCATTTTTGTCTTAGGAGATATTCTCATCCACCGTGCACATTCTTCTTTCTCTTGATAAATTTTTTTTCTTAAAAAAAATACTTATTTTTTTAAAGATTATCACTTTGCATTTTTTAATGTTCAAGAGTCGAATGCAAAAAAACCTTGAGAGCACAATGCAAAAAATGCTACATCTAGGAGTTTGTATAGTTGCAAACATGAAACATAGTCATAAAACATGATATGATCACATTTTTAAGATGGTCAGTCCCTTAATTTCGTAAGATGTGATTATAAACATGATAATCAATCATTAATTGTTCCTCCCAACTCACCCTTTGTATGATTTTTATACTGTATTACTGCAATATAAAAACCTAATTTATATTCACTAATAATTCTATTAAAAGTAACCTTTCATTAAATAGCCTTTGCCCACCTACATTTTGTCCATATATTTCTCCTCACTGAAGAATCAAATAAGACTTGAAAATACAAAATTTATCTTATTACATATTCTATTTGATCACCCAAAACAATGTTGTTATACTAGGTCTAATTATTTTTATTAGATTCTAGCATGCATGACTGCCCAGATCCATATTGCCAGTACATTATTTCTACAACATAAGAAAAAAAAAACTACTTATCTCATTAAAATATTAAATTTTACATCTGATAATGAAACTTATTAATTTTTTGGAATTGGTGCAGGCTCATTTAAACCAAAATGGAACTCAAACTTTAGACCCTGACATAAAATGAACGAGCAAATTTTTTTAGGGAAGGAGAAAGATATTTTCACATGTCTATTCAACTCTTGTCATCAACTAAAATGAAACATGCTAAAAAAATTTTAATCAAGAGCTTAGCTGAGTGAGACAGAAATAAAGTTCCACAAAAGAAATCATACATCTTGCCAATTCATTTGAGAACAAGTGCTGTGTGTCCGGAGTAATCCGATGCAGAAACTCAACATAATCAGCTGAATGGAACTGGGCAAGCTCTACAGGGTATGCCTTGTGAGGCCTCTGAAATGCGCAACAAGAAACAGCTACACTTTACTGGACAATTTACAGAAACAACGCCACGAGAATATATATAAATTGTGGAATGAATAATAAAAATTAATCTCTAGTGACTCACATAGATTTCCATCTTCTTATGCAGCTCGTAAGAGAGAACGAGATGCTGGGTCATACACAGCCGATGCGGCTTCATCGGGTGGTTTGGCCCAAAGTAGACATTGCCCACGTCGCCTGCAATACCCATTGCCAGAATTAGTTAAAAACTATACAAAGATCAAAGCTCGCACTCATTTATACATTTAACAGCATCCAACTTGACCCGCACAAATAAGCACAGGAGCTAGGGTTTTAGCTTTTATGAATGATGAAATGCGCGCGGGCGTGTTTTTGGCTAGGGTTTTAGTTGTAAATTGGGCCGCGTTCAGAGGAACCAAATGAAAAATTGAACACTCGACAGACAAATGACTGAAATGAATCAAGACAAAAGAGGGGGGAGAGAGAGAGAGAGAGAGAGGCGGAACCGTCGTAGAAGTAGGCGATCCTGTCCTTGGAGCGCATCGCGGCAGCAGCACTTGTAGAAGGCTAGGAAGATAGTTAAGAATGGTGTGCTGCCATCACCGGAGCTCAGAGCTGCAGAGTTCTGTCATCTGTATCTCGCGCGAGATGGGGAAAGATTTGGGGTGCCGTTCCGTTGGAGCTACCCTCCGGCTCCACTTGCCTGGTTTCGTTGCTTTTGACGAGGAGAAAATTCGTAATTTTCTAGAGTAAAAACAAATGAGCAAACAGCAAAAAAAACAAATATAGTCTATTTTATGCTTCAGCGACGGGAAAGTCGTGGGCGAAAGGTATATGAGTAATTTAGAAGTTAGTTATAAGGAATCATGTGTTAGTTATAAAATGCTTAATAATTTTTTAAATTATCAATAATTTTTCTACTTAATCCTTTTAAAGAAAAGTGGATGTGGGAGTGTGGAGTCCTACATTTTATAGAGATAAAATATAAATATAAATTTATATTGTAATATCTTTAAAATAATGTAAATCAAACTAAAGTTTATGTTGTCAAATATAATTTATTATAAGGGATGTTAATCTGAATTATAAAGAAAATGACTTTATTAAAATATTTTTTCCATATGTTAAAATTGAGAATTTGCTTTTCTCCTTTTTTGCCTTCTACTTTATATAGTAAAAGTAACAACAGTATTTGTTATTCGCTGCATTAAAAATGTAAAAGTGAAGTACGAACCTACTAGTACTCTTTAAAAAGTTAGTATAGTTTAATCTTATACTATATAAATCTTTAAATTAATTAAATTGACAAATCTTTTATTTTCTTGACGTTATCATTTAAAAGTGTTCCAAGATAGTTAATCTCATAAAACAGCGAAGTTATGTTTAATGCTCGTAAATCCTATGTGTCCAAATAATTATTCATTTCAAAAATACAAATTTCAACTTCTTATTTGAAGGTAAGGATGTGAATCTTTTAATTTAATTACTTGTTGATGGAAAGAGCTGTGAACAAGATTTTATAATAACTAAGATGCTCTAACTAATGTCATTCTAGAAACAACCCACAAAGGGTAAATTTAGTCTAATTCAAGATTGATTGCTTAATTAGGAATTTAAATCAAATCCAACACACAAGCAAATTCACATAAGATGAAAGTAGTTGAAGAGAGAATATTAGAAAAATGCTTCTGTTGGAATTGGTGTGATCCCAAAAGGGGGGTGAATTGGGTTTTAAAAACTTTTCAGCTAATTTAAATGTTTCACCGATTCACCACAGTTCATATCACATTCAACATATATATACATGTATATAATCGAGTTTAATAATAAAAGCGAACATACACGTGTGTAGTATCTTCTTTAAATTAAATGTATGTATGAGAATAATTTTGACATTAAATAAACATTCATACACATGCTGAAATTAAAGTGCAGGAATTTAAATAAGATAGAGAGAGAACGACACTAGATTTGTTATCGAAGTTCGGCCAAACCAGCCTATATTCCCGCCTTAAACTTATCCCCAATGATTCCACTATAACATGCTCACTTAACTGGGTGGAGTAAAAGTCTTTTATATCCTCTCCTTACGTGGCGAGGAAAATTTCGGCACAATTATTAGACTGAGTCAAACTAGTCTCACTTGCGGGGCTGAGACTCCCTAGTTCAATTTCAGACTAAACCGAACTGGTCTCATTTACGGGGCTGAGACTCTCCAGTTCAATTAACGAGTTGAACCCAACTGTCACGCTTTACCAAGATGGCGCACCTAACTTTCCTAACCGGGTCTAAGTCAGTCCGGGACTTTCTTAAACGGGACTAAGTCTATCCGGGACTCTTCATAGGGCGAGTCTCCCTCTTCAGGCCACGCCTAGAATACAAATATATTTAATAGAATTTGCGTACAAAAAAATGCTTCTAAACTAAGCAGGAATGTACAATATTAAAGTCTAATATGCACTCTCATATGATTTTGAAATGAAGCTCATGTAGTATACGGCTTTCCTCTCAAAATATTTTTCAAGTAAAACATGAGAGTTTGGAAAATGATTTTCTTTTCTAAAATTGACCTTTTCAAATTCAAATCATAAAGGTTACCAAGCAAACATGAATATATGCTTTAGCCTTTTTTTTTTAAGAAGCTTTTCAAGCCAATATATATTAATGAATATATGCTCAAAGCTCTTAAATAACCCAAAGAGTTTCTCCAAAAATATACTTCAAGATAAGTAGGAAAAACAAGGATTTTGCTATCAAAATGATTGACCTTTATAAAATAAAAGGAGAAGCCTCTCAAGCAAGTATATATTAAATTGATATATGCTCAAGGCTCCCTCTTGTATAACCCAAAGAAATTCTCCAACAAATGTATTTCAAGATAAGAGTAGGAGAATATTAGGGTTTTCTTCAAAATGATTGACATTAGTAAAATTAATCCCAAGAAGGCATTCAAGCAAAATATATGAGCAAGAATATTAGCTCAAGCCTTCAAGACATTATTCACAAGAAATTTGTCCAAAAAAAAATATTTTTCCAAATAAAAGAATATGGAAGAAATTTAATCTTTGAAAACATGAAAAATAGAAAGGTCTTCAAGCAATATACATATAGAGAATGTTATATACTCAAGTCTCTTCAAATATAACCTCAAAAATATTTTCCCTAAAAATGGTTTTCAAAAAAAGAGAATAGGAGACATTTTAATCTTTGAAAATATATCACAAATTAAAGAAGAAGGTCATCAAGCAATATATATGTATATGATATATGCTCAAACCTCTTCACATAAAACCCTCAAGAATATTTTCTCCCAAAATGATTTTCAAATAAAAGAAGAGTAGGAGAAAAATGATAATTTAAAGAACAAATGGGGTATAGAAGTGTGGGAGAATCAAATAATGATAAACTAAATTAACAAAGGGGTTCTCCAACAATTTTCAAGTGTTTTGGGGTTATATTTATAGGCAAAAACCCCTTATGACCGTTATATAGTTGTTGGGACCTTAAAATATATTTTTATTTTGAAAAATAGTCAATTTTTGGCTGTTGGGACACTTTCCCGAGAAGGTCGGTCAACCAAGCTCAAGGTACGATGGACCGAGGCTTGAAATTCGTGAGTTTCGGTCGACCGTAGTGAAGGTTCGGTCGACCGGCATCGACTTTTCTATGCAAACACTATTCAGAGTTTTGGCCATAACGTTTTCTATACAACTCCAAATTAGATGTTCTTGATATCAATAGAAAGGTAAGAGAAAATCAAACAACCTTTATGTTGAACACATTTTAATATAATGAGTTTTTGTTTAATAAAAATGCCTATAAATGAGACGGAAGAAACATGAAGAGAGTTTTTCTCTTACGGACACATTTTAGTGTTTTGGCCATAACTTTTTCTGTGTAACTCCAATTTGGACGTCCTTGGTATTAAACGCAAGCTATGGGAAAATTCCACAATTTCCATTGTTGAACATGGTTTGAGATGAGATCAAATTAAGTGAGAAAATTGCTCACTTTTAACATTCGGTCGACTGGCCAGTTGATCGTCCCCTTTGAAAAATTTAGTTTTTGCCTTCTTTTAACTTTAAAATCATTTAAAAACCTTTGTATAAGTTAGACATTTTATTAAAAGAGTTTTTTATGTTATTTGGACGTCCTATGGTCAATCTAAGGTTACGTAGAGTTTCAATTTTAAATCATGTAAGATGCATGCACATTCAACCCTAATTACTATTACAACCGAGAAAATATATAAAGTCTTTGTGTCTTTTGCGCCTCAATACTCCATGGAATACGCCGATTGGTGTTCTTCTCAGTGCTCTTTATGGCTTCCATTTTGCATTCATCACTTGTAATTACAGAAATATAAACCTGTTCACACTCAGTTACACAAGTGCGATACTGTGGTTTGTCATTATCAAAACAGGGATCGGACTCAAAAAGTCAACAATCTCCCCCTTTTTAATGATGACAAACATAGGAGCAAATTGGGATTGCCTTATAAGGCTCCCCCTTATGATATGCATAAATTCAAAATGATATTAAAAAATGCTTAATCATAAACATGAAGACTTCACAAATTTTCAAGTTGACAATTAAGTTCGGTGATTCGATGTACAGTTTATGTTTGAAGTTATTTTAACAAAATATTCAAGTTTGTGCATTTGTCATTTTCCATTTTGAATAACAAAAGGCAGAGAGATAAAAAGGGTTTATAATTTTGCTCGAGAAACATCTCCCCCTTTTGTCATCAACAAAAAGGCTAAAACAAAATTTCTTTGAAAAGAATACTATTTAAAGTCCAAAGCCCTTAAAAACTTTTAAAAAAAAATCATGTCACAAATGAATTTTTGAAACTAAGTAGTACCTGTCATGATTGCTTTTAAGTTCATAGATAAGAAATAAGATTTAGAAATTATAAGATCATTCTTGCCAAAAAAAAAAAAATTCCTTTTGGATATTACTAATAAGTTCTGGGGACAATGCTTGCTGAAAAAGAAACTTTAATTTAAAAACTCAAGCAAGCATTATTTTCCTAGTTTATCATTTAAGCACAAATCACAAAGTACAAGAAATATGCAACCATATAGATCCAAGGATATTAAATAAATTCAAGAAAGGGGATCATAAGGCAAAACCTAAAACACTGTGGCAAACAAAATATTTTCATTGATTATATTCAAATGAAGACATTACAATTAAGCACAAGCCACAATGAATTCAAAAACCAAATCTAAGCTAGAAATATTGTGAGTACAACAGGATAGAAAAATAATTTCTAGGTGCTCCCCCTATCAGTTTGAATACGTGCTTAAATTCTTTTAACTACTTATACTAATATAATTCATGAAAAATCATTAAGAGTTCAAACAGTATAAGTATTAATTTCAGATTTTACTAGATAAGTGTTAGATGAATAAATTTCACCAGTAAAATATCCATAAGCACACATGCGCTAAAAAAATCAAACACTAATTCATGCATGGTGTTCATGTGTACCCAGAACAATCCATATCAAAGATATCCAATAGAGACAAGATATGTTGTTCAAGGTGCTTAGAAAACCTTCGGACTCAAAAAGTAGAAGCAATAGAAATAATGTGAGTCCATAGGTCAGGTGATTCTTATCCTTTTTCAAGGATGGGGCTTAACCTCCCCGGTATAGTCTCAAGCATACAAAAGTGCATTAACGATGGATTTCATTTAAGCACACTCAACACATGTTCATCCTTCCAAAAGATTCTTAGCATGCAGCAAATATAGGCATTTAACACATACTAGCATGGCATATTACATTTTATTTTAACAACACGATAGTCAATCAAGACAGTACTCAAAGGTAATGCAATAGGGGATTAAAAGAATGACACAACTCAAAATGCTCAATGAGTGTGCACTGAATATAAAGCTCCCTTGAGTCATGCAATTCTCCTAGTTTCATGGACCATCATCAAAATATGGGGCATTCAATTTAAAGGTGATGATGCTCTATCATTTGAATCCAGAGTGAAAGTACATAATCTAAAGAATTTTACCAAATGGTGTCCATGAACTAAGTTCATCCGAAGACACAAACTACATGTGTACATGTCTTCAAAATATATAGCGGTTTGGATTTTACATGTACTAACCTATGCAATTACTGTGTATCCTAGGAAGGGAAATGTGTTTCTTATACTAATCAAAAATTGATTTCACTAAGTATACCAGACAGTATAAGCGGTCCTTTTAATGCAACTATACTGGTTATCTGTTAAGGCATTTTATCATATGTTCAGTATAGTCTTCCCTATAAGCCATAGCTGCATTAGAAAATATATATTGAGACATGTAATAATGTTCATGACCCAAGAACATTTCATATCAAATCATAAAACTTTAAGCACCAGATATAATGTTTAGGGTATTCTCAAGAGCCTCGACATTCAATAAATGAAGGTGATGCATGTGGATCATTTTTGTGCTTCCTATAGGGATGGAGCTGGGCTCCCCTAGTTATTCGATGATTATGCAAGGATGAATTTTAATTTTCTTTTGGTTTCACTCATCCTTTCAAAAATGTTTTAATGTTAATTTTATCATAATCATCTTTAGCACACAAGGTTTTGGCTTAGGAAAAATCCTATCAAAATTTTGGCAGCATGCCGTCTATAAATCGGACATTTCCCAAATTTACCATGTACCTAAAGCCAAATAGATTCACGCAATCAACAAATAATAATCTAGTTTAAGCATGCGAGAACCTATTTCCACTACCAGCATGCAATTCTTATTAATTGCATCCGCCATGTAGGAGTCATTCTAAACTAAGTATGCAATCAAGTAGTTCAATCAATATATCAAATAAAATATAAACTATCCATGCGAAGATATAATCATCAGGCAAGCAATGGATAGTGGCATTCAATACAAATAAGTTATCCATCAAATATAATTGAACTTAAATCAAAAATGGATATATGCATTTATTTAAAAACAAAATATCCATTCAGGAGAAACTATAGTTATTTAAATAAGAATGGACATAGGCATTTAGCTCACATCAGATCAAAATCAAACAATATCCATCCATCATAGAGTATATTCATTAAGCACAAATGGATATTTGCATTTAGCTCAACAAAAAGTCATCCAAAAAGTATAAGCACTAAATTAAGATGTTTATTGGATGAATTTTAAATTTTCTGCTCCCCCTCGGTTATGCAGCTAAAGAGTTTTACATTTAATTAAGTATCTAGCATAACTAATATTTTCAAATGGGAGGATGAGCTTATGAATGTGTTTGAACATGATTAAACATTTAAGTTCCATGATAAGTTTAGGGTAGCATGATACATAATACTATGATAGATTCCCTAAACCTTAATCTGTGTGATGAAAAAAACATGCTATATTTAAGATTTTTCAAATTTCAATGCATATACATATAGCATTATGAATATAATGACATTTTAAAATCAATTTGTCCATTTGAATGGGATTTTATTTAAACATGCTTATGAGGTTTGATTTTAGAACTAATAATGATATAAGCATGCACTAGCCAATATTATCAAGTATTAGTCAATCATAGTTATATGTATATATATTAAGCTTAGATTGGATAAGATCATTAAAACTCACATGCTGGCTAGATTTTCTTAGGGTTTTTAGTATAACAATAGTGTATATTAAGGTTTAGAATTTCAAGCATTATACACTATTTAGGCATTTAAACTATTCTAACCCTATGTATAACAATTTCAAAAATCTCATAAGTATTAAAAAAGATTCTTTTAAAATACACCTCATAAGATGGTATGCAATCATCACAAGATTCACATAGTAAGAATGAACATAAAACATACAGCATGTGAATCAAGTATCAAATAATGTAGAGGGTGGAAAATATACCTTTCCATTTTACTCCTTCTTAATCATTTAAGCTCGAAGTGGTGTTCATCTCTCTCTCGATTTCTTATACCTCTTATGTTTCCCAAAGGACCTCAGCATTCAAAAGAATAAACTTGCAAAACCATTAGTGACTAAGGCACATAAAAAAAAAAGGTATGCATGACACACACAGATGATATGCATTAAAACACATGTCATGCAAATTTAATTCATTTTCAAAATTTGAAAATTTTGCAATTTGAAAACATTTTCAATGGGATATGATAAGCATGACAAATTTTCCAAATCCTTCAATCATTTGATTTTACAAAAAGCATTTTCGATAATTACATGGTAAAATCTACGCAATAAAACCAGTGGAGGATTTGCAAGGCGCTGACCCTCAAAACAGGGATACACCGAAAAATGAGTCATTGTAATCTTTATGCAAATAGTGTTTAAGCTTATTGCAACCTGTCTCTAATACCAATTGTTGGAATTGGTGTGATCCCAAGAGGGGGGTGAATTGGGTTTTAAAAACTTCTCAACTAATTTAAATATTTCACCGATTCACCACAGTTCATATCCCATTCAACATATATATATATATATATATATATATATATATATATACGTGTATGTAAATCGAGTTTAATAATAAAAGCAAACATACACACTTGTAGTATCTTCTTTAAATTAAATGTGTGCATGAGAATAATTTTGACATTAAAGAAACATTCATACACATGTTGAAATTAAAGTGTAGGAATTTAAATAAGATAGAGAGAGAACAACACCAAATTTGTTATCGAGGTTCGACCAAACCAGCTTACATCCCCGCCTTGGGCTTATCCCCATGGATTTTACTATAACATGCTCACTTAACTAGGCAGAGCAAAAGACTTTTACATCCTCTCCTTACGGGATGAGGAAAACCCCAGCTCAATTACTAGGTTAAGTCAAACTAGTCTCACTTGTGGGGCTGAGACTCCCCAGTTCAATTCCGGGCTGAACCGAATCGGTCTCATTTACGGGGCTGAGACTTCCTAGTTCAATTAACGGGTTGAACCCAACCGTCACGCCTTACCAGGATGGCGCACCTAACTTTCCTAACCGGGTCTAAACCAGTTCGGGACTTTCTTAACCAGATCTAAGTCTATCTGGGACACTTCACAAGGCGAGTCTCCCTCTTCAGGCCACCCTGGAATACAAATATATTTAATAGAATTTGCGTACAAACAAATGCTTCTAAACTAAGCAGGAATGTACAACATTAAAGTCTAATATGCACTCTCATATGATTTTGAAATGAAGCTCATGTAGTGTATGAGTTTTCTCTCAAAATATTTTTCACGTAAAACTTGAGAGTTTGGAAAATGATTTTCTTTTCTAAAATGATTGACCTTTTCAAATTCAAATCATGAAGGTTACCAAGCAAACATGAATATATGCTTTAGCCTTTTTTTTTTTAAGAAGCTTTTCAAGCCAATATATATTAATGAATATACGCTCAAAGCTCTTAAATAACCCAAAGAGTTTCTCCAAAAATATACTTCAAGATAAGTAGGAAAAACAAGGATTTTGCTATCAAAATGATTGACCTTTATAAAATAAAAGGAGAAGCCTCTCAAGCAAGTATATATTAAATTGATATATGCTCAAGGCTCCCTCTTGTATAACCCAAAGAAATTCTCCAACAAATGTATTTCAAGATAAGAGTAGGAGAATATTAGGGTTTTCTTCAAAATGATTGACATTAGTAAAATTAATCCCAAGAAGGCATTCAAGCAAAATAAATGAGTAAGAATATTAGCTCAAGCCTTCAAGACATTATTCACAACAAATTTTTCAAAAAAAATATTTTTCCAAATAAAAGAATATGTGAGAAATTTAATCTTTGAAAACATGAAAAAAAGAAAGGCCTTCAAGCAATATACATATAGAGAATATTATATGCTCAAGCCTCTTCAAATATAACCCTAAAAATATTTTCCCCAAAAATGGTTTTCAAAAGAAGAGAATAGGAGACATTTTAATCTTTGAAAATATATCACAAATGAAAGAAGAAGGTCATCAAGCAATATATATGTATATGATATATGCTTAAGCCTCTTCACATAAAACCCCCAATGATTTTCAAATAAAAGAAGAGTAAGAGAAAAATGATAATTTAAAGAACAAATGGAGTATAGAAGTGTGGGAGAATCAAATAATGATAAACTAAATTAACAAAGGGATTCTCCAACAATTTTCAAGTGTTTTGGGATTGTATTTATAAGCAAAAACCTCTTGTGACCGTTATATAGCCGTTGGGACCTTAAAATATATTTTTATTTTGAAAAATAGCCATTTTTTGGCTGTTGGGACACTTTCCCGAGAAGGTCGGTCAACCAAGCTCAAGGTACGATTGACAAAGGCTTGAAATCCACAAGTTTTGATCGACTGCAGTGAAGGTTCAGTCGACTAGCCTTGACTTTTCTACTCGGACACTGTTTAGCATTTTGGCGATAACTTTTTCTATACAACTCCAAATTAGATGTTCTTGAATTCAATAGAAAGGTAAGAGAAAATCACAAAACGTTTATGTTGAACAAATTTTAGGATAATGAGTTTTTGTTTAAGAAAAATTCCCATCAATGAGACGGAAGAAACATGAAGGGAGTTTTTCTCTTACAGACACGTTTTAGTGTTTTGGCATACTTTTTTTGTGTAACTCCAATTTAGACGTTCTTGGTATCAAACACAAGCTATGGTAAAAGTACACAATTTTTATGTTGAACATGGTTTGATATGAGATCGAATTGAGTGAGAAAATTGCTCATTTCTAACATTCGGTCGACTGGCTGGTTGACCGTCCCCTTTGAAAAATTTAGTTTTTGCCTTCTTTTAACTTTAAAACCATTTAAAAACCTTTGTATAAGTTAAACATTTTATGAAAAAAGTTTTTCATGTTATTTGGACGTCCTATGGTCAATCTAAGGTTAGGTAGAGTTTCAATTTTAAATCATGTAAGATGCATGCACATTCAACCCTAATTACTATTACAACCGAGAAAATAGATAAAGTTTTCATGTCTTCTGCTCCTCAATGCTCCATGGAATACACAGATTGGTGTTCTTCTCAGTGCTCTTTACGACTTTCATTTTGCATTCATCACTTGTAATTACAAAAATATAAACCTATTCACACTCAGTTACACAAGTGGGATACTGTGGTTTGTCATTATCAAAACAGGGAGCGAACTCAAAAAGTGAACAGCTTCTTTTTATAGTGGTTCAACCATCCCAAGCCTAAGTTTAGTCTCTTGAGAATTTACCACCTTAAAATTCCATTATCACCAATGAATTTACACCTCTTACTTTCTACATAGATAAAGATACTAATGCGTTCCTTACTTCGGCCAAGATTAAGAAACCAAACTTTTTAAGTACTATAAAGCGAATGAGTTTATAATGATAAATTTACAATTGAAAGATCTATCATTGATATACAAACTCCCATGCAGTAATAACACACAATGTCATAAATTTTTTATATTTTCTCTCTTTTATAGAATTACAAACAAATTAAGAGATCTAATAGAGATTGAGAGTATGGTGGTGATAAGCAACATATGATACCAATAATCTCTAATATTTTAACTTGGATTAGGAGAGCATATATGATCAATCTATTGAAGGGGTCAATCAACTTATCACTAGATATTATATAATTGTTGACACAATTTGCTTATGTCTAGTCTACTATCCATTAGAATTGATTGATTGTCTAGACATTCTACCAAATCTAGTTGACTAGTCTCAGGAAATGGTCAATCAATTCTAGCAATTAGTCTCTTAGTTTGCTTTTTCTTTATTTATTTATTATGCTGCAATACGTAATAGTCCTATAATGTTCAAGGACACACAACATTACATGTGAAAGAGAAAGACAAATATGAATAACAACAAAAAGGTCTTCATCCTCCTTAAAAAAGTTACACATTTGATCACTTTAAAACTTGTTAAATCACAACTCAAATTCAACATCAATCCAAAGGAGATTATTATCCGAGTAAAATCGGGGCTAACAATTAACATGTATAAATCAATAACTTTATATTAGTCATCTAACTTAAACAATGCTTAGGCACATTTTTAATAAAATTTGCATTTTTTATATTAATTAGTTGTGTATATATTTTATGTCTCTAACATTTGTTTTGTACCGCATTATGAATTATTAGAAGTTGCTAGATAAATATGATCAGTTAAAAATATTTCTATAAACTAACGTTAATGCCCACACTATGTGTCGAGACAATATAAATAAGTTGGTGGATAAGTTATAGGAAAAACAACAGTCATTAGTGGTTTATAGACAATTTAGAGAGTGGAAATAGTTATAGGAAAAACAACAGTGATTAATGGTTTATAGACAATTTAGCATATTTTCATAGTCTAACAAAGGAGATGAAAATGTCGATCAAAACAAACAAAAAAGAAGCTTCAAAAATGGAAGTAGGGAGGTCCATTGTGTCATTTCTTCACGCCTTCAGTCTTTCAAAAAAGGAGTTTCAAAAACGGAAATAAGGAGGTCCATTTTGTCGTTTCTTTATGCCTTCAGTCTGTTCTTGCATGTTGCTACAAATGTATAGAGAAGCGTGTTTAAATCTAGCGATGATACATAGACTTGTGCATATATATGAAGATAAGGGGAAATTAGAATATTGTATTAAAAGTGGACGTACCTAAGGCAGCATTTTTTGGAAGGCGATTCATCTGAAAATAAACTTTACTTCACATTTATAGAAATCCCAAGTATCTTCGAATATCTTCGGGTAATTTAGGGAAGTATATATTGTATATTATTGAGGAGATTTGTTTAGGAGATTATTTCCATATTTAGATCTTCTGATTGTATTATAAATATTATAAATTGGTCTGTACAAAATAATTCAAGAAAT
Organism: Malania oleifera; assembly: GCF_029873635.1. NCBI lineage: Eukaryota > Viridiplantae > Streptophyta > Magnoliopsida > Santalales > Ximeniaceae > Malania > Malania oleifera. Next base: position 42,232,515 of record NC_080418.1, on the reverse strand, counting down.
ACAGAAATTCCATTCTGTTTTCATGGTATCAAAGCTAGGAAATTAATCCTAGCTATCAATGGCGGAAATCGCCAACCAAAGTAAAGGTTCAATGACCTCTGAATCTCACGAGGTCCTCCAACAGAGTTCCACAAGGTTCGAGAACTCCATGGATTCCTCTTCATCACCAAGGCCCTTGTCACCTTATACCAGACGCTACCATAATGACTAAGACAACCACCATTACTCATCGGGATCAGACAACTATTCCAACCGCAGCTGTAGTTGTAATCTCATCAATGGCTATAGATCCCATCACTAGGATTCAGATCACCTCCGTTGTCATTCGAACTCCTACGACTGTCTAGATTTTAGAACAAGCCCTAGAAAGTTCAGCGATGGTGACCATCACAGGAACAAGAGTTGTGCGTATCTCAATCACGATTTTAGGGGTAGGCATAGCGACTATTCAGAATCGGACGAGGAGTTGAAGGGTTTGAGCTTCAAGGAGTACCTGAGACTCAAGCGCCAGAAGCTCAGAAAGATGTTGAAGAGGTGTATTTGGAGCTTTATGTCGAGCCCTCTAAGGAACAAAAATGAGGAGGAGACGGAACTGGAAGTAGAGGAAATTGAAAAAGAAGAGGAAAGACTATTACAAGACCTTGACTTTTTGGTTCCGATAGAGAGATTGGGATTGATAAGAAAATGCCCAGGCAGTTGGCGGACCAGACCTCGTTTAGTTATTACAGGGCTTCGTCTTCCACAAATATTTCTTTGGGTTCTTTAACTCAAAGAGGTAATTTTTTGCAAGCCTTGTATATAACCTCTAAATCCAAAACTCCTTGGATTATTAATTTTGGTGCTTCTGACCACATGACCGATGTCTATCATCTTTTCTCATCATATTCACCTTTTGCTGGAAATTCGAAAGTTAAAATTACAAATGGATCACTCTCATTTGTTACAGGCAAAGGGAATATCTAACTCTTTGACTCCATCACACTAGAGTATGTTCTTCATGTTCCTAATTTATCCTGCAACTTACTATCCATTAGCCAGTTAACTAAAAACTCTAATTGTTCTACTAAATTTCTTCCTTCTCATTGTGTTTTTCAGAACCTATCATCGGGGAAGACGATTAGCAGTGCTAAGGAGTATGAGAGACTCTACTACTTTGAGGAGGCTAATGTGAGTGAACAATGTAAAACTACTATTTGTGATTTTGCCTTTGTTTCTAGTGATAGTGAAATTTTGTTATGGCATTTTAGGATGTTTATTCAAATTTTCAATATCTAAGATGTTTATTTCCTTATATTTTTTCAAATAAATCGTATTTCGAATTTCAGTGTGAGATTTGTGAACTTGCAAAATACCAGCGTAATTCCTTTCCAAAATCCACATACAAATCATCTAAACCCTTTACTATGATTCACAGTGATTTATGAGGGCCCTCACGCTCTCTTAATCGCACTCACACGAGATGGTTTGTTACTTTTATTGATGATCATACTCGTATTTGTTGGGTTTACTTGTTGAAAGATAAAATTGAAATCCGTTCTACTTTCATCAGTTTCCACTCCATGATTCAAACACAATTCTAAACTCACAATAAAATTTTACGTACCGATAATGGTACGTAATATTTTAATGATATCTTGAAACATTATCTTCAAGAAAATGGAATTGTTCATCAAAGTTCCTATGTGGATACCCCTCAACAAAATGGGGTTGCTGAACATAAAAATAGGCATATTCTTGAAGTAGCTCAGGCATTGATGTTCATTGCAAATATGAAAAAATATTTTTGAGGCAATGCCATTTTAACAGCTATACATCTCATTAATCGAATGCCCAGTCAAGTTTTTTCTATTTTGCCACTCCTTTCCAGAAACTCTAGGAATGGTTTCCTAACACTCGGCTCCACTCCAATCTCTCTCTGAAAATCTTTGGATGTACTGGATTTTTTCATGTTCAAGCTCACAATCGGGATAAATTGAAACCTCGTGCCATTAAGTGCATTTTTATTGGTTACTTTTCTACTTAGAAAGGCTACAAATGTTATGATCCTATCACAAAAAAAAAAAAAAAATTTGTTTGTTAGCCTTGATGTCACATTTTTTGAAACCACTCCTTTCCCAAAGCCCTCTCTTCAGGAGGAGAAATGGAGTGAAGATCAGTTCTTTGATTTCTCTATTGATGAATCTATGGCATACACTGAGTCTACCATTGCATCATTTCTTGAGCCTACCATTGCATCATTTCCTGACCTATCATATACAAAAGATCACTTAACCTCACGGGGAGATGTAGAAAAACAAAACAACACAGATTACTTGTTTACTCAAGAAAACCAAACACAAAGAACAGGGACAATCTTATACTTGAGGCACCAAGAGAGTTGGAACCGGTGATAGCTCTGAGCAACCATGAGTCCATGCCCAATCCTGATCAGGTAATAGATGGTAATGAGCTCCCTTCTAATAAGCCTATACATGATGACATCAATTTACCCATTGTAGTCAGAAAACAAACTAAGTCATGTACTCAATATCCTTGGTTATAATACATATCTTACAAAAGCCCGTCTATAGATTATCATGCTTTCGCGTCTAACCTTGGTAGGATAAAAATTCCAAAGAATATCTAGGAAGCCTTGGAGATTCCTAAATGGAGGGAAGTTGTCATGGAGGATATGTGGGCTTTGGAAAAGAATGGAACTTGGGACGTTATGAATTTGCCGAGAGGGAAGAAGCCAATTGGTTGTAAATGGGTCTTCACAGTGAAATATAGAGCTGATGGGACAGTTGAACGATATAAAATCAGTCTCATTACAAAAGGATTTGCAAAGACCTGTGGCATTGACTACATAGAGGCATTTGCACCAATAGCAAAATTGAATATAGTTCGGATCCTCCTGTCTTTGGTAGCTAACTTAGATTGGTCACTACAGCAACTTGACATTAAGAATGCATTTCTAAATGGTGAATTAGAAGAAGAAGTCTTCATGACAATACCACCAGGTTTCAGTAAGAAAGGTAAAGAAAACAGAGTATATAAACTCAAGAAGTCTATGTATGGAGTCAAACAATCTCCCAAAGCATGGTTCGACAAATTTGTGAAAGTGATAAAGAATCAAGGATATCGACAAGGGCAATTAGATCACACTATGTTCTTCCAACAATATAAAAGTGGTAAGAAAACGATTTTCATAGTGTATATTGATGATATAATCCTAACTGGAGATGATACAGTGGAGATGGAAAGATTAAAGAAAGTCCTAGCTGTTGAGTTTGAAGTTAGAGACTTGGGACAAATACGGTACTTCTTGGGAATGGAAGTTGCTAGATCAAAAAAGGGTATTAGTCTCTCTCAGCGAAAGTATATCCTTGATCTCCTAACCTAAACTGGAATGCTTGGATGCAAACCTAGTCAAACCCCGATTGAAGCAGTATAGAGGGTTCAAGACTGCGGAACACCAGTTGAAAAGGAGAGGTATCAGAGATTGGTTGGTAAACTAATTTACCTATTGCATACTAGACCCGACATTACATTTGTGGTAAGTGTGGTAAGTTAACACATGCATTCACAAAAAAAGACTCACCTAGATGTTGTGTATAAGATCCTCAGGTACCTCAAGGGTTCTCCAGGAAAAGGACTCTTCTTCAAGAAATGTGAAAGCAAGGAAGTAAAAATTTTCACAGATGCAGATTGGGCAGGATTAGCGAAAGATAGAAGGTCTACCACCAGATATTGCACCTTTGTATGGGGAAATTTGATAACCTGGAGGAGCAAAAAAATAGAATGTAGTGGCTCGAAGTAGTGCTGAAACTGAATTCAGGGCAATTGCACAAGGAATATGTGAAGGACTGTGGTTACAGGAACTCTTGGAAGAATTACAAATCCAGGTGAAATTTCCTATCAAACTCTATTATGACAACAAAGCAGCCATTAATATCTCTCTTAATCCAGTTCAACATAACAGGACTAAGCATGTAGAAGTGGACCAAAATTTTATCAAAGAGAAGGTTGAAGAAGGAACCATTTGTCCGACTTATGTACCTACCAGGGAACAAACTGCAGACATCTTTACTAAAGAGCTAGCCTGCCAGAGCTTTGATGATTTCATTTTCAAGTTGGATATGATCAATATCTATGATCCAACTTGAGGGGGAGTGTCGAAATCACAAGTATCTTCGAATATCTTGGGGTAATTTAGGGAAGTATATATTGTATATTATTGAGAGAGATTTGTTTAGGAGATTATCTCCATATTTAGATCTTCCGATTGTATTATAAATATTGTAAATTGGTATGTACAAAATAATTCAAGAAATACAGAAATTCCATTCTGTTTTCAACATTAATAATGGTGGGGGAGTCTGATGGTTGAGTTTGAGATTCATTGTTAATTGAAGATATGATCGTAGTTGGCAGAACGTGTTCTTTCTGATTGGTTGTCAATCTGTCATTATCAAACACATTTATAACTTTAAAGCTCAGGTTTTGTATTTCAAAATTTTTTAAGCTAACAATAATCTGAAAGACATGTGTTTGACCAATGATCTGTGTAACCAATGGTGGGACAATTGTTCGCTCTATCTTTAATTTTGTTGCAAAAGATTATGAAATTTTTTATCCTAGTATCATCCTCAACTATTGTGTTCAGTTTGTACCTTTTGTTAAAAATAAGAAAGAGGGAATATCTATTGTTTAACTTTTTTGAAAACTAATCACAATAGATTTTAATAAATATATAAAAGTATACCATGGAATAGGATTATGGTCATAAAGTTTGCATTCTTGGTACCATAGCTTTTGGGCAAAGTATTGCAAAATCTTCTTACAATTGGAGCAAGCATTGTAAAACCACCCAATTGATGCATCAATGTCCTTAATTATAGCTTGGCAAGAATACTTGACACCCTACAACCAAATGTAAATCATATTATATAGTTGTTTATATTGTAAGGAGTAATAGTGTTGTAAAATATACCGCTTTGTGAACAGTGGTAATCTCTAGCAATTCAACTATTGTCAAGTGAATATAGATAACATATTAGCTATAAAAAAATTATTGATATACCCCAAATATATCACCTAACTAGAAGAGACCGGAGCGCAGCATTATGAGGGTAGTTACCGCCTAATCGAAGCAATTGATGCCCACCTTATAATAAGCAGAGCGATTCATGCCAACAAGGTAAGAACCGGAGCGATTCACGTCCGCACCTTAACTCGCCAATAAATGGCATTACACCCTTGGGTCAACCTCCATCACTATAAATAAGGATTTGGAGAAGAGGCAAAGGTATCTCATCCTAACACACTTTACTGTTGCATAAAAACCTCTCAAGACCATCCCTTACTTAGGCATCGGAGAGGTCGCCCGGAGTACACCTCGAGTCCTCCAAGCCACTTTTATTTGTATCTTTTCAAGTGGTCATGATCAAGGATCGATTTGTGAAGATTGTTTAATTTTTGGCTGCAGCAATTGGCGCCGTCAGTGGGAACTTCTTGAAAGGTTTTCTCTTTCAATTCTTGATCATGACTACATCAAATAATTGAAGGTCGATGCATTGGCTTAATTGAGATCGTCCGAAATGCCGTCGTCTGACACCTAAACGTACTTGAAGCCGTTTGATCCATCACCAATCGGGACCCTACCTAACGTAAACTCTTCATTCGCGGCCTTGGATGGGAAACTACCATCAAGAACCTCTGCAATCTCTTCTCCACCTACGGTGACCTCGAAGAAGCCATCACGATCCTTGGCAAGGTCATCGAGAAATGTAAAGGGTACGAGTTTATTACGTTCAAGCACATCAATGGCGCATTTCTTGCATTAAGGAAGCCAAGTAAGAAAATTGATGGACGAATAACCGGGACACAGCATGCGATATTGGGAAATTCCGAATCTAATGTGAATTCGACTACAATTGATGTTTCTATACACAAGATTTATGTAGTCAACATGTGGATTCTCAAGGTATGATTTTTTCTTCATCATACAATAATAATTCTAAAAAAAAACAAATAGACGTCATAGTTTCAACGCTTGAAGAGCTCCGCCTTAATGGATAATAATAATTAATAGGATGTTCAGGTTATTTAATTGATTGAACAATGACCTATGCACCAAATGCATAGTGGGGTCATGATAGTTGCACTGCCAATCAAATAAACAAAGCCAAGCTTTGAAATTCTAATGGGTTGGATGAATGCATCATGCGGTTGGCAATAATGAGTCTTGCACATTCATGTGCGTTGAACAGTGCTCTAAATAGTGAATTTGAAATTGCAATTGAAAATTTGAGTTAAAATTGCAACGCACACTGAAATTGTACAATTGTAGCAACTGCAATCGACAAAACCCCAAATAGCAAAACCGAGCTCCTTAGTAATATTCAGTCGAGCACCTAGAGCCCAATTAGCTGAACAATCCACACCATAATCAAAACAAATAGTAATAAAATCTTCGTCATCAATGGTAGACATCTCGCAAGTCCTAATCTCAAACTTCAATCTGCCACTGCACTCACAAACCCATGTCCAAAAAATCCAACATGGGACTCACAGATCAACTGGGATACGATCGAATAATCTAACTTTACAGACCACACAGATGACACAGACGACACGAAAATAGTTTGCGAAATCTATAACACTGCACGCTCACCTACAGTTCCCTTTGCCGCAAATGATTGAACACTTGGTGTATACATGTCCAAACCCTTTGAAATAAATTCATCTCAAACCGATTTCGAATCCTAATTGATATTGAAAATACCAGAACTCACATCTTTAACCCCAATGAAATCGAAACTATAAGAACCTGTCGAATTGATCAACCATCCTAACATCATAAATTACCAAAATGTTACTAAAAATATAGCCCAAAAGATGAGCACAACTCATTAGGTAAAGAAGAATCGGCCCAACTAATGAGCAATGCTCGTGAGGCCAAAAGATTGCCCAAAAAATGAGCACAGCTTATTAGGCAAGGAAGAATCAGCCCAATTGACGAGCAACGCTCGTGAGGCCAGAAGACTGTCCAAAAAATGAGCATAGCTCATTAGGCAAAGAAGAATCGGCCCAATTGATAAGCAACGCTTGTGAGGCCAGAAGACTGCCTAAAAAATAAGCACAGCTCATTAGGAAAAGAAGAATCGGTTCAACTGATGAGCAATGCTCGTGAGGCCAGAAGATTGACCAAAAAATGAGCACAACTCATTAGGCGAAGAAGAATCGGCCCAACTAACGAGTAACGCTTGTGAGGCCCAAACACAACTCATTAGGCCAGAAACGGCAAAAAAAGAAAAGAAAAGAGCATGACACATTAAGCCACAAGCAGCCCAAAATGCCTCAAAAGAGCTGCTCGACAGAGAAAAAAAAACAACAACAACAACTTTCGAACTTTGGAAGCTAGCTTCAAAAATTTGAACCTAAGGGGGGGGCAACTGATATACCCCAAATATATCACCTACCTAGAAGAGACCAGAGCGCAGCATTATGAGGGCAGTTATCGCCCATGTCAACCACCCAACTGGAGCAATTGACTCCCACCTTATAATTAAGCATAGCGATTCACGCCAACAAGGTAAGAATCGGAACAATTCACGCCCGCACCTTAATTTGCCAATAAATGGCATTACACCCTTGGGTCAACCTCCGTCACTATAAATAGGGATTTGGAGAAGAGGTTAAGGTATCTCATCCTAACACACTTTACTGTTGCATAAAAACCTCTCAAGCCCATCCCTTACTTAGGCATCAGAGAGGTCCCCCCGAGTACACCCCTGGTCCTCCAAGCCACTTTTATTTGTCTGTTTTCAGGTGGTTGTGATCAAGGATCAATCGTGAAGATTGTTCAATTTTCGGCTACAACAATCATAAATGTAAATAAGAAGGGCGTTATTAAATAGGATTAAGTTAGATTTATTCAAAACTACATATTGAGTATGCTTTCACTTTCATTTATGCAAAGGACAAGGACAATTGGTGTTACTTTTTTCATCAAATATTGATCATCCAAATAGAAGGCTGAATTACCCCAAAGAGTGACAGTCAATTTTCTTTGCCTATAAAGTGAAATATTTAGAAGAAAATAGAAGAAGTAAATGTTGTTTATGAAATAAAAGAATTAATGTATTTGTATATATTAAGTTACCTTAAATCCTCGATTTGTAAATTTATTTTTCTTATTTCTTGACCGCTGGCAAAAGCAATAGCCAAAGGACTTATTGTAGGTAACAGGCCAATAACATTTTTATATACAACAACAAAAGAAACCATGTAATGAAAGTATAACTAACAATTTATTTATTTTTTTATAAGATGTTGTTCTTCTATTTTTCTGTCAACAATATCTTGGAAGCTTGCAAAGTTAAAGCTATGAAACGGTATTAACTCATCTGCTTCTTGAACTTGGGACACCAATGTATGGGGAAGAAAGAGTAACATCAAACCATTTAACACAACTCGATGCTTGTATTTTGTTGGGATAACTTTGAACTTTGAGACCATATAAACTTTTCCTTCAACCAATTGAGGTCTGAAATAATCAGCATTGTGTTTTCAGACCAGACCGTGTGTAGAATAACCCTATAATAAATGTATGTAGGATAATAAATTATATTTAACATTATTAAATAAAAGTTTTTAAAATAAAAAGTAATTAACAAAAAAAGAAATGTACAGAACCTTCTCATCAATGGTGACGAAATCCAAGCTGATGAACTCGTTATCTTCCAAACTATTTGTTGTATCCCATATTCTAGAAATTTTGATTTTGATTTTGGCATTTTCTTTTTTTCAGCAAACAAATCATATAACAATGTTGATTCAATTTATTGACTATAATGGGTACAGGTGAGTATACATGAAATTAAATAAAATTAGTAAGAAATTAATAATGAGCAAGCAAGAAGTTAAATTTTGGAAAAAGAAGTAAAAAAAAGAAATAAAAAATTAGAAATAATTAAGAATGAACAATTAGCATATAATTTGTGGCAAATTTTCAAAGATTTCTTTGAACACAATATTTTTTGTATAACCAAACAATTCTCCATGTTCCTTGCCAAGGAAAATTTTTAAACCTTGCTCACTTGTGACTCTAGATATTGCTACATAAAGTTGTCTATGACTGAACACTAGTTTTGGGAGGTATAATCCAACTTTTTTTAAGAGTCTATCCTTGGTTTTTATTAATTGTCATTGCATAACAAAGTCTAATAGGTAATTGTCGTCTTTTAAGAGTGAAAGGTAATTTTGAATCTTTAGCAGATATGGTAATTCAGGGAATTAAAACTTGATCACCAATATGACTTTCGGTAATCATTTTTGCTCGATGATCCTGATGCCTATTTGGGTTATAATTAATCTTGTGTCATTGCAAAGTCCCGATGTTTGATTGATGTTTCTTAATAACATTATAGGAGCACCAACTTTTAAAATCAAATTAGTTTGAGATAACATTAAATTTCAACGAGTTGAGGAATTCAATTGGATACATAATATCCTCATCAAATAGTTCCCTAATGTTTTGCAAATTGAATCATAACTAAAGAAAATTTCCTCTTCAGTTGGGATAAGGTTGCATAATCATTAATAAGATCTACAACTTCATTTGTTAGAGTTACAATTGCTCTATCCTTTAGGAACAAACTGTCATTGTATTAAGAAAGGAAATTTTCTAGCTCACACAAAGTGTAATTTTTAATATCATGTTTAAGGAATTGAAAATTGTTAAGTTCCATAATTTATATTAACTGATGGAATATGTCCCCAAATAGTAACTACCAATGTGATTCCCATAATGACATGGGATTAGCTACTGCACAAAATAAAATAACAGTTACAAATAATTGTCTTAACTAATGGCCTAAACCCCAATGCAAAGCTTTAGTAATTGCATCATGTCATTCTTTATCATCACCTAACAATCCTAAGGCACTACATGCTGATTGAAATGTAGGGTGCAAAACTCCGTCAATTGTTCGTAGCATGACAAATTTTTTTGGACCTTTAATAACATTTAATAATATTCGCATCAAATATAATTCACTTGAGCTTGGATGGACATAAACTATTCGGCCAATAGATTGACCTTTTTTTCTTATTGTCCAAATTTTGTTTTGTTGATTCCATACCCACTTAGTCAGGAAATTTGCATATGCTAATTCTCATTCTTCTTCAAATAATGCATTTGCAATCATCCATTCGATGGACATTATTTTTGTACTATCACATTTATTAAGAATACTAATTAAGCTTTGGTTGTCATGGAAAGTAACTCATTGCATGTCAGGTAAGTGGACTATAAATTGTTCAAGTGGTGGTTCTCTAAAATGTATGTCAAATTCAAAAATTCTCCAACATGCCTCATGAGATGAAATGTAACGACATTCTAAATAAGATTTGATTTCATCAATTTTGGTACATCTTATTTCATCGATTTCATTTAGAGTGACATTATCTTCAATGGCAACTCTTGCTCTACTTGGGTCTTTATTCACGTATTTAAATAAGTACTTAATAGATGTAGATTTATTGCACCATTTAACATTTATCCAAATTGTGTGGTACAATGTAACGATTGTCAAAATTGATTCCATTCTTTGTAATGGTGTTATCATTATTTGTCTACTCTCTCTTTTGATGTTGGGCAAATCTGTCTTGATTTATTGTTGTTTCTTGTTGATAGAATTTTGGATAATGGTTTGAACAATGACCTCTTCGCATGCATAGGGAAGTTTGATTTGTAGCACTGCATGGGGCATGGAGCATGAATTGAGAAACAACTTCAAATGCAAAGGGGTCTAAAGTTTTATTAGGAATTTTTGTAGATATGATGGAATCAATTACTGAAGTGTTGATTATTTGGACCCTTCATGAAGCCATAATAGTATGTGTGCATGTGACAAACCTCCTTTTTGGAATTCAATTGTATATAAAATTGGAGATGGCAAAAATAAAAGTTGATATCTATCACTCTGTATTTATTTAAGATCTATGGAAAGAATGACTTTGTATTAAGAGTCCAACCTGCAATAACTTTTCCAAAGTGTTTATTCTTCGTGAGGTCGTCCATATGATGTTGTAGCTTAATTTTGAAAACTTTGCTTAGAAAATCTGATCTATCTTCATTTTTTGTCCACTTATCAAGTTCAAAGCAATTTGAATTTCAAGTCATTTAGCATTGTAAGTGAAAGTTAAAACAAATGTTAGGATAGTCGTGGTATCTACAAATTGTCATTGTGTCCTAATAATTTTGAACCATGTATCAAGGGCTTGTTGTGAAGTTGGAGGGCAAAATTATACTGTTAGCCTTAGTGGCTACATAATCATATTTAATGTGTTTTGATGATATTAACCTATTTGTAGTTCCACGTGTAACCTATCTTTGAAGATCAAGTTAAGTACATGTACAAGTGACAAATACATGAAGGTACTAGATCAAAGGCAAATCGGACCGAGTAGACATTCGAGTAGGAAAGATCAAGGTGGACACTCACTCGGAAGAACTCAAACACATCCGACAAAGTCATAGTGTAATAGGGAGTGTTTGAGGTAGGAACTATTGTAACTCTTACAGTATTGTTTCATGCATGATCATTGAGCAAGTGTTGAGCAAATTGTATGTGCATACTAGTTCGTAAGAGTATATAGGATATCACCGAGTCATAAGTTCAGTACTTATAAGTTTTCAAAGTCAAAACAAGAGTTTTGTAAAAATATCCTTTACTCAAATGTATTTTTATATGAGACAAGTTTTAAATCATAGTAGTGTTATAATCCTTTAAAGACTTGGTCCTGGTTGAGTTTAAATCTCATTTATGCACCACTCAAATTTCTTGAACACCCTTGAGTATTTGGAGCATAACTTTAACTAGAAGACTCCAAAAAGGGCGATCTTGGTATCTACGGAAAGTTAAGAAAAATCCCACAAATTTTATGTTGAAGACTTTCGCAGATGAGAAGGTTTCGATAACGAACAAATAGTGTCAAACAGTCAACGGTTTAGGGTAAACAGACGACTATTTGGGGTAAAAAGTTGACAATTTGCATCAGGATTCCAGCCCCAAAGGCTAGTTTTCAAAATAAACAATTAATATATTAACCCAACGACCATAAAATGGCTAGTAACCCATGTAGACACCCTAATTTATCCGGGGGTCTTAAATTACAAAAACAAAGGAAAAAAAACGATTTTTTTTTTATTTCATACAAAAAAAATACAAATACAAAAAATAAAAATAAAAAATGCATGGAAAAGGAAAATACATTTTTACATTGGAATTTTTTTAAAAAAGGAAAATGAATGGAAGTGGGCTAAGTAGTCTTCAATTTGCAAATCATTTTCAAACATGCAATGTGAAAAATGTGTAAAAAATAAAAACTAAGTGGTGATTGAGAGTTAACTTTGGAATTGAAATTTTGATTAAAACAAATTGAAAAATTGCTTTAAAATTTTGATTGACTAATCAAATTTGATTGATCAATCAAATTGAATTCAAATTACCTCTCCCAAGCCTATAAATAGAGGTCTCAAAGAGAGTGAAGAAAAACAGAGGAAGAAGAAAGAAGGAAGAAAAAATAATTTCGTGTTAAGAAAGAGAGAGGGAGAAAAAAAGTGTGCTTTTCCTGAAAATTCAAGATTGGGGTTGCCTGCGCAATCAGTTTTCCCTAGACAATTGGATGGTGATCTCTTGTCCAATTGATCTGATATTTTAACAAGTGGTGTTTGACTCATCCTTCTTTACTGTGGATAGTCCGATTGGCATTTAGAGCTTCAAAAACTTCTATTTTCTGATCCGAGCAGCAGCCTCATTGCCGCAGCAGGGGTGCCTGCGCAGCCAGTTTAATCCATATGATCGAGTGGTGATTTCTAATCTGATCGAACTGCATTATTTATAGGTTGTATATGACTTACCCTTTTTAATTTTGATCGGATATATTGTTATTTAGAGCTTTTAAACTACAGTTTTGTGCCTTGGATATGAGCTTCATGGCAGCAGCAGTTTTAAGATTAGAGGTACCTGCGCAATAAACTTGATCCAGACAATCGGATAGTGATTTCTCCTCCAATTAAGCTACATTTTTACAGGTTGTGCATGACCAATCCATTTAATTTTGATTGGTTATATTTTTATTTGGAGCTTTGAAACTTTTGTTTTGTGGTCCAGACATCAGTCCCATTGCAGCAGCAACTTCAGGATTGGAGGACCAACTTGACCTAAAAGTTTAAACCTATTGGGTTTTGGGGCTAATCATGTATATAAGCACCCATTATCTACTTAATTTTTCCAATGTGGGAAAACTCACAAATGGAATTCTAAAAAATTTCCCCCTTACTTGTGAGTCCTAGTTGCTCCCTCTTGAATGGAATCCGTCTCCCTCATGGGAGTAAACCCAATTTTCTAACAGTTGCTCAAGTGGGCCTCACCACTGTGCCTTATGTGCCTCGGATTGCATTCCACGTGCCTCCGAACCAATCCTACCTCTTAATACTTGACCCTATTCGGATCCATCTTCCAAGCCTAAATAATCCTTATTGGCCTTAGTATTGGAATTGGTGTGATTCTCAAGATGGGGGGTGAATTGGGTTTTAAAACATTATTTGACTAATCTAAATGTTTCGCCAATTCACCACATATCATATCCCATTTTTATGTATGTATGTAAATTAATAAAAAGATAAATGTAGATATACACATGTAGCATATCTCATTTAAATAAAAGCATGCATCCTAGTAATTAGAACTATGAATAAACAGGCATACATATGTTGAATTTAAAGTGTATAAACTAAATGAGATAAGGAGAGAGCGACACACAATATTTGTTATCAAGATTCGGCCAAACCAGCCTACGTCTCTGCCTTAGGCATACCCCCCAAGGATTACACTATTCCTACTCACTTAAACAGGCGGAGCGAAAGCCGTTTACATCCTCTCCTTATGGGATGAGGAAAACCTCAGTTCAATTTTTAGGCTGAACCAAACCAATCTCACTTACGGGACTAAGACTCCATAGTTCAATTTTCGAGTTGAACCGAACCAATCTCACTTATGGGGGTTGAGACTCCCTAATTCAATTAATGGGATGAACCCAATCGATACATGAAAAAACATTTGTGTATATATAAACATACTTCTTAAGACAAGCAGAGATGTACACAATAAAGCTCATAAAATATGCACTATCTAAAGATATGAAATGATGCTCAGGGGGTGTTTTCAAAATGATTTTTGTAATATTTGAATATGATATGTATGATGAGGACCTCAAAGATTTAAACCCTAAATCAAATGTTTCTCTAAAAATATTTGTTGTTGGCCTAACTGGGTTTTTCAATCTTGTTTTGATGATAACAAAATGAAGGATGTTTTAACATGTGGTATTGAGTGATTTGATCTCAGATCTAGGTAAAAGGACACTTACAGTTGATAAGTTGAAGATCAATATTAATCTAGTGGAAACTCCTCAGAATATTGAAGCAATTAAAGACAAATAAAGAGGTTAAAGGCCAAGCAAATCTTAAAATCAAAAGTGAATCTCGAGAGGCTGAAGGACTTAGTGATTAAGGAGACCATGATTAGAAGGATTGTTGTAAGTACTTCAAAGTCAATGCTATTTAAATATGTGAAACTTCTTAAGAATCAAAGACCCAGAGATTATTATTTGAAAAACTCTTAAAAATGTTTTTAAAATGTTCCAATTAAGTTTTTCAAGTAAACTAGAGTTTTAAAGATTGTCAAAATTAAGAATTTTTTAATTTCAAACTTGTAGGAAGATTGTCAAAATTAAGAATTTTTGACCTATGGGAAGATTGTCAAAATTAAGAATGTTTGAATTTCAAACTTGCAAGAAGATTGTCAAAATTGAGAATTTTTTACTTGTGAGAAGATTGTCAAAATTAAGAATCTTTGAATTTCAAACTTGTGGGGAAATTTTTAAAATTAATTTTACAATTTAATATTTTTTTTTGAAGAGATACCTAAATGGAAGATTTTCAAAATTAATTCTATAATTTAATACTTTTTGAAAAGTTACCTAAATGCTTCATGTTAAATGAGGAAATTTTTCTTTGAAAAAGTCTATAAATACCTTCTTTGAGCAATGAAAAAACAGACAAGAAAAAGTAAACAAGCAATACACCAAAGTTATATACGATCCCTGCACTGAAATTCTCCTAAAAGTTTTTGTGTGCTCACATCATTTTGCTGGAGAAAAATTATACAATATTGGTGGATTGACAAACAAGAGATTGGTTCTGAGTTGCATTCAAAATTTTTTTTTTGAGAACCATTAATGACTTCTAAATCTTTAAAGCTTTACATTTTCTATTTAGCTTTGGTTTTTGAAGTACAATTTAGAATTTAATTTGTACAACCTGCTTTGAATTGTGAGAGTGTTTTTGTATGCAGATCTATTTCTTTCATCTTGATCTTTGACGGTTCAAAAGTTTGTTGGATCGTTGGACCAAGCACAAGTTGTTGCTTGGAGAGATCTCTTCCTAAAAAAGTGGGTAATTGTTGTAAGGTTTTTGTTCCACCTGGAAGGAATAAGGTATAGTGAATTCCTTAGGTGGTTGACCTAAGGTGAGGACGTAGGTTGGGGTAAGCCGAACCTCATAATAATGGTGGTATCACTCTCTTTCCCTTACTTTCTTTTACATTTCAGCAACGATATAACCTACGTGGATGTTTTAATATTTTTTAATCATAAAGTAACGCATATTGGAAATTAAGTAAACTCAAAGTCTAATTTGTTTTTGAGTTTGAGGAAACTGAAAGGGAGTACGTTGGTTAATTGATCTTTTTAGGAAACCGAAAGGAAGTACGTTGATTGGTTAACATCCCAAAACCTATTAGCTGAAGGTTTATTTAAATTTTGATATTAAAAAGGTGCTTGAATGTCATTTTAATATTCAAATTCAAAAGCCAACTACAAGAACTTCACATTCATATACAGGGTCGCTAAATATTCCAAATTGATTTCTTGGTGTATGGTTATTTTGCTTGAATGATTGACTGATTGGGGTTGTTGTGATTGTGGATTAATTAGAGGAAATAGGAGTTTGTGTGGATTGCCCAGATAACAAGAATACAAGAAAGCCTTAAAAAATTGTAAAAAGGAACAAAAAGGATCTAAGGAATTTTTAAAAGACCCAATTCACCCCCCTCTTGGGATTACACCTTAGGTTTCATTTGCAATAAGAAATAAGAGAGTTTAGGGTTTTACTTTCAAAAGTTTTGCACACACAAAAAAAAAATACAAGCATTTAAAACTATATGTGCAAATCAAAATGAATGCCCAAATGAAAATATACTCTCTAGTAAAGATGGTTTTCAAAGAATAATGAAGAGAGTTAGAAAGTGTAAAAGATTTGCCCCAATGAAAGAGATTTTGCATTAAAAACAGTTTAGGGGAACTTTGATTAACAAAATAATTTGAGAAGATTTGGGAGTTAATCAAAGTTGTTAATTGAACAAATGAAAGGGGTATTTATAGAGTTTTTAAAAAATATGACCGTTGGGACATAAAGGGTGTTACTAAAAAAGTTTAATTAAATTTTTACCTTGATTACCGTAGTTAAATCTGGGCAACCCGAGAGTTTTGGTCGCCTAGACCTTAGGTTTGGTCGCTCGAATAGACACAAATGAAAAGGGTGTTTTTCAAGTTCAGGTGCCCGAGGTCATGGTTGGGTGGCTAAACTAAGGCGATTTCTAAACTGCTTGAAATATGATTGCCTGGTCAATAGTTTGATCTACCAAACTTCAGAGTTCGGTCACCCGAGGTCAAAATAAACATGGAGTTCTGGCGCCAGGGGCAAGTGAAAAATTTCGAAATAAAAGTTTGGTCAACCGAGAACGTTTAGTTCATTTCGGTTCGATTGCCTAAAGTTAGGTCAACATTTTGACTTATCACCTGTTTGATCAACTGAGGGGTTTTCAATGCACACATTTGGTCGCATGAAGACCTTACAAATTTCAATTTTGGTCTTGATTTTGAGGCTAATTTACATGCAGGGACCTAGGGTCAATTTATGGTCTAGACTTTTTAATTTAGCCTAAAAACCTGGCATTAGTCGACCGAAGGTCAACCAAAGTCAGCACTAAGATCTGATTACGGTTCTGTTTGTGCATTCAAAACATATCATGCAAGATGCATGCATTTATTACAAACCAAAATATAAAAACCTAAATGCATATATAAATAAAATCAAAATGTCTTCTTCTTGATCTTCTTTGCTGTTTAATCTTCATGGAAAATCCCTGATCATATGAGCTTTATGTGTCTTTGGCTTCCATTCTCAGTCCCTTTATGTGTGTGTTGAATTATAAACTGTTCAATCACTAGATACACATATAAGTAACTTGCGCTTTGTCATTATCAAAAACAGGGATCGGACTTAAAAAACCAACACTTAGTCACACACTTGGTCCTCCAATTGTTAGCACGTTAGGAGAACTAGCTTCACGCCTTAACTCTTTTTCTTTTTTTTTCTTTTATTTATTTTTTATGATGTTGCTCACCCAGAGTTACAAATCGTCGGCTCTGATACCACTTGTTAGCACTGGAGGAGTTCATAAGTAGACTTGATACACACGGGTGAGTACCAACTTGATCCAAAAAATTAAGCCTATTGCGTCTTAGATCCAACCATATATACAAGCACTCATCATCCACTCAATTTTTCCAATATGAGACAAACTCTCAAGGGAAATTCTCAACACTGAGATCTTCAATATTGCTTTTTCTCTAATGCTTCTGGGTTATCATGTGATGCAGTACCTATCCTTCCCTTATACTCAGTTTGATCTTCAAGTGGTACCAACACATGTTGAATGCATGTCCATTCATATGCTTGGCATGGCATGTCAAAACCTAACTTTTGGTTGACATAGGTGAAAAAAAATCATCACTAAGCTATTACTTTATGCTTTTCTCATTTGAATAGAAAATTTTGATGGAAGTTGTAATCAAGTTTTTTATTTCTTTTCTTTTAAGTGAATCTAAGTTGTGAGTTGTGCTCAGCTTCAGCATTCCCCGAAATAGATAATGAAATGGAATAAAATTAAATTTGTCTTTATAATTTTACTTATTTGCTGTATAATAATTCATTCCATTCCACTCTCAATTCAATCAATTTCAGAATGCCAAACACTGGGTTATAGTTGTGGATCTCAACTTTCACTATACAAATACCTCTCTCAGAAGAGCAGCTCTAACAAACACATAGATTTCACAAATAGAGTTAATCTAGAATGTTTGTTACTTAAAATCCCAGCTCACAGATTATTCTATTTGGGGAGCGGGGGAGGGGAACCGGAACTGCATGTACACAAAGTGTGAGTCCTCCAATACAACAATAATGATTAAAACGAAGAAGGGAATTTCATCTAACAACTTCAACAAACACAAGAAGAGAACAGAATAACAATTGAAGGAGAGCACAGAAAACAAAATTATGAAAGGCAGAATGAAAAGAGATTAACGAAAATCATAATGAGAAATTAGAGCAAATAAGGACTTGCAAATTATGCAAACTGCATCACAATAGCACAAAGAAGAATAACAAATTGAAACGAAGGTATAAACTAACCTCTCTCTTCCGTTAATGAAGACCAAGGATATGGTACTACTACTCCGACGAACACATACAATGGAGACCCTAATTTATTTATAGAAATGGCCAACACAAAGAAGAAGAATATATTGAAACAAATGTATAAAGAGACCTTTCTCTTTTGTTGATGAAGACAGATGAAAAATCCATTCAAAGATCACAAGCCAAGAAACCCAAAGGAAGTGCCCAACTGAAATTTGACAATGTAGAAAGTGAAATAAATAGTCGAATTACGAGTTTTTCCCCCCTTTTTTTTTGGCTTTATTTTATATAAAAATATTTAATAAAAATACACAGAACTTTATTTCCCACTTTGATGTTTCCTAAAAGTCATTGGATGATCCAAAAAGTGCGTTGTGGGGCATGGGTACCCCCCCCCCCCCCCAAAAAAAAAAAAAATCAACTTTTAATACTTCTAGCTATAGCCTATAGCCATAGGCTTTAGTCTATATGCATCTATCTTCTAACATTTTTTTGATTTACAAAAAACTAACTTTTAACTCAAGAAACAAACACTTAATCAATAATTAATGTAAAATTTATTAATTTAATATAAGCACCTATGTCCATTGTGAAATTTATTTTAATTTCTAACCTTTTAAAATATAATTACGAAATTTTTCAAAATTAATAATTTTTTTTCATACTAATTAATTTAATTTTATAAAAAAAAATTTAAAAGTACTAAAATAAGTTTTTTTTTTTATAAAATTTTTAAAAACTAAAAAATAATGTGACATCTTTTGTATTCTTTAGGAAATTGAAATAGAAATTTTTTTTTCTATATTAAAAAAGTCATATATTATATTATAATATCTCTAAATTATATTGAAATCTTATTGACCAAATGCTCAGTCCCAACTCCTAACATTGTCTCTTATTATTTAATCCAGACCTCAAATTTCTATTTTTTTTTTCTAAATTAAGTAAAAATTAAGCAATCCACAAGCCCTAGTGCTCTACCCACCACCGCTTTTTTTCTTTTTCTTTAAAAATCTTTTCATTGGAAATTTCTTATGTTGGGACATTTCAAACTTGAAACTTTAATTTTGTAAATTTTAAAATGAGTATAGAATGAGAGGTCGGTTGTTTTCAATTATACAATTTAGGTCGATTTTAATATTTATTTAATTTAGAAAAAATTATGTGACGACCCAAAAATTTTCCTCTAATACCACAATGCAATGCCCGAACCCAGTGGAGTTCAGGGTGCAACTTTCCATAAATAAAATCAATATAAGCAGTGGAAATAATTTTAAACCTTAAACATTATATACCAGAGTGCTAAAGCACCATATTTACAGGAATATCACCAAATAACAATATTTACAACACGTGGAATATACAAAACATTTTTAACTAGTATTACATAAACACTTATTCTATACTATATTTTCTAACCCTGCCCCGAAGCTTGCTACGCCTTATCACCGGTACATCCTGAAATATGAATTAATTATTGGGTGAGACACCTCTCAGTAAGTATGAATTATATTATTATCAGTGTGTGACTAAAATTAGTTTTAGAGTAAAAATAATTTAATTGCAGTTTTATTTTAATAAAAATTTTATTTGTAGTCTGTCAATCACATATATAATCGAATATACTTTTCTTCAAAACACCATTTATGCCTATCAAAGGTCATCATCACATAAATACCCAAATATGTATACAAGACTCTTTTCGGCTGATGCGTGTCATGTTTAAGCCCCATGATAGGGTTGTGCGTTGCGAAAACTGGAATTTGCCTTGGTTGACCGACCAAAACTAAATCAAAGGTAGCCCATCTGTTAGTACGATTTGCCTCACACTTTGGTCCGAAAACAGGTGTGTACTACCTTTCTCAAGCCAAATCCACTATCCACCGCCAACTCTTTCACAGCAGTGTGACTACACTAATATTCATATGTAGCTACGATACAGAGCATCCACCACATTCAGCCCATCAGGATTCTTAAAACATATAATCGCAAATTATGCAACAACACAGTATAGTGGTCTCATCATTTTCTTAACATATAATTTGTAACATCATCTCATCAATATTCCCAATGAGCCACGTAATCACTATAACACCATATAATAACAATCTCATCATTTTCCATCGTATAATTTGTCATAAATCTCATCAATATTTCAAATCAAACACATATTAAATATAACATCGTAAAATTCCAATTGGCTCAATTAGGCAACAAAATTAAATAAACTCATGCCACACAATTTATTCAACAATTATAATTTCACAAATTGCCTGCAAAATTTCCAAAGTATACACTCGGTAAATTTAATTAAAATGACGATATGATCAACTTCCCGTTTTTAAATATAATCCCCAATATATTTAAATACCTAAACATGATTAAATCCACGCAGTTTAATTTAATTCCAAAATACTTCCAAAAATCTAGGCTTATGAAAATAATTGAATTAACATAATCAATTTAAATTAGGAATAAATTTAAAATAAACGCTGACATAATCTAGTACACTTACCCTAACTTTGGAATGGTGTCTATGACGTACAAATGATGAAATTTCCCCGGTCAAATCCTTGGAGGGCAAAATTGGAACCTAGTGATATTTTCCGTTCTTTAATTGACGCAAGTTTTGCTGAGAAAATTGAGAGAGAGAGAGAGAGAGAGAGAGAGAGAGAGAGAGAGAGAGAGAGAGAGAGAGAACAGGAAGGGAGGGAGAGGTGAGTGTTCGTAGGGGGGTCTCTCAAGAAATTGGTTATATATATATATATATATTATATTATATTATATTATATTATATTACATTAATACATTATTATATTATATTATATTATATAATTAATAATTAATAATTAATTAATTAATTAATTAATTTTTTTGGATTACTACATCCTCCCCTCCTTAAAAAAATTTCATCCTCAAAATTTACCAAGCATTTAATACCAATTGACTCTACAAAAGAGCCGGTAGCCACCCACATAACGGTCCCGTCTCAAATTTATTAAAAACTCTAACTTGTGGGGGAGGAAAACCGTGGTTACAAGTGAAGTCTCTTGGAAATTATAAATAGGCAATAAAATTCTCCCAAAAACCAACCATTAACGTAAACCAGAAGCGGAAAAACCCAAACCTAACAAACCTAACTCAACGGCCTAAACTATACAAATTTACATCACAATAGTCAGGCAAACTACACAAACAGTCATAGTTACCTAACTTAATGTTGAGCTTCGTTGAACATATGCGGGTATCTCTTATGTATTTATTCTTTTAGTTGCCACAAGGCTTCCTTAATTGCATGATTACGCAAGAGTACTTTCACTAACAATCTTCTTGGTACGTAACTCCTGATCCTTCCTGTCTAGAATCTGAACTGGCACTTCCTCATATGATAAAGTGTCACTGACTTCCAACAATTCATAGCTTATCACATGAGAAGGATATGAAACGTACTTTTTTAGCATTGAAATGTGGAACATGTCATGAAACCTGGATAATGTTGTAGGTAAGGCTATTCTACAAACTTTTCCAGAATTGGGATGTGAACCATGGGTCCCAATTTGATATGATGGACATTGGTACACCATGTAGTCTAACTATCACTTGAACATACAACTCTGCCAGTTTATTCATGGAGTAGTTAACTTTGATTGGAATAAAAAGAATAGTTTTTGTTAAACAATCAACAACTACCTAAATGACATTTTGCCCATGAAGTGCTGGTGGTAACCCTATGACAAAATCCATAGAAATGTGCTCCCACTTCCACTCAGGAATGTGGAGTGGTTGCAATGACCCTGTTGGCCTATGATGTTCATCCTTCACTTGCTGACACGTAAAACATTGCCCCACGAATTGAGCAATTACTCTCTTCATGTTGCTCCACTAGAAAGATTCTCGCAAATTCCGATACGGCTTGGTACTTCTTGAATGGATTGTATACAGAAAGCAATGAGCTTCTTCCATAAATTTTCTTTTAATCTCTCCATCATTGGGTACACATAATCTGGTTTGAAACCTTAAAACCCCATCATCTGAGATGTTAAAGTCTGCCCTCAATCCACTCTGTACCTTACCCATAATCTTCACTAACTTTGTATCTTTCATCTGTGCGGCCTTAATCTTTTCCAGTAAAGTCGGTTGGATTACCAGATTAACAATGAAAGTTTGATGGTTTCCCTCCACTACCTCCATACCAAACCTTTCCAAATCCATTATAAGGTGATGTTGAGTCACCACTGTTGAGATCGATGCATTAAATGATTTTCAACTTAACGCATTTGCTACTACATTGGCTTTTCCCGGGTGGTAATTGCTCATTGGTGCAACCTTGGTCAGTGGGTGGGCAACTCTGTCCCCTAAAGCTTCGGAGAATCTTCGGCATAACCTACTGGGCCCCGTAGTACTGTTGTAGAATTAATATCCTCTTCATTGAAGGCCCCGTTATTATCACTTCCTTTGTCATTCATGTTGTTATCTCTGGGGTCCATTCTGAAGAAAATACAAAAAATTATTTTAGAATCATAAAATTACGATGTATCAAATAATAGGCTAAAAATATTCTAACCTACACATTCGTACCCTCATCATAATTCATACCTATACTCTGGTAAAACTATTCGCTAAAGTCTACAGAACCTATTTCCTAGGCTCTGATACCACAACTATGACAAACCAAAAATTGTCCTCTGATACCACAATGCGATGCCCAAACCTAGTGGGGTTTAGGGTGCAACTTTCCATAAATAAAATCAATATAAGTAGCGGAAATAATTTTAAACCTTAAACATTATATACCAGAGTACTAAACCACCATATTTACAAGAATATCTCCAAATAACAATATTTACAACAAGTGGAATATACAAAATATTTTTAACTAGTATTACATAAATACTTACTCTATACTATATTTTCTAACCCTACCTCGAAGCTCGCTACGCCTGATCACCGGTGCGTCCTGAAATATGAATTAATTATTGGGTGAGACACCTCTTAGTAAGTATGAACTAGATTATTATCAGTGTGTGTGTGTGGTTAAAATGAGTTTTAGTGTAAAAATAATTTAATTGCAATTTTATTTTAATAAAAATTTTATTTGTAGTATGTCAATCACATATATAATCAAATATTTGTACTTTTCTTCAAAATTCCATTTATGCCTATCAAAGGCCATCATCACATAAATACCCAAACAAGACTCCTTTCAGCCGATATATGTCATGTTTAACTCCCATGACCAGGTTGTGCGGTCCGAAGACTGGACTTAACCTTGGTTGACCGACCAAAGCTAAATCAATGGTAGCCCGTCTGTTAGTACGATTTGCCTCACACCCTGGTCCGGAAACAAGTGTGTACTACCCTTTTCAAGCCAAATCCATTATTCACCGCGAACACTTTCATAACAGTGTGACTGTACTAATACTCATTTGTAGCTACGGTACCGAGCATCCACCACATCTAGCCCATCAGGATTCTTAAAACATATAATCGCAATTTATGCAACAACACAGTATAGTGGTCTCATCATTTTCTCAACATATAATTTGTAACATCATCTCACCAATATTCCCAATGAGCCATGTAATCACAATAACACCATATAATAACAATCTCATCATTTTCCATTGTACAATTTGTCATAAATCTCATCAATGTTCCAAATCAAACACATATCAAATATAACATCATAAAATTCCAATTGGCTCAATTAGGCAACAAAATTAAATAAACTCATGCCACACAATTTATTCAATAATTATAATTTCACAAATTGCCTGCAAAATTTCCAAAGTATACACTCTGTAAATTTAATTAAAATGCGGGTATGATCAACTCCCGTTTTTAAATTTAATTCCCAATATATTTAAATACCCAAACATGATCAAATCCATGCAATTTAATTTAATTCCAAAATATTCTAAAAAACCCAGGCATATGGAAATAATTGAATTAACATAATCAATTTAAATCAGGAATATATTTAAAATAAACCCAAACATAATCTAGTCAACTTACCCTAACTTTGGATTGGTTGCCTACTATTACAAACGACGAAATTTCCCTGGTCAAATCCTTAGAAGGTGAAATTGGAACCTAGGGATGTTTTCAGTTCTTCAATTGACACAAGTTTATCTGAGAAAATTAAGAGAGAGAGAGAGAGAGAGAGAGAGAGAGAGAAGATGTGGAGAGAGAGGGAGAGAGTGCAGGAAGGGAGGGAGAGGTGAGAGAGTGTTTGCAAGGGGTCTCAGGAAATTGGTTTCCTGAAGCTTCCGATCCATTCATATATATATATATATATATATATATATATATATATATATATATATATATAAAATATTATATTACATTAATATATTATTATATTATATTATATTATTTAATTAATAATTATTAATTAATTAATTATTTTTGGATTACTACAAATTAGATTTCTAAGGTCTAGATTAAATAAAATGAGACAATCTTAGGAGTTGGAACTGAGCGTTCGGTCAATAAGATTTTGGTATAATTTAGAGATATTACAATATAATATATGACATGTCCAATAGAGAAAAAATAATTTTTCTATTTAAATTTTCCAAGGAATACAAAAATGCAACCTTAGTTTGTAGTATTTCAAATTTTATAAAAAATAAAAAAACACATTTTAGAATTTTTAAATTTTTTTATAAAATTAATTAATTAGTATGAAGAATTTTTTTTTTTCTAATTTTTTTAAAATTTCATAATTATATTTTAAAAAGTTAAAAACTAAAATAAATTTCACAATGAACATGGGTGCTTATATTCAATAAATAAATTCTACATCAATTATTTATTAAGTGTTTGTTTTGGAGTCAAAAGTTAGTTTTTTTACAGGAAAAAAAAAAAAGTTAAAAGATAGTTGCATAGAGGCTAAAGACCTATGGCTATAGGCTATAGTTATAAGCATTAGACAAGGTTGATTGGGGGTCATGTCAGTATTAGGTAGGTAAGATAAGATACTAGCTCTACACTTGACTCATGCACTTGCCCCACGCCCCCCCCCCTCTCTCTCTCTCTCCCCCAACGCTGGACCATCCAGCGTCTTTTGTTTAAAAAATATTGGACCATCCAGAAAATTTTAGAAGGCATCAAAATGGGAAATAAAGTTCTCCCATACCTTTATTAAATATTTTTATATAAAATAAAACTAAGAAGGGGAAAAACTCATTGAATTACCTTCTAGAAGATGCAATTGATGGGAGCAGCTTGCAAACCCAACCGCTCACATGAACTACAAACCGACATCATACCATTTGGGCGAACACTATTCCCTCCTATAGACTCATGTTCCAAACGACGTGCGTCCTTCATGAAACAGGGGTAGGTGATGCTTGTATTTTGGTTTTGTGCAATGTGTGTGTGGGTTGTGTGTGTGTGTGTGTGTGTGTGTGAGAGAGAGAGAGAGAGAGAGAGAGAGAGAGAGAGAGAGAGAGAGATAGAGAAGTGATGTTGGGGGAGCAAGTAGGGGGCTCTGATTTGCATGACAATGGAGGAATTGAAAGAGGAGTTTTTTCCTTTTTAGGTTTTATTTTATATTAAAATATTTAATAAAAGTTCATTGGGAACTTTATTTCCCATTTTCATGCGTCCTAAAACTGGCTGAACCATCCAGTGAGTTTTAAAGCAGGAGGGCTACCCACTAGTTGACGCGTGGTAGCCAAAACTCACTGGGTGGTCTAGCAAGTTTTAAAGAAAACTTTTTAAAAAATCCCTACATCAACTAGTGATTTTTGCATGCTTTCAGCCCCGCCACTACCCCCACTATGATGTGGTGTTGCTCCGGCCAGTCCAGTTTTCGCCGCCCCTTAGCCACATCGTTGATCGCATCCTGCAGGCTCCCGTTCTTCATGAACTTGCACACCAGGTTATTTGCAAGAAAGAAGACAGGCACCAGCGAGTTCCCTATGTTTTTTGGCATGTCGAAAGCAAACCTGTTATTATTAATGAAAATGGCATTGAGGCTTTTCTCGAACAACTCTCTTGGGACTTTCTCTTCGAACTTATTGAACCAGAGGTCCAGATATTTAAGCCCTAGTAGATCGAGAACCACCTCCAGGAACTTTTTGGCAAATCATTTATTGCTCAAATCATGTTCGAATAAGATCTTAAAGCTTGAGAAGCCGTTTGGAACCCCGCCATAGAACCTGTTCGAGAGGTTGGGAGCAGAAGACCCCAGTGTAGTTGTAGATGTTCAGTCCGACCTAGTCGGAGGTGAGATTCAGGGGGTCGAAGATGATGGCTTGTTTTCAAGCTTTGAGAGCAATGTAGGCATTTTTTATTCTTGTATTTCCAAAAACCAGTGAGCATTGAGCAGCATTAGGGGGAATAATGGAGAGCCAAATAAGGAGTGTTGAGTGTTTTTCCTCATCAGAGACTTGTGCACTACATGTAGTGTGGGTGCCTATTTTTGATTTTCTTGTAGTGAAAAATAGGGGCTTCTTGTTTTTGTTTTGGATGGGGAGGGAGGGAGAGAGTGTATGGAAATATTATATTGTATGGTGGGGAATTGAATTTTAGTGGGAATGGAGCAAGGTAGAAATGATCTTGATCACTTGCAGAGACCCAGCAAGCAACAATCCAAACCTAAATGGAGAGTCGCTCAAGCCGCACCAGTTGGTACGAATTCCATAATCCTTTAATTTAAATGCATGGTCACTGATATTTCATAATTGGGTATATCTTAAATGCAACGACCTGCTTAAATTCCCGCATAATTAATCACATATAATATATAGTCAACCTGAACCCGTGGGTAACGGGGACACACCTGCCATACACAGCGGAAACCTAAGCAGCAATAAATATAAATTACATTCTCCAAACCAAAAGGTACGTAATACTAGAGTAAACTACAATCCATCATAGTAGTGTGTTATATACAATCACCAAAACATCTAAAAATATATCTAGGATCCCGCAACAAAAATCTCCTGATCCTAATACAAAACTTACCCTCCTAACGAGGTAGCACCAAACTAACTCAACGGTGGCCTCGATCCACCGGTCTTTCTGGGTTTCCTGAAAATTTATTTAAGCTGAGGGTGAGACACCTCTTAGTAAGGGAAAATAAACTAAATATAACTGTATAACAACATGAATAATTAATGATATAGTAGATATACAGTACCTTTTTGCATATTAGAAACATTTATCATATCATAACTGAGTAAACATATACTTTAATAATTCTCAATAATCATACTGTTCATGAATGGTCTGACATAACTTAATAATACTGTAATTTACCCAGGATGTATAACTAGTTGATGTCATGTATTGCTCCCCACGACGGGTTGTGCGGTCCGAAGGCGGGACCTGACAATGCCTGGCTGACCACTGCTGAGTCAAAAATGTCTGTAAGTACAATGGACTTCTCACACCCTAGTTCGGACTGTCAGGTGGACATATACAATTCTACATTGAAAGCCACATCAACTATTCAACTCCCACCCCCTCTACTTGCAGGGGCGGTTAGCACAAATCTGAACTGTAATAATCTAATCTGTATAACTATGGTACCGTGCTCCTGGAACTGAACTAAACTATCATCCGGGTTCTGATAACATATAATACATGATAATATAGTGTTTAACATAAATGAATGGATAGTACTTTCTGAAATAAAATACATACATGCGGCCTTGCACCGTTTATTTTCATATTTTCGGCCTTGTGCTGAAATCATACACATATACGGCCTTGCGCCGACTATCATAATCATGGCCTTACGTCAAACATTTCATACATATCAATATGAATAAATAATTTATTTATCATGTATTTTAAAATGATAATGTATTGCATTATTTCATAATTTCTGAAAATAACTATAATATACTATATTTGAAAAATTACCTTGACATCATATAGTTTGCGTAAAAATAATATTCATGCCACACAATGTTGAATAAAATCAAACATTCTATACTGAAATCATATTTTCTGACATTTCATACTAAAAACATACATTCCAGTGTAATAGCAGTATTTTTCCAAATATACATTTTCTCAGTAATACTTACATATACTACATATTTTCTGAACATAAATTTACTAATAATTTTATAACAAATTTCATGGAAAAATCACTGCTTTAGTTTATTCCCTTACCTGATAACCAAAAAGCTCTTATATAGTTTTTGTCTTGCACCCGCAGGGTTCCCCATTCAATACCCTGAAAACGACATCTCCCATAACTAAACTTCAGTATTTTTCCATGAATAACATTTCCTATAACTATGAAAAGACCAAATTCCGAAATAAAAGTCTTACTTTGAATTTGGGATGAATTTCAAGGTAGTCCCACCAACGATCCACTCCACCAGATTTGTAGAGAACTTCTCCAGGAGTGTCGTGGTGGCTTCAGATCGTCGAACTAGCGAAAATTTGGCCCAAAAACCTAGAGAGAAGGGAGGAGGGATGGATGGAGGAGAGAGAGAGAGAGAGAGGTTGGTGCGTCAAAATTCAGCCAAAAAATGAAGTTTGGGCTATTTATACACTGGCTTTCGTCGACGAGCCATGTCACTTCTTCGACGAACTCTCACCCTAAGTCGACAAAATTCAGAATTGCCAAAACATCCTCTCGGTATTTTTTCGTCGATGAGACCCGTCCACTTCGACGAGTCCCTCATGTTCTCTCATCGACGAATCCCTTGTTTTCGTCGACGAAGCCCTACTTAATTACCTTTTTTAATTCCTTTTTCCTCCTTCTTCCATTATTTAAATACCATAAAATATCTGTGTCACTACATTCTCCCCTCCTTATAAAATTTTGTCCTTAAAATTTACTATTCATATAATTCATCATCCCTCAAAGGTAAAACGGTCTACTTATTTTATTACTCACCCTCACTTATGGCAGAAGAATACCGTGGTTACATTCCAAATCCCAGGAGATTACATAAGTAAAATTAAATTTCCCCCAAAACTAAAATGTTACTTACTAACTAAATTATTACATGTACCTACAAAAGAAACATTGTACAATCATATACATTTCCTTGATTATGACTGAGCTCCGTGGAACAACTGCAGGTATTTTTGCCTTATCTGTTCCTCGAGTTCCCAAGAAGTCTCTTCTACTGCGTGATTTCTCCACAAAACCTTTACCAGATAAATCTTCTTATTACGCAATTCTTGCACCTTCCTGTCCAGAATCTGTATTGGCGCCTCCTCATAAACTAGTAAATCACTGAGCTCTAATTCTCCATAACTAATTATATGAGAAGGGTCTGGGACGTATTTCCTTAACATGGAAATGTGGAATGCTTCAGGCATCCTAGATAACCCAGGTGGTAAAACTAACCTATAGGCAACCGGTCCCATTTTCTATAAAATCTCAAATGGACCGACGAACCTAGGGCTAAGTTTACCTTTCCTTCCAAATCTCATAACCCCTTTTAACGGAGCCACTTTCAAAAATATATTATCACTAATATCAAATTCCAATTTCCTGCGTGATTATCGACATAACTCTTCTATCGGCTCTGAGCTGCACTGATTCTATCTTTGATAAGCCGAACCTTATCATATGCTTGTTGGGCTAACTCTGGTCCCACAATTAGCCGCTCACCCATCTCGTCCCAACATAGCGGAGAACGACATCTCCTACTGTATAGAGCCTCAAATGGTGCCATACCAATGTTGGCCTAATAGCTGTTATTATACGCAAACTCCACCAGTGGCATGAACTGAGTCCAATTACCCCCAAAATCTAGTACGCACGCTCAAAACATATCTTCTAATATTTGTATCGTCCTCTCAGTCTGCTTGTCTAATTGGGGATGGAATGTCATGCTAAAAGATAACTGAGACCCTAAAGCTTCATGTAAGCTCCTTTAGAAACGTGACGTGAAACATGTGTCTCGATTTGACACTATAGATACCGACACTTCATGAGAATGAACTATCTCCTGAATGTAAATCTCTACCAAACGATTAAGGGAGTAGCTGATCTTGATAGGAAGGAAATGGGCGGACTTAGTCAACCGATCTATAATCACCCAAATCACATTCTAACCATGTAATGCCGACGTGAAATAAAATTCATGGATATATGATCCCATTTCCATTTTGGGATAAATAGTGGCTGCAATTGACCCGTCGGCCTCTGGTGCTCAGCTTTTACTTACTGGCATGTCAAACACTGGGCTACATATTTGGCGATCTCTTTCGTCATACCACTCCACCAATAAAACTCTCACAGATCTCTATACATTCTCGTACTTCCGGGATGAACTGTGTACAAAGATCTGTGAGCCTCCTCTAAAATGGTCTTTCTAATGTCAGCATCAGTAGGAACACATAATCTTAAATGGAATCGCAATGCTCCATCATCTGGAATACATAATTCCTCCCCCTGACCATTCTGCACTGTAACAATACCTCTGCTAATTCTGGATCATCTTTCTAGGCAGCTTTAATCCTTTCCTGTAGAGTAGGTTGCACTACTAAACTAGCAATACAAGCGTGAGAACCACTTTCGACCAACTCTATACCGAATCTTACCACATCCATCATGATTGGATACTGGATCTCCATAGCTACCAACGCTGGTCCCATAGATTTCCTGCTCAAAGCACCAGCTACCACGTTCCCCTGCCCTAGGTGGTAACTGATAGTGCAGTCAAAATCTTTAATAAGCTCAAACCACTGTCTCTGCCTCATATTCAATTCCTTCTAAGCGAAAAAGTACTTTAAACTCTTGTGGTCGGAGAAAATTTCACATCGTTCGCCGTACAGGTAATGCCTCCAAATTTTCAATGCGTGTACTACTGCAGCCAATTCAAGACCATGGGTAGGATAGTTCTTTTCATATTCTTTCAATTTCCTGGAAGCATACGCTATTACTCTACCATGCTGCATCAATACACAGCCAAGTCCCTTCAAGGATGCATCAATGTAGACAACATAACCCTCACCTCCTGATGGGATGATCAGTACTGGTGCTATGACTAGCCTCTGCTTCAATTCCTGAAAACTCTGCTCATAGTCGTCGTCCCATTCAAATTTGACGTTCTTCCTAGTCAGTCGTGTTACAGGCCCTGCAAAAGCTAAGAATCCCTCAACGAAATGACGATAATAACCAGTTAACCCCAAGAAACTCCTAATCTCCTGGACATTTCTCAGTCTAGCCCAATTCACTACTACATCAATTTTACTGGGATCCACAGAAATACCATCTCCTGAAATAACATGCCCTAAAAACATAACATTTTCAAGTCAGAATTCACATTTACTAAACTTGGTGCACAACTTCTTTTCCCCGAGTGTGTGTAAAATATGCCTCAAATGCATCTCATGCTCCTTGAATAGACCAGTACATCATCGATAAAAACAACAACAAACTGATCTAAATATGGATGGAAGATCCTATTCATCAAATTTATAAATATTGTAGGAGCATTCGTTAGACCAAATGGTATAACAAGGAACTCGTAATGCCCATACCTGGTCCTAAAGGCCGTCTTCGATACATCTTTTGCCCTTACCTTTACTTGATGATAGCCTAATATGAGGTCACTCTTAGAATACACCTGTGTACCCTAGAGCTGGTAAAAAAAATCATCTATACAGGGTAGAGGATACTTCTTGTTGATTATTACTTTATTAATTTCCCTATAGTCTATGCACATCCTCATGGTCTTGTCTTTCTTCTTCACAAATAATATCGAAGCTCCCCATGGGGATACACTAGGCTGTTTAAAACCCTTATCAAGAAAATCTTGTAACTGATTCTTTAATTCAACCAACTCTATTGGCGCTATTCGGTAAGGTGCTTTAAAGATCGGCACTGTACCTGGAAGTAGATCAATAGGAAAATCGACCTCACGATCAGGTGGCAAACCTGGTAATTCATCTAGAAATACATCTATAAATTCTTTCACTACTGGCGTATTAGTAAGCTTCAATTCATTCCCCAATCTTTCCTTCACAAAGGATGAATCCCTAACAACCATTCTAAAGCAGTTTCCGCGCCTGAAGAGTCGAAACCAACTGAGGCAGAGATTGCACTCGTGACCCTATAAATCTGAAATCTAGTTTTCCTGGAGGTCTGAATATCACTTCTTTCGAATGGTAATCTATACTGGCAAAATTAGTTGCTAGCTAATCCATGCCGAATATAACATCAAATCAATACATGTCCAGTACTACCAAATCAGCAGATAAAATTCTCCCCTGAATATCAACTGGACAGCCACGGAGCACCCTACTACACCTCACTGCTGACCTGGTCGGTGTATTCACTAATAGTTCAACATCTAATAACTGTATTTCTGCTCCACATAGTTTAATACACCCCAAAGACACAAACGGGTGTGTGGCCCCTGAGTTAAATAAGGCAATAACTTTAAATAAAAACATATTAACCATACTTATCACCATATCGTCGGTTGCCTTAGCATCACCCGACATCAAGGCAAAAATCCTGGCTGGAGCCACATTCCTCTGTTGGCTTTTCCGTGGCGCTTGATAGCCTCCTCAAGCAAGTCTAGGAGCAGGAGCGGCACCAATCTGAGCCTGAAAATCTCTTATCACATGCTCTAACTCCCCACACTGGTAGTAAATACCTTACTAGACACAACACTCCCCTGGGTGTCTCTTCGCACAAGTTGGGCAAGCTGGAAGTGGCTGCATACCCTGAAAACCACGATTCCCTATCTCCTGCCTCTGGTCTCTGTAGTAGCCACCTCTCTTCCATGAACCATGACTAGACCCCTACTAGGATCCAGATGGCGTGGATCTCTTCCTCTTTTTATGCTCCTTAGCCTCCAACCGCTGTCCAATTTCTGCAATAATGGCCCTATCAACCAGCTCAGCAAAATCCTGCAACTTTAGTATTGACACCTGCTTATATACTTCTCTCCTCAGTGCTCTTTCAAACTATCGTACCTTTTTCACTTCATGTGGAATAATGTACTGGGCAAAGCGAGATAGTTCAATGAACCTCGCCACGTACTGCTGCACTGTCTACTGTCCCTGTTTCAGATTCAGGAACTCCTCAATCTTAGCTTCCCTGGACGAGGCTGGAAAATATCTGTCAAAGAATATCTCCAAAAATCGCTCCCATCTCATCTCTACAAGTACTGTCCTTTGCTGCTCTAGAAGTTTCACTGCCGTCCACCATCTCTCAGCCTCTCTAGTCAATCTATATTTAGTGAACAGAACCCTCTACTATTTCTGTACACTGCAGCACCGCAAACACTTTTTCAACCTCCTGCACCAAGTTTTCAGTGATTGCAGGATCAATTCCACCTGAGAAAGCCGAAGGATTCATCTTAATGAACTTCTCAATTAAGCTGTTGTTGCCTGCTAATGGACTACCCAGTTCTTTAGAGCTCCTGGAAATTTTAGCCATGACTTGTTGTACCACATTGCACAGTATGGCATCGAAATCACCACCTGCGGCACCTGAGGGCCCAGCACCCTCATTTCCACTGGCATGGGCACTACTGCCACCAGGGTCCATCTTGAAAAATAAATAATTTAACTTAGATCCCCATCACTGTTGACCTGGTAGGTCATACCCAGTTTTTATTATGACAAATACTCTTGTTACTGATGGTTGTACTAAGACTTGCATGTAGGTTCACTGTGCACGTGCATTTGGATTAAAAGATATATCATGATGGCGTGTTGTGTTCGTGCCGAAGAATGAAGAATTATATGTTGTATTTATATTCATTATTTCATTTATTCATTATGGGATGTAAATTTGATTATGGACCGTGCACTCATATGACTTGTAATAATTTGCATCATGCATGGTAGGTAAGTATGCTCAAATCAACCCTAGTTGGACTTTAGGTACGTACACATACCATAGAAAGATCTTAGGGAACACCCTTCGGTCGATCGACACCGGATTTTTTCGGTGTCCTTAAAATGAAAAAATACCTCGAAATGACCCTAGGACACTCACATATGTATGGCAAAGTGAATAGGGTGTTGTCATGATCAAATTGGACCGAAATGCACAATATATGCATGTTTGGTCGACCGTACTCCATAGTATAAAATTCCCTTGGTTGACCGAACCAGGACCTGGTCAACAGGTTGACCACAACTCGATCGACCGAACTCACATAGTTCATTTGACCCCGGTCGACCGAACTCCCCAGGAGTAACCATCTTGACCACCTGGTCGACCGAGCCCAAATTGCATTACAACGCTCTAGTCGACCGAGTTCCCACGTGTGGGAACTCAACTGTCTGGTCGACCAACCAATGTAGTTCAAAATCTTCTCGGTCAACTGAACCCCGCGAAAAGGAAAAATCGCCTTTGGACTTACAAGTCCGGTCGGTTGAACGGGCAGTTCATTTTAGTCTCGGTCGACCAAACCTCGCAAAAAGGCTTTGGACTTACAAGTCGTCGATCGAGCTCACAATTTATTTTAGTCCCAGTCGACTGAACCCCAAGAACTTGGGTCGACCGAACTTGTCCTGGTCGACCGGTGCTCTCGGGTTGCCCCTCATTTTTACCGCAGTTAATATTTTTTAAACGAGGTTAATTTATTTAAATAATATTAAAACTTTTATAATTATTCCATTTTTATCCTTAACGGTCATATTTTTGGGGAAGTCTATATATACCCCCTCATTTGGAATAATTAGCAAGAGATTGGAAAGATCATTAATGCCAAAATTCTCTCAAATCCAAAAATCATTTTATAGCCAATACTACTTCCAAATACTCACATACTCCACACTCTTGATCTCTTTAAGAATTGTGAGTATCTCTAAGGCTATTGTGCTTAATCTCTCCAGCTAGAACTCTCACTTGTATTATTGCTTAATTGATTTTATTTGTGAGTTTAGCATTAAAGTTCTTCCACCGATTTCATTTGATAAATCTTGTGTGGGAAGACTTAGAGAGTTGTGGTTTTTGCATTGTCATTGCAAGATACCTAAACCTAATTTTTGGTGCGCAAAAATCCTTTTCAAAAAGCTAGTCTTTCAAACAACTTCACTGTGCTTTGTATATTGAAATATCCTATTGAGTTTGTTTGATTTAACTTGTTTAGCATATTTGAAACCCTGATATGATTTTGTGTTATTCACATATTGTGTTTCAAATCTTGCTTGGATATACACTCTAGATCTACTCTGATTATCATACTTGATCGAGTGTTTAGCACACATTAGAGCACTAAGCATATTTACATATCATTCGTGCTTGTAATATTGACTGAGCTGTATTGGTGCACACATTTGCTTGTCTAGAAGCGTATTTTCATGCACAAACTTTGTACACATTGGTTGTATTCCATACGTGGGCCTGAAGAGGGAGAATAGCCCTGTGGAATAGTTTCGGATTGGCTTAGACCCGGTTAGAAAAGCTAGGTGCACCATCATGTTATGGCGTGTTGGTTGAGGTCAGCCCCTTGAATTGACCTAGTTTGTTTAGGTGCCGCTCCACCCATTTAAGTGAGCATTACAGTGGTAATCCTTGTGCTGGTGTGCCCAAGGCGAGGACGTAGGGAATTTGGCCGAACCTCGATAACATATTACGTGTACTGTTTACCTTTTCGCACTTTACATTTACTACACGTGTATGTTTATTAGTTGATTGCGTAGACTGATCCTAGGTTGTATTACACTGTTGGTAGAAGCAATTAACCTAGGCAATAAATTTTAAATACCCAATTCACCCTCCTCTTAGGATTGCACCAAAGCTAACAATTGGTATCAGAGCCTCATAACTTATACTTAGACGTCATTTAGTTAAAAGATCATGATGGCTCGTGTTAGTGCGTCCCCTTCATGTGAGGGAAGATTGGTCACACACCCACCAGTATTCTGTGGTGATAACTATGCTATATGGAAATTTAGAATGACTGTGTATGTGAAAGCTTTAAATTGAAAATTTTGAAAGTTCATTAATCAGGGTGATTGTGTGCCTGTTAAATCCATTGGTTGTATTGATGTTCCTAAATCTGAGTGTGTACTGAATGATCATGATAGGAACTTAGTGCAATTAAATTTTGATGCCATGAATACCTTACTGCATGCTTTAGATTCTAATGTTTTATGTTAGGTTATGGCATGTAGTAATGCTAAGCAGATCTGGGATGAACTTAAGAGGAGATATGGAACACCCATGCAAAATAATGTGATCTCTCTAGGTGATTCAAGCCCTACTAATCCTAAAGGAGGTAACTAGTGCTTTGTTGCATTAACAGATAATGAGGTTATCTCTGTTCCTACTGCTTTAGTAGATAAATTTGGTAATGATTCATGTGATGAATTGAATGATGCATCTAATACTGAATCATGTGATAGTACTAATAGTGAAAGCATGCCTACTTATGAGGAATTGCAAGTTGAATTCGTTAGAACTCATAAGTCTCTTGTTAAAACACTTGAATGCGACAATGTTTTTGAAAAACAAGAATGAGGCATCATTGAAAGAACTTGAATCACAAATTCTTGTTAATAAAGAAAGGGATTTGAAAATCATGAATTTGGAAATCAAGAATGTTATGCTGCAAAAAAAGCTTAAAGACGTAAGATCCCAACTTACAATTGAAAATGAAAAGGATCTTTATGTCCTTGATCTTGAAAATAAAGCAAACAATATGTCTAAAGAACTTAAGAAACTTCAAAATGTTTGCAAAGAATTGAGAAACTCAAAAATTCAAGATCTAGAGAAGAAAATAGAAGACTAATCTAAGATCATCTACACGTTCACTAGAGGCAAGGAAAACTTTGATAAATTGTTAGGTTCACAAAAGATGACCTTAGATAAGGAAGGTATAGGTTTTAATGGAATTGAAAATAAGAAAAGGAAGAACCTATACATGGGGTACTTTGTAAAAGGATTGAAACACTATGCTAGTACCTCCTCCAGTCCATACACTCACACCACATGCATCCTATGTAAAAAGAAGGGGCACACAAAATTTGATTGCCCATTTAAAAGAAAAGGTGTGAAACCCAAATGAGTATAGAAAATTAAAGAATCACCGACTCCTAACCCATCGAGAATTAAAGGTAGAAAAATGGTATGGGTTGTTAAGAAAGAAAACTCCTTGAAATTCAAGGAAGAATTTGCTCAAACAGAAATTACATGATCACATAATTCTTCCTTAGCAGTTAGGATTAACTATAGGGGGTAGTGTCTTCTAAAGGCTTAGGGAGTGGTTCGGTGCTGAAAATGTAAAATCTTAGTATATGTCAACTGTTTAAAATCTTACATACTAAGTATTTTGAAAAATCAAGCCAATATGCAAATCCAAGTATATAGCCAATCTGAACTTATTACAGATATTCATTGGTTAAAATATGAAATTATTGGCTGCTTGAATAAAAATCCACTTCCAAATGGATATGACATGTTTGCCTTGTATTTAAATTTCAATTTGCTTAACGCACGCTTAAATATGAATATCTAACGTTAAGCATACTTTGTCCATTGCACAAGTTTGAGGTTTAGGAAATGAAGTTAAAAATCCTGTCCTAAACTCATCTTGAAAGCCTAAAATGCCTAATAAAATGTTTTATCATCATTCTAGGCTTAAAGAACTATTGATCATAAATTCCAAATATTTTTGGTGCTTATTAAAAGACATCCTTCCATAATCAAAATTAGAGGTAACCACTGAGGGATTTTAGTTTCACTGATTAATCAAAATATTCCTTTTGTGCTTAAAATATAAAAATCTTCTAATTTTGGTTCATCATATCCTCCATAGGAAATCTTTACCTTACCATGATCACATCAGATAAAGATTCATCCTCTTATTGGTTTGTATCCTTACTCCAAATTTGTGATCATACCTAAAGGATACTTTCCAATCACCAAAGAGCAATGTTCCAAAAATCATACTCTTCTAGTTGCTCTTTATCTAAATTGTTCGGACATTTCCTCTTCCATGCAAATATCTTGAATCATGTCCATTCATAATGAATACTCTTTGAACATAACAAAAATTTTAACTTTTAAAGAGTATTAATCCAAAATTTCATTTATAATCTCTCAAACATTAAATCAAATCCTTTAGAGCTTCAACTTTGTGAATTAAGTTAAATAGAAAAAATGATTAATATAGGTTTCAATCTAGATGATAGAACAAAATTGAAACAAACCTATGCACAAACCTTAACATTCAAAGCCATTTGAACTTAGGCATCTCACGTATTGTAAATCATAAGGAAAGAGGCAAATATAGGCTTAGAACTTTTAAATAAATATACAGTTGTGACCTTTCGGTCATCTAAGCTGAAAGCATCTAAAGCCAAGATATATATAATTGGAAATCTTAATACACTTGGCTGAAAAATAAGAAAAGACATAAAATGAATTAGCGCATAAGTCAGGGGGAGCATATATTCTTTCATGTATATATACATTAAAATGCTCTCAATTTTTATTTATGCTTATATGTCTGTATGCCTTTGTGAGAACAACTCTACACCAATCTCATAACTATCCATTGTTAGCTATTGCTCATATCATTTATTGGATAATTCATTTCTTTTATGAGTTGTTGAGTGAACTACTGGAAGGCATGCTTGTGTTGAAAGCCTCTTGCATGGCGGATGCAGTTGATGTAATTTGCATGCTAGTTGTGGATATTAGGTTGTTGCTTGCTTTACATGGTTTATCTGTTGAAAATAACCCACTGTTAGGTATTGATTTTTATGGAAAATTGTCCTATATACAAACGGCATGCTGCCGAAATTTTGCAGGATTTTTCCATATAAAACCATGTGATAAAGATGATTATGACAAAATTAACGTTAAAATACTTTTGAAAGGATGAGTGAAAATCAATAAAGCAAATTAAACTTCATCCTAACATAATCATCAAATATTTAGAAAGGCTAAGATTCATCCCTAGAAAATGAGCATAAAGAACTCATTTGCATCATGCTTTGAATTTTAAATATTGAGGCTCTTTTAAAAATCTTGAACATCATATCCAGCTCTTCAAGCTATATATTTAGATATGAATTGTTCTCGATTATATGCTTTATTTCATGCCTTAATATATATTCTTTGATGCATTTTGAAGATTCTAGGAAGACTATACTGGTTGTCATATTTGAAATAAATTAGCTAATATCCAGTGTAGTTATGCTAAAAGTTTTAAAATGATGGCTTATACAACTAGGCTTAATGAAATTGATCCGTATTAAGTATAAGCAGTTTATTTTATCTAAGCTAGTATTCAAATTCATAGGGGGAGACCTTAAGTTGAAATCACAATCTTGTTATGCTTGCCCATTTTTAAGCTTAGATGTGCTTTAAGTTATTTTGTGGCATGTGCTTAAATGAAATGATCTTTGTGAAAATCTTAAGTTAATATCTATTGTTTTGCCACAAGTTGTTGGTGTTTGTCATATGATCTCGCATGTGAATTATTAAATCTTTAGGATCATCATGGTTGTGGTTTTCTGGTTATACTCTTGTGTGTGCTTAATTGACAAATCAGAAAATTTGTACTTGCTTGTTTTAAATTAAAGCTTCCGTTTCAGCAAGCAACCCCCAGTACTTTTTGAAAATATCATAAGGGGGATATATATATATATATATATATATATATATATATATATCTATTGAAATACTTTATGGCAAGAACTAATTTCAAAATTAAATTTTTTTTCTCTCTTTCCTTATTATTATTATATACATATATGGTTTTAAAGTTGCATAACTAGTTCAATAACTTCACATAAAAATGTATGTGAACTAGTTAGATTATGTTTATGCTCAAACCTTCTTTTTGGTATCATATGTCATGTGCCTTTAACTCAAATCTTCCACGGGTCTTATGATATGTTTCAATTGTAATGGTTTGTGTATGTTTATGGTCTAACCTTGTTTTCATGTCAGTTAAATCATTTAAATGACCAATTATATAGTTTGTGTGATCAAATTGTTATACTTCATACTTTGTCATTCTTTGTGCATTGTATGATTACATTATTTTTTTGGATGCTAAAAGTTATAATTCCTTACCATACTGTACTGGTTGAGTTGATTGATGAATATATGCTATATACTATTGATTGAAACTCAACACAGGTCACTTAGGTACAAGGTTATGATTGGGAATGGTCTATTTTCAAACGACATGCTGCCGAATTTTTTTTAAATTCCTCCCAATATACCTTATGTATCTAAATGACATCCTTTGCCCTCGAGCTTTATTGCTTAATCCTTTTTGCTATTGCCAAAAGGGGGAGAAGAGGAAAAAGTGGGTAAAACAATGCTTAATCATGTTTAATCTTTAATTACCCATTACTTTAATTATCTTTATGCATAAAGTCAAGGGGAGCCTTTCTTGGTTGTACCCACTTTTGCATAAAGTATTTGTCATCATTAAAAAGGGGGAGATTGTTGATCTGATAGGTCACACCTAGTTTTGATTATGACAAATACTCTTGTTACTGATGGTTGTACTAAAACTTGCATGCAGGTTCACAGTGCACATGTATTTGGACTAAAAGACATATCATGATGGTGTGCCATGTTCATGCCGAAGAATGAAGAATTATGTGTTGTATTTATATTCATTATTTCATTTCTTCATTTTGGGATGTATATTTAATTATGGATTGTGCACTCCTATGACTTGTAATAATTTGCATCATGCATGGTAGGTAGGTATGCTCAAATCGACCCTTGTTGGACTTTAGGTACCTACACAGACCATAGAAAGACCTTAGGGAACACCCTTCGGTCCACCGACACCAAATTTTTTTGGTGTCCTTAAAATGAAAAAATACCTCGAAATGACCCTAGGACACTCACATATGTATGGCTAAGTGAACAGGGTGTTTACATGATCAAATTGGATCGAAATGCACAATATATGCATGTTCGATCAACCGTACTCCATAGTACAAAATTCCCCCGGTCGACCAAACTAGGATCGGGTCAACAGGTTGACCACAACCCGGTCGACCGAACTCACACAGTTCATTTGACCTCGGTCGACCGAATTCCCCAAGAGTTAACATCTTGACTACCTGGTCGACCGAGCCCAAATTGCATTACAACACTATAGTTGACAGAATTCCCACGTGTGGGAACTCAACTGTTTGGTCGACCGACCAAGGTAGTTCAAAATCTTCCCGATCGACCGAACCTCGCAAAAAGGAAAAATCGCCTTTGGACTTACAAGTCTGGTCGATCGAACGTCGCAAAAAAGGCTTTGGACTTACAAGTCCGGTCGATTGAGCTTACATTTCATTTTAGTTCTGGTTGATTGAACCCCAAGAACTTGGGTTGACCGAACTTGTCCTGGTCGACTGGTGCTCTCGGGTTGCCCCTCATTTTTACCGCAGTTAATATTTTTTAAACGGGGTTAATTTATTTAAATAATATTAAAACTTTTATAATTATTCCATTTGTGTCCTTAACGGTCATATTTTTGGGGAAGTCTATATATACCCCCTCATTTGGAATAATTAGCAAGAGATTAGAAAGATCATTAAGGCCAAAATTCTCTCAAATCCAAAAATCATTTTATAGCCAATACTACTTCCAAACACTCACATACTCCACACTCTTGATCTCTTTAAGCATTGTGAGTA
Source organism: Malania oleifera (assembly GCF_029873635.1). Taxonomy (NCBI): domain Eukaryota; kingdom Viridiplantae; phylum Streptophyta; class Magnoliopsida; order Santalales; family Ximeniaceae; genus Malania; species Malania oleifera. The sequence continues at coordinate 42,190,352 of NC_080418.1, read as the reverse complement.
TCTCTAAGGCTATTGTGTTTAATCTCTCTAGCTAAAACTCTTACTTGTATTATTGCTTGATTGATTTTATTTGAGAGTTTAGCATTAAAGTTCTTCCACGGATTTCATTTGATAAATCTTGTGTGGGAAGACTTAGAGGGTTATGGTTCTTGCATTGTCATTGCAAGATACCTAAACCTAGTTTTTGGTGTGCAAAAATCCTTTTCAAAAAGCTAGTCTTTCAAACAACTCCATTGTGCTTTGTATATTGAAATATCCTATTGAGTTTGTTTGATTTAACTTGCTTAGCATATTTGAAACCCTTATATAATTTTGTGTTATTCATATTTTGTGTTTCAAATCTTGCTTGAATATACACTTTAGATCTGGACTGATTATCATACTTGATTGAGTGTTTAGCACACATTAGAGAACTAAGTATATTTACATATCATTCGTGCTTGTAATATTGACTGAGCTGTATTGGTGCACACATTTGCTTGTCTAGAAGCGTATTTTCGTGTACAAACTTTATACACATTGGTTGTATTCCAGGCGTGGGCTTGAAGAGGGAGACTAGCCCTGTGGAATAGTCCTGGATTGGCTCAGACCCGATTAGGAAAGCTAGGTGCGCCATCCTGTTAAGGCGTGTTGGTTGAGGTCAGCCCTTGAATTGACCTGTTAGTTTAGGTGCCGCCCCACCCGTTTAAGCGAGCGTTATAGTGGTAATCCTTGTGCTGGTGTGGCCAAGGCAGGGATGTAGGCAATTTGACCGAATCTCGATAACATATTGCATGTACTGTTTACCTTATCCTATACTCAAGCATTATTACTGCTGCATTCTAGAGTCTACAGAACTTAGCATCCTAGGCTCTGATACCAAACTGTAACAACCTGCTTAAATTCATGTATAATTAATCAAATATAATATATAGTCAACCTGAACCCGTGGGTAACGGGGACACACCTGTCATACACAGCGAAAACCTAAGCAACAGTTAATATAAATTACATTTTCCAAACTAAAAGGTACTTAATACCAGAGTAAACTACAATCCATCATAGTAGTGTGTTATATACAATCCCCAAAACATCTAAAAATATATCTAGGATCCCGCAACAAAAATCTCCTGATCCTAGTACAAAACTTACCCTCCTAACGGGGTAGCACCAAACTAACTCAACGAAGGCCTCTATCTACTGGTACACCTCTTAGTAAGGGAAAATAAACTAAATACAGTTGTATGGTAACATGAATAATTAATGATATAGTAGATATACAGTACCTTTTTGCATATTAGAAAACATTCATCATATCATAACTAAGTAAACATATACTTTCATAATTCTCAATAATCATACTGTTTATGAATGGTTTGATATAACTTAATAATATTGTAATTTACCCAAGATGTATAGTTAGCTGATGTCATGTATTACCCCCCCTCATGACTAGTTGTGCGGCCCGAGAGTGGGACTCGACAATGGCTGGTCGACCACTGCCGAGTCAAAAATGTCTATAAGTACCATTGACCCGCCACACCCTAGTCCGGACTTCCAGGTGGTCATCTACAACTCTGCACTGAAAGCCACACCGACTATCCATTTTCCGCCCCGTCTACTTGCACAGGCGATTAGCACAAGTCTGATCTGTAATAATTTGATCTGTATAACTACGGTACCGTGCTCCTGTAAATGAACTGAACTATCATTCGGGTTTTGATAACATATAATACATAATAATATAGTGTTTAACATAAATGAATTGATAACACTTTCTGAAATAACATACATACATGCGGCCTTGCGCCGTTTATTTTCATATCTACGTCCTTGTGCCGAAATCATACATATATATAGCCTTGCACCGGCTATCATAATCACGGCCTTGCACCAAACATTTCTAACATATCAATCTGAATAAATAATTTATTTATCAAGTATTTTAAAATCATAATGTACTACACTATTTCATAATCTTTGAAAATCACTAGAATATACTTTATTTGAAAAATTACCTTGACATCGTATAGTTTGTGTAAAAATAATATTCATGCCACACAATGCTGAATAAAATCATACATTCTATACTGAAATCATATTTTCTGACATTTCATACTAAAAACATATATTCTAGTGTAATAGCAGTATTTTCCCAAATATACATTTTTTCAGTAATACTTACATACAATACATGCTTTTTAAACATAAATTTACTAATAATTTCATAAAAAATTTAATGGAAAAATCACTACTTTAGTTTATTCCTTTACCTGATAACCAAAAAGCCCTTATATAGTTTTCGTCTTGCACCCGCAGGGTTCCCCGTTCAATACCCTAAAAACGACTTATCCCAGAACTAAACTTTAGTATTTCTTCGTGAATAACATTTCTTATAACTACGGAAAGACCAAATTGCGAAATAAAAATCTTACCTTGAATCTAGGATGAATTTCAAGGTAGTCCCACCGACGATCCACTCTTGCAGATTTATAGAGAACTTCTCCAGGAGTGTCATGGTGGCTTTAGATCGTCGAACCGGTAAGAATTTGGCCCGAAAACTTGGAGAGAAGGGAGGATGGAGGAATGGAGGAGAGAGAGAGAGAGAGAGAGGTTGGTGCGTCAAAATTCAGCCAAAAAAATGAAGTTTGGGCTATTTATACACTAGCCTTCGTCGACGAGCCACGTCATTTCTTCGACGAGGTCAAGAAGGCAATTCGTCGATGAACTCTCACCCCTCGTCGATGAAATTCAGAATTGCCAAAACATCCTTTCGATATCTTCTCATTGACAAGACACGTCCATGTTGACGAGTTGACTCATGTTCTCTCGTCGACGAATCACTTGTTTTCATTGACGAGGCCTTGCTTAATTACCTTCTTTAATTCCTTTTTCCTCATTCTTCCATTATTTAAATACCATAATTCTCTGGGTCACTACATGAAATCATCATTTTTCATGGAAATTTCACTTTTCAGGGCTCTGGGATCGGTTCCCTATGACTAGTATAGTGTAGCAGATGATGGAGAGGATGATGGATGACCCTTTTGTGTACGGCAGCGCGTGCGTGTTGCCAATGGCGACAGAAGGAGGTAGGTACGGCAAGGGAAGGACGCCATGGGAGATAAAGGAAGGGGAAAAGGAGTATAAGATGAGGTTTGACATGCTCGGGATGACGAAGGAGGATGTGAAGTTTTGGGTGGTATTAAATTTATGTCTATCTTCAACTTCAAGACACAAACCGTTGACGATTACAAATGAATTTATCGACGGTTTGCTCTCTGCCTCAAATTGTTGCATAAACTCTTGACGGTTACAAATAAATTTATCGATGGTTTGCCCTGTAACCGTCTATAGTTTCCTTCTGTTACGTTGATTTTTCATGGTCTTCAGCATTTGTTTTCTAGTTAATTTAGCAGTTATTTGTTTAGTTAGTTAAGACTCTTTGTGTATATATATGGGGTTTATGATGTACATGATAATATACAAGAAATAAATACAAGTTGGATATTTGAGTTTTCTCTCTAAGATTTAATTTTATTTCTTTGTTCTGTGCAATATATTCTTTCTTACAATTCTGTTATGGTATCAGAGCAAGGTTCTTGGTTTTTTATTGAAGATTTTCCAATCCATATTTTCTCCATCATGTAGAAAGTCCTGGTTCAATCTTGGTTTCTCAACCTTTGAATGATGAGAATTATTATACACGGAGCATATCAATGTTGACAGCTCTCAATGCCAAGAACAAAATATGTTTTGGGAATGGAACATTTTCTCAGCCTGAAGATTAGTCTGATCCATCGTATATTCTATGGTTTCATTGCAACAATATGGTGCTTTCATGGATTTTAAATTTTCTCACACGAGAGATTGCTGCCAGTATTATAAGCTCTTCAACTACTGAAGAAGTTTGGAAGAATTTGAAAATCAGATTCACACAAGGTAATGACCCTAGCTTATTTCAAATCAAGAAAGATCATGCTTCATTAGTTCACGATCAATCTTTTGTTAGTTCTTATTACACAAAGTTGAAAGCTATATGGGATGAATTTTCTACTATGAAACCCATCCCTAGCTGTTCTTGTAATTCTGGATGTTCTTGTGGAGCTTTAAAAATAGTAACCGAGCAACATAAAAAAGAATATGTTGTTCAATTTTTGATGGGTCTAAATGATTCTTTTACGCACATTTAAGGACAAATTATACTCATAGATCCATTGATAGAGTTTTATCTCTCACTTTACAAGAAGAGAAGTAAAGAAGGGTGGTAGGATCATCTTTGATAACTGAGATCGCTAGATTATTTAGTAAAAATGTTCCTGAAACAATGGTCAAAAATCATTAAAAGCAACGTCCTAAGCTAGTTTGTTCTCATTGTGATTTTACTAGGCATATGGTTGACAAATGCTACAACTTACATGGATATCCTCTTGGATATTGTCAGAATTCAAGAACCAAGACATCTTCTGCACATCAAGTTTCATTATCTTCCAATGACTCCAATTGTTTAGCCACAAATCCTCAGTTTCCTTTCACCAAAGAATTGTGCCAACAACTTATTTCCTTTCTACAACCCTCTCCATAGACACCTCAACCCTCAGCCATGAATACTATGAGCAAATCATCTTCCGCTTCAAATCCTTTAAGTTTATCAAGTATGATTAACTTGATTCTATTTCTAAGCATCCAAATTTGTGGATAATTGATAGTGGTGCTACTAATCACATGGTCAGTTCTATTTTGTATCTCACTACAATTATCTCTATTAAAATTGCCAAATGGAGCATGTGTTCCTGTTACATATATTGGAACTGTGAAAATATCAAATTCATTAGTTCTTCATAATGTTTAGTATGTTCCATATTTCTCTTTTAACCTCATTTCAGTCAAAAGACTTACAGAAAATTCTTGTTGTTTGTTGTTTCTTTCTCATTCTTATTTTATATAGGACCTACACTTATGAAATATGATTGGAGTGGCTAAGAAAGTAGCTGGATTATATTTGCTGCAAGAACATTTTGTAAATTCTAATGTTTCTTCTGCTGTAAATTTCACTTCCACTGTAAATTATCATCCTTTTGATCTTTGGCATTTTAGACTAGGTCATCCTTCTTTTCATAAGATTCAAACATTACAAAAGATGTTTCTTGATATACATACTCATTCAGATTTCAATTGTAATGTTTGTTCATTGGCAAAACATTAGAGATTTCCATTCAATACTAGTCATTCGATCAAAAATAAAATTTTTGATTTGATACATTGTGACATACAGAGTCCTTTCTATGTTGAGTCAATTACTAGTTTTAGATCACACAACTTTTCTGCACCTAGGACCCCTCAACAAAATGGTGTGGTAAAAAGAAAGAATAGGCCATTACAAGAAATGAGTAGGACCATGTTGAATGAGCATAAACTACCTAAATATTTTTGGGTTGAGGCCATAAATACGACATGTTATGTCATGAATAGGGTGTTGATTAGACCGTCACTTAATAAAACCTCTTATTAATTATGGAACAACCATAGACCTAATATTTCCTATTTTCATGTTTTTGGTTGTAAATGCTTTGTGCTTAGGGATAATGAGCATCTAGGGAAATTTATTTCTAAATCTGATGAAGGCATTTTCCTAAGTTATGCTCTTAATAGTAAAACATATAGAGTTTTCAATAAAAGAACATTGACTGTCATTGAATCTATCCATGTTGTATTTGATGAATCTAATCCATTTTTTAAGAAAGATGATGAAGATGACATTGACATTAGAAAATGCTTAGAGAAGTTGTCCGTTGAAAAAAATGCAAGTGAAAATTCAGAAATAAATGATAAATCATCTGAAGATAATGACAATGAAAATGAAATTCAAGAGTTGCCTAGTGATTGGAAATTTATTAGGAACCATCCTCTAGATGAATCTAAATGTGATGTCCAGCTAAATGGCTAACTTAGGCGTAGCTCCCTTTGGAGAGGGACAATCTTCAATTAGGCCACCTATATTTTGTGGTTTGAACTATACCTTCTGGAAAAAGAGCATGCAAATATATCTTCAAACTATGAATTGGAAAGCATGAGAATTTGTCATGGAAGGTGACCAAATTCCCTCTAAGATGGTTGATGAAAAACAAGTTCCCAAAGAGAAAAATGATATGACCAACCTAGACTATAAGATACTACAAGTTAATGCTAGTGCCATGAATGCTTTATATTGTGCCTTGGATGCTAATGAATTTAATCTAGTAATAGCTTGTAAATCAGCTAAGGAAATATGGGATAAGTTAGAAGTTACTTATGAAGGAACAACGGATGTTAGGGATAATAGGGTTGATATGCTCACAAGCGAGTATGAAGCCTTTAAGATGAACTCGGATGAATCAATTACAAATATGTTTACTAGGTTCACTCACATAATCAATTCCCTAAATGTCTTAGGAAAAACTTACACTACTTATGAGATGATAAGAAAAATTCTAAGAGGTCCTCCCTCCATGTGGGAACCAAAGGCTACTGCTATCACGGAAGGTAGAAATCTGAAAAATATATCCTTAGATGAGCTTATAGGTTCTCTCCTCATATACGAAATGACAATGAATGAAAAGAGTGGGAAGACCAAAGCCCAAGAAATAATAGCCTTTAAAACCTCACAAGAAAATTCTAGTAGTGAAGAGATGGATGAAGATGAAGCAGCCTTTATATCTAAAAAGCTAGCAAGGATACTAAGAAGGAGAAACAAATTCAAGAGAAGAATTCAAAAATCTGAATCGGATGATGAAGAAGAAGAAGTTAGTAAGAAATCAAAGAATAAAACTCCTACGTGTTACAATTGCAACAAAGCTGGACATATCAAATCGGAATGTCCACTACTAAAGAAAGAATCTAAGAAGAAAAAGAAGAAAGCCACTTCTTGGGATAGAACAAGTAGTTCGGAGAATGAAATAAGTGACCAAGAGGTTTCTTACACGTGCTTTATGGCATGGGATAACGAAGAAAGCTCCCCAACTAAATCTTCAAATAATTCTTGTAATGATGAATCAAGTGATGAGGGTATGCCATCTTATGATGAACTTCAAAATGATTTATTCAAAGTACATAAGATGCTTATCAAAGCAAATAAACAAAATACTTCATTGAAGAATAAGAATGAAAGTTTAATGAAAGAGTTAGAATTTTTAAAGAATGCAGAAAGAGAAAAAGAGTCTAGAATCAAGAAAATGGAAAGTAAGAATGAAACTTTGACAAAGGAGTTAGAAGCTAAAAATCTTGCTGAAAAGGAGAAAGACTTGAAAATCAAAGAATTAGAAACCAAGAATGAAAAGATGATAGAAGACCTTCGATCCTTATCCTCTACCGTATATGAGAATAATATGTATATTTCTAGATTAGAGGATAGAATAAGAAAATTATCTCTAGAGCTAGAAAAATTACAAAAGAAGGTTGATAACAAGAAAGAGATAGAAAATCTTAAGAGTCAAATTGAAGATAAGGATAAAATTATTTACAGTTTCACAAAAGGAAAGGAAAACCTTGATAAGATGATTGGCTTACAAAGAATGTCTCTAAATAAAGAAGGCATTGGTTTCAATGGAATTGAAAATAAAAAGAAAAAGATTTCTTACATGGGATATTTCTCGAAAGAATCCAACAACTATACTTACACATCTTCTAATGCCTATATAAACACCATATGCTATCAATGCAAGAAAAAGGGGCATATAAAGTTTGAATGTCCATTTAAGAGGAAAGGTGTTAAAACAAAACAAGTATGGAAGATAAGAGAAACCTCCTTTGAAAAATCCTCCGGACCCAAGAAAATATGGGTACCAAAAATGAAATAATGACTTCACGCATATATAAAATAGAAAATGGCATTGTTGGCCAAAATCATAGAATGAATTTTTTACTAGGCTTAACTTAAGAACATATAAAGAAAATAACAAATCTGAACTTATTATATAAGCGCCTTGATGTTACATGCTACATGCTTACTTGCCTACATGTGATGTATTGATATGCTATATGCTACATGAGTAAGACTTGACTTGACTTGACTTATATTGATAATTTATGGCTCATTATATTGCAAACTTGAGCATGATTATGAAGTTAAATATTGATATAAGAAGAATAGAGTTTGAGCATGAGATTATTGAGCATGAGCATGAATCTTGATATAAAATTAATTTTTGACTATGCATGCTAACAATGAATCAAGTGGATAAATTTGATTTATGTTGATCTCTATGTTGGTATCCATGAGCTATGAATGATATTTTTTATATCCATGAACTATGCATGATATGATATTAAGCTTTGGTATCTATAAAGTATTTTTGGTATCATATGTTAAAAATTTCAATAGATATCAAATCTTAAAGCTCACTTGGTATCACAAAGTCAAATTATTTATGAGCATGATTATGTCTATGAGCATGATGTGACATTGATGATCTTAGCATGATATTGATATTTGATGAGTATATTCATGAGAACATACAGGATATGAATCAATATATGAAGCATGAATAATAATAAAAAAGCATAATTGGTATCAAATTTGAATGTATTGAGTTCAGGGGGAGTGTCATAAATCGATTAACATCATGAATTAAATTTTAAATTTTAAATTGATATCATAAAAACCATCAAATTATTATCAGCCGGTATCTTGAATAAATGCCGTGAGTTACACACTATCCATGCAATATTGAAAAACAATAACTTGAGTGTGTACATATGTTTGGAATTCATGGTTATTGATATGCTCAAAATGATTTGTATTTGAATTTAAATCTTTTCTTTTCTTTTTGATTGATGTCAAAAGGGAGAGAAGTTGTGAAGCAAAAATTGAGCATAATTGAGCATGAGCATAATATTGATTGAAAAAGCTTGTAAAATCAAAATAAAGTGATAAGCATGATTGATGAAATTAATATTGATTTTATTAAGATGAAGCTTATTGAAAGGGGGAGCCTTTTTAAGGCTTACTCACATTTTTGCCTCCTTGTTTGTCATCATCAAAAAGGGGGAGATTGTTGGCCTTACAAGGCTTAAAACTTTGTTATCTTATTTTGATGCTAACAAACAAGTGAAATTTAATGTATTTGTGTGAGTAATGATATTTCAGGGCTTATATATGAGAAAGCAAAGGTCAAAGTGTTCAAGAGGATCAAATGAAGCTTAAAAGAGTCCAAGCATGGATTTAAAGATGATATATTAAATCCTAAAGAATATGAAGACATGAATGAGTTGTTGAAAGCCAAGGAATACTAAAGGATCCAAAGAAAGGCAAAGTGATAAAGCTCAAAGAAGATGGAAGCTTGAAGAAACAAAACATGAAGACTTAAGAATGAGAAAAGTTTTAGAAGTTTTCATGTAAGTACTTTAAATGTTTAAAATATCGTTTGCAATATTTTGAAACTCTTAGGTTAACTTCTTGGACCTAAATGCCTTTTAAAATATCTATAAAATAATTTTATAAAGTCAAAAATTATTTTAAAAGGGTTAGAATCATTTTTGGAATAAAAAGCACCAAAAAGGGTTTTTCTGTTTGCTGTCAGTTTTTATACAGTCGTATTCAGGTGTATTTTTCACTATAAAAAGTTCATTATTTTAAAAAGTGATGAACATAAAAGTTTTAGGATTTCTCTTAGCTTTATTTTGACACTAAGAAAACCTAATTTAGAGTTATACATAAAAAGTTATGACTAAACACTGAAATGGAGTCACTGCTGTCAGTCAGCTGAACACTGTTCACGGGAGGGACTTCAGATGACTGAACAGATGACTTCGGTCGACTGAAGAATAAGTTCAGCTGACTGAAGTATTTCCAGAACAGGCAGAAAGTTGTAGCAGTGAGTTCAGTCGACTGAACTTGTGACTTCAGTCAACTGAACTTGCGACATCAGTCAACTGAACCCTACTTCAGATGACTGACCCTGTATCCAGCTCTATTTTAAAAGGGTTTAAGGAACTTCAGTTGACTGACCATGAACCTTCAGTCAACTGAACTCTGTTCAATGGGAAAATTTTTCAAATTCTAATATTTTAAAATATAGCCGTTTGAGCTCCAAACTTTCTATAATATTGGGAAACACTTAAAGGAAACTTTTGCAACATGGAAACAAGTTTGAAAGCCTATAAATATAGGGTTTTTCAAATCAAAACTTATCCAAGAATTGAAAAATCTTCTTGTAAAGATGAAAGCACTCTTGTTTTTCCAAAAGCTCTCTTGCTCACTCATTGCAAATCTATTTTGCTGAGAAATTCTGAAGTGCTAATTATTCCTCCTTTGAATTCCTACTTCTAATCCTCTTCTAAGAAGGATATTGGTGAATTCTACACTTGAGCTTCATTGTATTTCATATTGGTATTTTACATTCAAAGTATATAGTGCTGAAATTGTACTAACTTGCTCTTTGAGAGAGTATACTTGTATGCAAATCTTATCTTGTGTTTCTTATAGTTCTTTGACGTTCCAAGGGTCGTTTGGATCGTTGGCTAAGCAAGGGGACATTGCTTAGAGAGGTGGACTCTAGCCTATATAAGGAGTAACCGAACGAGGGAATATCGTTTGGAGAAGGCAGGCTCTAGCCTTAACCAAGAAGTGTTGTAATCGGTATTGTTCCACCCGTCAACGGAATTGAACTAGTGAATCCTTTGGTGGTTTGCCAAAGGCGAGGACATAGGCTGGGTATAAGCCGAACCTCATAAAAATCTTCGTCTCATTCTCTCTTTCCCTTACTCTTTATTTTCAGCATATTTAAAATTGCATGGATGGTTTAAACTTAAAAATCATATAAACTACATATATTTGGAAAGCAAACAAACTTAAGGTTAAATTTTGATTTGGGTTGCGGAAACCGAAAGGGAGTACATTGGTTCACCATATCTCGCGGAAACTTTACGGGAGTACGTTACTTGGTTAACATCCTAAAGATAAATTTACCAAGAGTTTATTTGAGTTCTAAATATTTGGAAAGAGTGATTTGATTCTTTTATACAGGGTTTTACATCAGCAAGCATAAATTCTCATTCAACTACAGGACTTACAAATTCATAATCACGGGGCTTATATAAACAAACAAACTATCTCAAGATCTTATATTACCAAAGTGCTGAATACTTTGTATCTTAGTTTGGTTGTTTGTTGTTTGACTTGTACTTGGAAAATAAATTGATTATTTGGTTTGACGATTGTGTTTAATTGATTGGTTGTTTGATTAAGTTGTTGTGTGATTGGTGAAATTAAACAAACAAGTTAAAGAATTGGTTAAAGAAATTAAAGAAGTTAAGGATTCTTAAAAGAAGTTAAAAGAAAGTTTTAAAAGCCAATTCACCCCCCCTCTTGGGAAGCTATTCCTAATTTCAAAGAACCATGAGAGACAGATGCATAGAAGATGCGAGAACCATTAGACATTAGGACAATTTTTGGATGAAGACCAAAGGGGTGCGGTGGAGGAAGACATGGAGATGGAGAGAGAGAGAGATTTTGAAATTGTGATGCAAGAAGAGACCCGAGAAGCAATACCAGGACAGGTTTCGGACACAGAGCAAACGTGTTCAAAAATAAATTATAGTATAGATGCGATCTTTTAGTGAAATTAATTTTTTTCAAAAAACATGAAATATTAAATAAAAGGAAATTACACATTCAAAAAATAAAATAAAAATAAAAATAAATATATTACACTATGACCAAAAGGGGAAAGAAAGTTAAAAAGAAATATAACTCATACAATTTCAGCATCTCAATAGCATTCGAGTCCAATAATTTCCACGAAGAGAAGTATATCTTGGTTGGAATTTAAAGCACAAATAAGATTATTTTAATCATTTATTGACTAAACTCATAAATTGATTTTGGCAATTGCAAGTTTTATATTATTTTTATATATCACTATCAATTTTATTGTTAAATCAATATTTATACAAAATTATTTAATGGTGAATAAAATTTGAATAGCCAAAAAAGAAAAAAGAATAAGAAGTTATAAGTTAGCTCAAGACTCTCTTGCTAAATGATTGAGATTTGAATTTTGAGGGTTACAACTTTCTATTTGAGATAATACCTTAATATTTAAGTGTAAAAAGGTAGAAGAACATACCTATTATCTCAGTAGATTAATCGAGTATCCAAAGAATCTCAGATACTATTGTTTTGGAAAAAAGAAATTATGTATTAGTTATAACTAGTTATTTACTAATACTATTGATAAAGAGTTTTAGACTAGTTTTCAACCTATATATTTTTCTTAAATTTTTCTAAAAATACATTTCTTTTAGATTGTCGTTTAATTATAAAACATAGAAACCACGGGTAAATAACTAATTTAATAAAATAATCTTAATTTTAAATGTTTAAAATTTTATGTGACTTCCCATCATATCTTTTACCTAAATTTTTAAAACTTAAACTATTTTATTAAAGAAATAAATGTGGATAGGTAAAATCTCGTTTCCGTTCGTCGTTAGTACATCCCTAAAGTTTCGCTTGGTGTTGATTTTGGTTGTGTTTATGGTTTTATCTTCTTGGTTAGTTATGTTTTAATTTTGTTGTCCTAATTTGGTTGGTTTGCTGGTGTTGGTTTTTTGGGAGGGTTTTTCTATACCCTCCATTTTGTTTTATCTTGTAACTACGGTATTCCTCCATCAAAAGTGAGAGTATATTAATAAATAAATGGATGTGCCGCCTTCTTTTATTAAAAAAAAAAAATGTGGACACGTTGGGACGCAGCCAAATAATTGGTTGTTCCTCATCATATGCTCCTATAAAAGAGCATTATGAAACTATTAATAAGTTTTTGAAAATCCCCATGTCTATTCACTACAAGCATTGAATACTTTATTCACTCACCACTATCATATGCATAGTGGCCGGCTTACGGAGTGAATAGTGATGGATTGGTACCAGTCATTATATACATCATCCGCCCATAAAGGTGTATGCCTAGGGAGTGGAAGTTCCTTCAGTATGTGGACAACATGGTCCAGTTGTCGTTGGAACCTCTGGAGGGTACGCACGTACTTAGTATGCAAGTTGGTTTGATGATTCCCACGCTAGTCACATTTGTGCAGATCTTGATAATGATTGTCGGGGCCGTACCTTGTCTAAGCTAGACAGGGGATCTATTACCTTAGCTCGAATTGTCGTAGTACACGGTCTGACAGGTGTCACTCCATGATCTGAAAGCAAATTAGGGGAGTATGAACAAGCCAAACTTATACTCTAGTGAGACATATAGGCGGCAGATTATAGTACACATGCACTGTGTATGACATTCATATAAACTTCTAACAAACAATTTATGTAATAAAAATACTAAGAATATTAAACATTACATAATCACATTTTACGATTTCAATGAAAATAAAATTGAATTACCTGGTCCTCACGCATCATATCAATGTCATATCGATATGACCGCAGAGTATGTTGAGGGACGTGCGAGGCATGAAATGAAGCTCACCATCTACAATATCTCATATTGATATTACGTTATACTTAAATATTTTAAATTTATTGAAAATAAAACAGATTCTAACTTTACCGCAAGTGGGAACAAGCCATCGCTGACATCAACATGAAGATGTGGTTGGCCAACTCTAATTGGAGCAAGAAGGGAATGTGCTTCCATGTCCAAACTACCAAGAGGAATAACGGACCTCCAATTGATTTCGCTCCCACACCCCCAACCTGACACATCTCTTTGTACAGTCATGCAAGTGAAGCGCTACCCCAACTATATATTGACGCCCTTTCCAAGTCGCCCAACAGAGGTAGGAACATCAACGACGCATAGTATTGTGACTTATTCAAGAACAACAAGCCGCACATAAGACGTAGTATGTACGTTCAAGCGTATTGCGGTACGTCCTCCTCCAATGCTTCATCGGCAAGATTGGGTATGGTGTCGTCCATCCATGACATAAACAAGGATAAGCTAGTTTGTCCGCTCCGACTGGTGGAGGGTTTGCATCCAAGTAGTTTATCACACAACATGCCTACTGTGTCATGCTCGTAATAACGTCGTCATTGATAGGTAATCCTGTAATAATGGCGACATCCTATAACGTTATCATCGCCTTGTCGTAGGAAAAATGTAATGTATGCATCTCAAGCCTTCAACGCTTCAGTAATGATCTAATTAAGTGGTGGTTTAGGAGAATATATTGAATCTGGTATAGTGGATAGAACCTTACTCGTTGAATCCACGGAATGCTTCTGGGATGACTGTGTTTCTAATGTGCGCACATATTGAAGCCCTTTTAAGGCGTTAGAATGATTCTCGTCCCATGCGTTATAGGAGGGATGCAATGTCCTCAATGTCAAAAAGAAAGAATCAGTTGGACCAAACTCCATGTCTAAATAGTAAATATAATGAAAATATAAAATGAAATCCAAAACTAAAATTTATGAATATGGTGGGAAGCGTGATAAATGTTTTATGTAAGTAGATGGAGTTCCATGTAAAAATTTTGTAGTATATATAGGGAGTTGGGGGAGCATGCAAGGGGGGCGGAAGTATGCTGCGTCCCGGGGGGGGGGGGGTGCTTGACAATGTGCAAGTGGGCTTGACAGTGTGCTGGGGTCATGGGTGAAGGAGACTTGGCTGGAGTGTTGCCACATCTTGAAAATCAACTTTTGGAAAGTCATTTTTCAATAACTTTGCAATTTTTTTCCATGCTGTCAGCTAGGGCATAATTGGGTATGGACACGTGGGCAAATCGACTTTCCAAAAGTCAGTTTTGCCTTTTCAACTTTTTTTGTTTGTTTGTTGCGCCCTTGTATTCTGTGTGCTGACTGGCGCATTGCCAGTCAGCTGTCTGTATTGACACACGCTTTATTTTTTTATTTTTTTTTAAACCAAATTGAATTTTCAAAAGTCGATTAGGTACCCTTCTGTATTTTTTGGGGCAATCGTACATATTTGTGTTTTTTTGCTTATTTGTTTATTTATTTATTAATTTTGTAAAAAAACTCACATGGAGACGTAGAACGATGAGAGAGAGATTTTGAAATTGTGATGCAAGAAGAGACTTGAAAAGCAATACTAGGACAGGTGACAAATAGAGTAAATGGGTTCAAAAATAAATTATAGTATAGATGTGATTTTTAGTGAAATTAATTATTTTAGAAAATAACATGAAATACTAAATAAAAGGAAATTACATATTTAAAAAATGAAATAAAAATAAAAATATAAAAATATTATACTATAGCCAAAAAGGAAAAAGAAAGTTAAAAAGAAATATAACTCATACAATTTCAACATCTCAATAGGATGTGAGTCCAATAATTTCCATTATTTTAATCATTTATTGACTAAACCTACAAATTGATTTTAGCAATTGCGAGATTTATATCATTTTTCTATATCAGCGTCAATTTTATTGGTAAATCAATATTTATATAAAAATATTTTATGGTGAATAAAAGTTGAATAGCCAAAAAAGAAGAAGAAAAAGAAGTTATAAGTTAACTCAAGACACTCTTGCTAAATGATCGGGATTTGAGTTTTGAGGGTTACAACTTTCTTTTGAAATAATACCTTAGTATTTTAGTGTTGAAGGGTAGAGGAACAAACCTATTATCTTAATAGATTAATTGAGTATTCAAAGGATCTCACACACTATCGTTCAAAAAATAAAATAAAATAAAATAATGTATTAATTATAACTAGTTATTTACTAGTACTATTTGTCACGACGTCCCAGAAGGCGTCTCGAGACCCCGAGGGGATAAAATATGTAATTTTTGAAAAATTTGGAATTTGGAGTTGCCACTAACCTAATTTTACACGGTACAATTAGAATACCTAATTTACTACTCAAAAACTCAAATAGATACAAAATTGACCCCTCATGTAAATCATCATGTTGTTAGGAATGGTCCTCACATTGAAAAGAAAAGAAAAGAGAGGTCCTACTTAAATTGGGGTGTCTACACCATTGATAAAGAGTTTTAGGCTAGTTTTCAACCTATATATTTTTTCTTATTTTTTTTTTTTTCTAAAAATACCTTTCTTTTAGATTGTCCTTTAATTATAAAACATAGAAACCATGGGTAAATAACTAATTTAATAAAATAATTTTAGTTTTAGATGTTTAAAAATTTTATATGACTTCTAAATTTTTAAAACTAAAACTGTTTTATTAAAGAAATAAATGTGGTATATTTAAAAAAACGGCGCACACATGACAAATAATAAGTTCCTGTTTGGACCATTTTTCGGAAAAGTACTTTTTACAATTATTTGTGTCAATAACTAATAGTGTTCAATTTACGCTTAAATAAATATTTATTTCCAAAAATATTTTTCTAAATAATTTAAAATAACTATTTTTTAAAAAAAATTTATGAAAAAATACATATGAAAAATAATTTCAAACTATAGATATAATAAATCATCTAAAAAAAGTACTTTTCTTATAAGTGGTTCAAAACGATTTGTAAATTAGTTAAATATACCACATTTGTTTCTTCTACCCTTATATCTATATTTAATTTATTTTTGTTTGAAGCCCTTTTGACATGAAACATCTGTGTTTGGCATCCACATTGAGCGAGCACCTGTCTACCAAACCCCACCCTTTTCCATGCAATGGGAAAGATTCACTCCAACATCTACCTCCCCAATTATATTTAGATGAAAAATCCCTTCCTCTGCATTTGAGAAGGCACAAATCTAAAATTCAAAGTCCCAAATATAAAGTGTTTTTTTTTTTTCTCGCTTGAATTTTATGTCCATTTCTTTTTTACCAATCCAACTTGAAGGCCAACTCGAGGGGGGAGGGGTTCAAAACAAGAGGAACCATGAGATTTGAAACACAGAACAAGTAAGGACATGAGGGAGTTTCGACTTCCACTGCTCGTGACAAAGTAGGCAAACTAGGGAATTATTAAAATGAAATACACAGGCAGAGACCACACTCTGTTCGAGTCCAGGGCATATTATGGTGGTCTAGTTTGAGCTGCAGCCAATTTACTTGTGCTGCATAAACAACACTTCCTCTCAGTCTTTCTTTCCAATCCCATGAGACATATTATAAATTCCGCGTCCCTGGACAAAGGCATATACACAACAACCATGTCACGAGAATTGCTGGGAAAATTTTATACTTCTCCTCTCTCTTAGATGCATGGCCTGGAAAACTATGAGTCGAACAGAGACTTACTATAAGAAACAAGGAGGTAGCCGCCAAAGCAAAAGGAATAGCAACTGAGGTGATCTTGTCATATGGGCCTTTCAGGTACGTATGCTTCTGGATGCTCTGGTAGTATTTTTGCTTTTCCAAAACCCTTTCTCGGGGTACGAAGGGTGGCTCTGACATCCTGCAACATAATTTCAAACTTAAGCACATGACATCACAGAAAAAAAAAACTACTTCCTCCAAAATATAAAAAGAAGCATAAAAGCAAACGCAAGAAGAAAAACTCTCCCTTTCAATTCATTTTCACAATTTTATTTATGTTTCTTTCCCCTAAAAATGAAAAGCCATCTTGCTTGGCTACCCTCTCCCTCTATTGATATTGCAAAGGTTTGATTTTGTTGGCTGCTCTCAGAGACCTTGTTAAATTGCTCTTTTGAGGCTACCCCCAATTAGGTTGCCAACTGATAGTGTACATCCGTCTATTAGCCCAGCATGATCCAAAGTGCACTGGCTGTCATGGGTATTCATTGTGTTGCAGCTGGTTCTGTTCTTGAAAATTAAGGCCAAGTAAGTGACAGCATACATATGCTAAATAAGCAAAAGGCTTATATGTTCAACCTAGCCCTACTGAGGGGTGTATTTCTAACATATACCACCAACCAGAGGTAGGCTTAGACCGAAACAAGCAAAGGACACAAATTTAGCTGCTTTATGGGCCTGCAAAGGCTCCACATATTATTCTCTATTCTATAATATTAGGGGAAGAAATTCTAGTCTCTTCCTTTTGGCTCTTTTCTAATTTTTGGTTCTAGATATTGATAAATGTTTTAAAAAATAATAATAATAATAATAACTTAGAGCACCCACTTACATTTATATTTTATACTTTCTTGAAACTAATAATTACTCAAATTTTTAAAAATAAATTTCAAAATTTTGAGATGAAATAATGCGTAATACTTGTATGCACATATCACGTGCTCAACCACCAATTTCAATTAAGAGAAGCATGTGCAGCAATAACCTTTTATCCAAATCAGGACCCAAGATGCCATGATAAAGCAAGATTGAATAATTGAAAGCAAAAGATTAGGTCGCAACAACAGATCGGAATATATTATAAGAAAAAACGGCCTTAAAAAAAATTTTCTAAGTAATGAAGATATCTTAGAATAGGTATGATGCAAATTCCTAATAGCAAGGCAGGACTTCAACAACTTGGATAATTGCAAATGAAATGTAGAGAAATCCTTGCTCAGTAACATCAAAAGATAGATGAAAAAGTCATTAGTCATTGCAAGCCAGAGACAATTGCAAGAGTTACTTTGATAACAAATTCCTACTTTTTAAGGATTACTTTATATCTACTTGTAAAAAGTTAGCTCTGCACATACTAAGCTGGAAGAAAATCCTGAAAGTAAGAAGAATTGTCCACCATTATTTCTGGAATGTCACAGGAAATGGAGAGAAGACCTACATTTCCTATGAGAGAAGCCCTACATTTTGTCAGACAATTGGCACCCACATAGTCCCCTTTTGGAAACATGTAGAGAGAATGTTACTAGGGGCTTTCATCTGCCCTTGAATGCTGAAGTATCAGCTACTGTGGATGGTGAAATCTGGGGTTGCCCAAGAAGACTAACAAGGGCAATTGCTGAAATTAAGAATAATACTACTTTTTAGCCTTGTTCTGTGCAGGAAGATAAGAGTGATCGGGACTGCCTCTAATTGCAAATCTTCACTCTTGACTCAGGTTGGTGATGCAGGGGAAGCATCAAGGCTTTGCAGCCATGGAGAAATTAGAAGAAATAGAAGGGATGAAGGAAAGGGAAGAGAGTGGAGAGGAGATGAATTCACGTTCAAATGTTCAATTCCAATTCAAATTCATCAATAACTGCTCACAACATGACTTTCTTGCACCATTTATAAGAAAGCCTAAACACATAAAATTATACACATACCCCTTAAACTAATTAAATTACAAACATACCCCTTAGAATACACAAATATTACAAAAAAACCCCTAAATACACATAATACTATATTAATTAAACTAAAAACGTAGTAAACTACTAACTAAACCCAACAATTATCAATTTGATTCTCCTTTAAGTAGTCTTCAATATGGATCTTCCCAAGGTCTTACTTCTTGCCCTACATCAGTTGGCATTTTTTGAGGAAAAACCATAATACAGTTTTTTTGTGGCATAAGGCTGGTTCAAGGATGTATTCCAAAACATGCTTTTACTGCTTGGATGGCTATGTGGAATCAGCTAAGTACTCTTGACAGGGTTGCTAATTGGGGGGAAATCCAGATAAAGACATGCCAATTATGCGATAGCCAAGATGAGAGCAAAAGTCATCTCTTTTTTACTGTTAAACTACAGTGAGCATTTATCAAAAAGTTATCAGTTCACTGCAACTCAACAGAAACTCCAGCAATTGAGATGATGAGCTTCAAAAGATTTCCAGTCTGGAAAACATCCTATCTGGGGTTTTATATAAAATTGCTTGAGTTGCCTCTATCTACAACATATGGAAGCCCAAGAATTCTGCTGTCTTCAGAAAAAATCTTACTATCCCTGATGCTGTGGGAATAAAGATATGGGAGGAAATGGAAAATGAGATTTTCGTTATGTTTGATATAAGGCCTTTGAGCTAAGGCTAGGTGTCACAGGGTGACAATGTAAAAAACAGGGGAGATAAAAACCGTATATGTAGCTGTATAGGGATTTGAATGGTAAAATTAAACTCTTTGAGTAAATAAATGTAATGTTGCTTTGTTGGACAAATGATAGAAGTAAGCCCTTTCACACAAATCATACATGTGTATTGTGGTGCTGGTTCTTGATGAGCTATTGCTTGGTGGCTATTTGTTATGTTTATAACCCATATGTACTCATGGTTGTGTGTAATATTACTCTCCCAGTTACACTGTGGTTTAGGCTACTAGGTGACATGCAATTGTGTTTGCAAGCTCGATCAAGTA
Source organism: Malania oleifera (assembly GCF_029873635.1). Classification (NCBI taxonomy): domain Eukaryota; kingdom Viridiplantae; phylum Streptophyta; class Magnoliopsida; order Santalales; family Ximeniaceae; genus Malania; species Malania oleifera. The sequence continues at coordinate 42,170,233 of NC_080418.1, read as the reverse complement.
AACATTGACTGACTTGATCGGGAGCAATTGACAAGTGTCACACAAGCTTTCTAAGTGACAAGGACCACCGTGGTTTAGGTGGCTAGTGCGGTTGTGTCTGCAAGCTTGATCAAGTAAACACTAACCGACTTGATAGGGAGAGCTATTGACAAGTGCCACGGGAACCCTCTCAGTGTCAAGACTCTTGGATTGGGATGCTCACAAGCAACGTTTACCTCAACAAAACCTAACAGATAAGGCCATAACACCTTAGCAATTATACACACAGTAATCCAAACCTAAGCCACGCCCATAGATCCAACACTAACTAAATTAATATTCATGGGTTCAAGCTCGCCGAGCACCGAGCAGACACGCACATCCTAACAAGAAATACAATCAGCTAAACTCGAGTTCAGCCCAACACTAACCAAAAAAGCAAGCTGCATCGAGACCTCACAAGGACACAAATATCCATAGAAAATCAATTATACAAACTCTCGCGCATCAAAGAACAGTACTGTAACCAGAACCAGATCAGCATAAAAATACACAGGCAAAAACCCTAGATCGAAGAAGGAGTCAAAGCGATAGGCAAAATCCTTATCTTGGGGGGAGAGAGAGAGAGAGAGAGAGAAATACTTGCGTGACGCAGAGAGTGTTGAGGAGAAGAAGGAGGAGACGGGGCAGCAGCTACCGGAGATGGGAGAAAAGTCGGTTAACGACTCTCGAACCTCTGTAATGGCGAAGTAGAAAGTGCGGACTGTGGAGTAAGAAATGGACGGACAGCAAGACCGCAACAGGGGTTTGGCCCGGTTGGGGTTGTCTCCGGTTATGTCTATCAGGTATTATACCTATGGCCAGTAAAAAGTCGCCATGTCATGATACTTTTTCTGTTAAAAAGAGTTGAAAGGGCTGCCTATTTCCTATAAAATATCTTATTTTAATATTTAAACTCATACCAAAAAGGGATAAGGGAGGAATTAATTTTTAACATTATCTATCACTTAATATTGGATATTTTATATTAAAAAATATATTTTTGATAAATATTATATAACAGGTATCGATTTTATTTTACTTAAGTATACATTAAATCTAATATATTAGTTTTAACATTTTTTAAAGTATTAACTACTAAAATATAATGGTGAAAGTTATATTTAATTTTACTTATATAAACACAGTTATCAAACTTTATTTAAAGATTTATTTTTTATTTTTTGAAATAACTTTATCTTATATTCTTTATTGATATTTATATTTTGTTAGATAACTAAATGACACTATTATCTTTTATAGTTTTGGTATTTGTTAGTGCACATAAAATCGAGTAAATTAAATTTTTTCAAAAACTTCTATAATTTTGGAAAACATAATCTTATGGACTTTCATGTATATCATTGTCTTTATTTTTGAGTCATAAGGTTGTCTTGAGTACATTAAGTATTTGTATGATGCAAAAATCTTCTGAATTGCATGCTTTTATAACTTGCAGGTTTGAGAAATGTTCTATTTATGGACAACATGTTGCCGAAAATTTGTTAAATTTCTTCCAAAATAATCAAAGTCATATACCATATTTGTGAGAATGATTATAGTGTGCTGAATGTTAAAATATTTTTGAAAGGATGAGTGAAGTTCAAATGAATTTTGAACTTCATTTTTAAATTTATTTTTACATGTATTAAGTGAAAATTCCATCAATAATGGACTCATTTGCATTATTTGATTCTTATAATTATTTTTGAGTCCTAAAGAAGCCATGTAAACCATTATCAACATCATATTCTATTTTTTCATACAACTATAGTATGATATAGATTGTTTGTGGGATGCATAAACACATTACATTATTTAATAATGATTATATGAAAATCTTGTGCACTATAAAATTCATTAATTACTTGTTGGATTATTGTGAACTCTTTATTGTAAACACCCAGGTTTCGAACATCTCTATGGAACATGTCCTATTTATAGTGTAGAGACCCAAACCTGTATAAGCAGGATTTGTTGACGAAGGATAACATTCGTCGACGAAGTCCTTCAGAGCCTCGTCGACGAAATTCAGAGTCTCATCAATGAGAAAATGCCGAGGGGTTTTGGGAGGTTCTCGGGAAATCCTCGTCGACGAAATTCAGGGCCTCATCGATGATTTGTGTGGTGGATTCGTCGACGAAGACGCCGCCTCGTCGACGAATTGGACTAGGTCAAAGGCCCTATAAATATTCCATTTAAGTTGCTTAGGCACTAAGCTTCTCCCAAAAGCTCTCTCTCTCTCTAACCTGCGAATCTCTCTCTCTCTCTCTCTCTCTCTAGGATTCTCAGTCGTTTGTCGTCCGTTTCCAAAAACGGAGGGTACTATGTGGATCAGAAGAGAAAACTCTACGAGTTTAGCGGATCGGATCGTCGTTTCGGAGATTTTCAGGTCTTTCCCAAAAATCGAGGTAGGGATTTGATCTTAGTTTTGATTGGATATTTGGATAGCAGTAGAAAACATAGTAAGGTTATGTTCTGTGGTTTTAGGTTTTCGGGATCCCGCGTTGTCGATTTGGATCGTGTTCGTACGAAATTTCGTTTCGAGTATAAGGTAAGGGGAATTTGATTGCAACAGCATTTTTAGAAAACTAAACCACTAAAAAGCCAGTGTATGTTATTATGTATGATTTAACCATTTATTTGCTAAATTTTACCGAGTAGAAATGTTGGTTTTACGATTTTACGATTTTTGGTAAAAACAAGGATTTCGGCGTATGATCTCCAAACTTTACAAAAATCAGTTATTTGCATTTATACTATAGTAGGAGATGCTTGAATCCTTTACTTATTCATTTAAATGATATTTACTTGATTTCTATCATTTAGCGGATTTTGGATTAAACTTGTATGATATATGTTGAAATGAAAATGAATGGATTTTCTATACTATTGATATAGAATATGGGAACGAAGTTCCAATTTGTTATATTGGGAATGTGATAAACAGAGGCCAGTGATGCACCGAGTTGAATCAGTAAACAAAGAGGGGGAAACTGAGTGGAAAGGCACCGATTTGAACCCAATGTGATTATCTGAATTTGTGAAAAATACTGGAATTGCACAGGTTACTGTTTTGCTATAAATTGTATATATGATAGTGGAACCATAGCTTGTGACCAAAAGAGGTTGAAAGAAACTTCAGTAAAAGGGGTTGAAAAATACTCCAGTTCGGGGGTTGAAATAAACTCCTAGGGCTAGGTACTGATGCTAGCAGTACAATGCAACTATACATGAGAAATCAGTATGGGTACGTTAGATGGTCGACTTGCGAGGAGTTAGTAAGTTGCTGGTAAAAATAAACCAGGGGGCGGTCGGATCATAAAAGATGCTCGACTTTTGTCTGCACGAACAAGACACTGTCAGAGGCAATCAGTGCACAACCCGTGCCATGAGGTAAATAGGCAAACTGTCATACCAAGCTGGAGTTGTTCTAATAGTCATATGCATGATTTAAATACTTTATGTGCAAATGAATGTTATGTGATACAGTATTATAAACAAATGTTTTGAATGCATGAGTTTTTATTAAAATATGCATGTACGCAGTCACACACTGTTGTAACTCCTTCTTCCTTACTGAGAGGTGTCTTACCATATCTTACAACCTTTGTTTTTAGGTCCATCAGTGCGTTGGTCCTAGTAGTTAAAGGACTAGGGAGATTATTTTGGTTAGCTTACGTAAGCATATGAATTTTGTATTAAACTTGGATGAAGTTTCTTTTTGGAGGGTTGTAATAATGAAAATTATTCTAAGTCCGAATTTATGTAAATTATGGATGAATTAGTAAGCTCTGGTATAAGTCTAGTAGAAATCCCAATGGATGTTTATGTTTTTCCGCGACATTTACATCATGATTTTGTATAATTTATACATGTATGTCCCTGTTTAGGGCGGGTTGTTTCCATATCTTGAACATGTATAGGTATTTGGTATAAGTGCGTGACACCTGGGTCCATATAAAAAGGGTCAGGTCGTTACATATAGGGGAAATGCTACCAAAATTTCTCAAAAATGATAAAACTTAGCTATTTAAAATAGTGTCATTTTTTTTTTTAACTTTGTTCGAATGTTCGATTATTTTTCTATCAAATCATTGATACTTATAATACGTATATGGCCAAAAATCGTATACTAATTTTTTATTTTTTATAATTCTTAATTTGTAGGGTTTGCGGTTGTCACAACATCAACACGATACCATGCACTGCAGTAGGATGCAGCTTTTGATTTTGTTTGTTTGTTTGTTTGTTTTTTTTTTTTGTTATCTGAACATATGAGATTCATGTATAAAACATTCAGAATTTGTATAATGTATTTGTATTTGATTTTGATTTAGAATTTTTAATAATTTATGAATCTTTTTAATTATTATGGTTTAATGTTATCTATGCAAAAAATGTAATTACAAATTTTCACAAGAATTAATGATTAAAAAAATATTAATTTTAAATTATTAGTGATGATTTGAAAATCATTACTAATAATTGTGTATAGATATTAGTGAAGGATCAAAATCGTCACTAATATTATGCTATTAATGACGAATTTTGATCTTTCACTAAAGGTCAAGTATTAGTGATGGTTTTGATCATTCACTTAAGCCCAACTATTAGTGATGAATTATGATCTTTCACTAAAGGCCAAGTATTAGTGACGGTTTTGATTCTTCACTAACACTCTACTATTAGTGACGGTTTTAGGATTCATCACTAATAGTAGAGTATTAGTGACGGTTTTGATCCTTCGCTAACACTACACTATTAATGTCGACTTTGAAATTCGTCACTAATACCCTTTTATTAGTGACAAATTTGTGTCGAACCAATATAGAATTTATAGTGACGATATTAGGGTTATAGTGACAGTTATAATCTGTCACTAATACTACATTATTAGTGACGATTTCAAAATTTATCAGTAATAATTAGTAGTAACGGCAGATATAGCAACTAATTTAAAACTATCACTAATACTTATAAATTCGTCACTAATAGTATTAGTGACGATTTTATGATTATTAATGACAGTTTTGATCTTTTACTAATTACCTTATTTTTTGTAGTGATCATAAGAGAGTGCATATATTTGAGCTTTTAAGGTTGTACATCTCTACTTGTATTTAGAAGCATGTTTATATGTAAGAAAAATATTTTTAATGTACCGGTTGGGTTCAACCCAAAAATTGAATTGGGGAATCTCAGCACCGTAAGCGAGACCTATTGAGTTCAGCTTGTAAATTGAATTGGATAGTTTTCGCCCCGTAAGGGAGACCAGTTGGGCACAACCTGGTAATTTGAGCTAGGGTTTACCTTGCCCTGAAAGGAAATATTGTAATGACTTCTGCTCCGCTCATGTAAGTGAGCAAGGATAGTGAAATCCTTAGGGGGTGTGCCTAAGGTGGGAACATAGGCTGGTTTGGCCGAATCTCGATAAATATCATGTGTTGCTCTCTCTCTCTATCTCATTTAGTTACTGTACTTTAAATTTCCATATGTGTATGCTTGTTTATTCATATTTCTAATTATTTGCATACACACTTTTATTTAAATGAGATATGCTGCACGTGTATGTTCACACTTATAGCTTAATCATTTTACATATATGACCATAATTAAAATGGGATATGATATGTGGTGAATTGAGGTAAATGTTTAATTTAACAAAAATGTTTTAAAATCCAATTCACCCCTTCTTGGGATCGCACCAATTTCAACACAAAATAACATCCAAATATTCAAAATTCAAAATTTGCGCAAGGTGTCCCAAGCCAAACTGTCGACGATTTCAAGCAGTATGTAAATTGCCTGTTTCACTGCACTGCTGCACCCTGATTTCCTTTATGCTTTTCCTTAGAATGTGAGCCACATTCATAACAATAACTATAAAAACTAAGAAAATGCCAAATGAATAGAGGCAAAACACTTTAATACATGTATGCAAAAATAAGAGAGATTCAAAATTGTAATAACTGTCATGAAATTAAAATTATGAGTCATACAATGAAATTGTGGGAAAGGGTCGTTGAACAAAGATTAAGGCTAGAAACGAAGGTCTCAGAAAATCAATTTGATTTTATGCCTCGGAGATCTACCACAGAAGGTATATATTTTTTAAGAAGATTAATGAAAAATTTAGGGAAAAGAAAAGGGATTTGTATATGGTATTTATTGACTTAGAGAAAGCATATGATAAGGTACCTAGAGAAGTTTTATGGTGGGTTTTAGAAGAAAAAAACAAGTATATGTAGTAGGTATACTTGTAAACACCCCATTTTGTCCTGGGCCAATATAACAAAATTATACAAATTTTTATTCCATAAAATGAAGAAAAAATAGAAAAATATGAAGTACAAGGAAATGAATTTTACATTGAAAAAGAATAAAAAAAAAAGAAGGAAAAAATCAATAAAGAGGTGGGCTAGCATCTTCAGCTCTAAAATTCAAGCTTGCAAAAAAGGACTCAATAATTAGACATGTGAAGAATATGTGAAAATTGAAAGTAAACACAGATTGATTAAATTTAATACTGATTAGTCAATCAGTATTAAGTAGAATGGTTCCCAAGCCTATAAATAGAGGCTTTCTGAGGGTGAGAGAAAACACAGATAGAGACAGAAGAGCATACATGTAATTGTGAGTGAAAATCAGAGTGTGGATCGTTGAGAGACTGTAATCGAGAGTGAGCAATAGAGCTTGAAATTTAGAGGAGAATTTGTGAAAGAGAACTTGTCCGAGTTCAGACAGAGGAGATTGGAGTGCGAGAGTTAATTTTTGAGGTTTGAAGATTGCAGAGGGCAATTAGAGAAGAATCGAAGGTTGGTATCAAGCTTGAAGACAGAAGGTTTGTCAAATTTTTAAAATTTTAGGAGAGGTTTATATCTTTTTGCTCAAATTTAAAAGAGGTCAATGTCTTTTATCCTTTAATGTAATATAACATCATAATGCAATGTAATACATCAATAGTCATATTATAATGAATTATAATTGATATTAATGTGTGAATTAGAATTTGCCTAGTTTGCTAATATCGGACATTTTAAATTATATATAATTTCTCATATAATATAAAATAACACTATAATAACTAAATGACCAAAGTATATTAATATGTTATTTTTTATATATGTATGAATATATGGACGGTTGTATGCGTACAAGCACGTTTATTCTCATGGACGTGTATTATGTAAGACCGACCGTTTGTATACGTATGTCTATGGTGAGCGATGAGTTATTTTTTATTGTGTTACAAATTGAATCTAATATGAATCTAGTGGACCAAAAAAAATTATGAGAAAGCAATAAAACTTTTAAGTGACATTTAGTAATTGGGAATTCAAATTAGGATTTGAGTTGAGTGGTTCTAGTTCCTAATGTTTGGTTTGTGATTCCATTCCGCAAGAATTAAATTCCTCTTTTAACCCACTTTTTGATTCTTATCTCTTAGCTCGTACTTAAGTTTGTAGTAATATTATACTCAATTCTTGTTTATTGTAGAAATTTGATTCCTCTTTTAGCTTACTTTTCGATTCTTATCTTTTTAACTCGTAATTAAATTTTGAATTATGAAAGTAAGTATTGTGCATGTTAGTAATTACCGTACATGCAACACACATATTGTCATATGACTGTTAATTTATTGTATTATTATTTTAGATAAGAACTATTAGCACTCCAAAAAGTGCTATTGGCACTCTACATTTATTTTTAATATATTATTAAATGACAAATTTACACCTCAAGCTTCATTTTTTTCACCCTCCATTTCCACTTCACAAGTGAAGAAAAGGGACAAATCTGTCATTTAATTATGTGAGAAAAAAATGATAATGATGTTTTTTAGAGTACCAATTGCACCTCTTTAATTTAATATGATAAATAAATAAAATATTAATTATTAATGTCATTGAATATAAACTATAATAATAAAGTTTGATGATTTTATAATACACAAAAGAATATTATGTAATGAAATATAATAATATTATATAATAATTATTTATTTTATTCATTAATTTACAAAAAAATTTTATACCATGTAGTAGAATAATTTATAAATTAGACCCATTCTAATTTTATGTCCGCATATACTAAACATTATATTATAATTCTAATTTTATTTTTTGTCAAACTAAACATGAGAGTGAATCTAACATTTCATTTTCTATTCCAACTTTAATCGAGCTAAATGATACCTTATTAATTTAGATCAAAATTAGAATTTGGTTTCGGACTAAGTTGAAATCAAGTGTGTGAGAATGCAATTTAAAAGAAAATTGAAATTGAATTCTTATAAACAAACAACATGAATCAGAGCTACGTACCATTCTATTTTCAATAAAAATTGATTTGAATTACCAAACCCCCACCTTAATTATTTATTTACTAGCAGAGATCTCCTCGCTATGCTTGAGGATAATTTTAATAATTTTTTTTAAAAAAAATTTAACAACCAAATTTAAATTATGAGTAAAAAATTATTGGACGTTGGCATTTTGATAACATTGACAAAATTAATGAACACTTATCTATAATTTGATTTTTTTTCATCTAATATATAATAAAATTCATAGGTGAAGAATGGTAGGCATCTCATATGATTATATGAAATTGTGTAAATATAATTATTCAAAATTAAGTAATTTTTTGTTTTGAAATTCATCTAAAAAAGTGTCTTCCAATCACGATTGATTGTTTAGGTATATTTGTAAATATAGTAAATAATATGCGAAGTATAATCGAGTAAATGCTGATAATGATATTATTAATAGTAAAAAAATGAATAGTGTGTAATTAAATATACTGACGTTATATAACAATTATCAATTTTATTTATTAATTTAAAAACATTTTTTTATACCATGTAGTAGCATAATTTATAAATTAGACTCATTTCGATTTTTATGTTGACATATTTTAATGTTGTGACAAACTGAACATGAGAGGGGATTCGACACTTCATTTCTAATTCTAACTTTAATCATGAGCTAAATACTACCTTAATATTTTAGATCAAAATTAGAATTTGGATGTGGACTATGTTGGAATTAGTAGTGTGATAATTCAATTTAAATGCAAATCAGAATTATATTCTTATGAACGAACGACATGAATTGGAGCTAATCATTTGATTTCAATTTCTCAAATTGACTTTGAATTACCAAAGCCTATCTTGAGTATTCACTAATTTATTTACTCAACTATTTTGCAAACACTGCATGAGGTGAGGGAGTTAAGTACACAAACCCTTTAACTCATTCTAACAAGAGATGGAGAATTAAAAAATTAGAAAAAAGAAAAGAAAAAGAAAAAAAAGAAAGGATTGTGCTTGTCTGTGCTAATTAATCAATTCTTCTCAAAAGGATGGAAGAGAGAAGAACAAATTAACCTAGAATTCAAAGTCAGATTCTTCTCCTCCTACCATATTTAACACGCCACCAAAACTAGAATTATGGTTCAGGGCCTCTTACTTCCTTTATAAATTTTTAATTTTGGAGAACTAATGGATGGAAGACCACCTCTTCATGCCTAAACACATGCCTGTGATATGAATAATTCCACATGATAATCTCCATATTTAACAAATCATACCCAATGAAATCCTCTCGTATTACCTCTTTCTCTAACACCAAAAGATTAAGAATATTTTGTTGGTGTGTTTTCAGTAGTATTTTCTTGGAACAAGCCATGATTTCAAATCGTTGCGCTGCATGCAAGTACTTGAGAAGAAAGTGCGCTTCTGATTGCATTTTCTCTCCCTATTTTCCTTCTAACAATCCTCAGAGATTTGCTTGCGTTCACAGAATCTACGGTGCCAGTAATGTTGGAAAAATGCTGCAGGTAATTAGGTAGTTGTTTTATTGTTATTACTAAAAATTCATACATATGTTTAAAAAATAAGGGTGGAAGAACTAAGAAGTTGCAACTACAAACCTACACTTTTAAAATTAATTCTTTAGATTTATTTATCTTTAATCCATAAACTCATCAACTACTTCTGGGACACCTATAACGGTAATTCCAGTCCTGGGTGCCCACTTAAATACAAGTTTAATTGCATGTCCCAAAGCATCGATGACCGCTCCGGTGCTCTGGGCAAATCACCACCATTCATTTGGTGGATCCATTCGCTTTGAGCGACTAAAATTCCATCAAATCAATGACGAGGATGTGCTCGACACACGTGTGATTGTATATAATGACGATGATGGTATGGTTATTGTTTGATGTGAGGTATGAGCAGCAAGTGCCAGCAGATCGGCGAGGGCAGGTGGCGGATACGCTGTATTTTGAGGCGCAATGCAGAATACAAGATCCAGTGTACGGGTGCGTAAGAACCGTATGTCAACTGTACCAGCAGATACAATGTACAGAGAGTGAGGTAGCCAAGACACGAGCGAAGATTGCCTTCTTCCAAAATGCGCAAGCCCAGTCTTGCGTTTCCTATGCAGATCCCACGCCTACCTTCTCTCCTTTCATGTTGGACCAAGCAGGCACCACTACCCGCTACCCACACTTCGCTACTTAATTCCTTCTTCATTTTTTCCTTTTCCTTTTGGCGGGTTGGTTGATGTTAGTTCTTCATTAATGTTGTTTGTTTGTTTGTTTCTTTTAAATATTTTGACCTTTAATAAATTTAATATGGACAGTCTGCATCTTTTTTTTTTTTTTTTTGTAAAACAAAAAAACATTTTAATGAGATTTCAATTTCAATTTTGAATTGCCAAAAATACACCTTGATGTTCCTTTTTTTTTTTTTATAATTTAATTTGGGTTACCGTTGCATGAGATGAGAATCATTAACTCATACCCAAATGAGAGGATAAAATTTGGGAGAAAAAGAACAGAATTATAAGTATCCATGTGGACTTGTGATGTTACGAACCCGTAATTTCAAGCATTTTCCTTATACAAATGAACTCCTTTTTTTTGTTTTAAGTGAAAGAATAAATTAACCCATTCAAAGTCAAACACCACTAATTTCAACTCCTCTCCTCCTACCATATATTAATTACGTCTCCAAAACTATAATTTTGATGCATAACTAACTCCTCAATTATAAGAAACTAGCAGCTCAAAGGCAATGTCCTCTTGCCTAATTAGTAATCACATGCCCCGACATGAATAAAATCATTTAATATTCTCACTAACTAATGTGTGACATTCATCTACTAGAATAGCGTATGAATGACTTATTTCAACAAAGAACTTGTAGCCTATATTAACCCATTCTTCTCAAAAGGATGGGGGAGAGAAGAACAAATTAACCCAAAATTCATAGTCAACTTCTTCTCCTCTTACCATATTTAACACGCCACCAAAACTAGAATTATGGTTCATGAACCCTTACTTCCTTTATAAATCTTTAATTTTGAAGAACTAATGGATGGAAGAACACCTCTTCATGCTTGTGATATTAACAATTCCACAAAATAATCTCCCTATTTAATAAATCATAACCAATGAAATCCTCACAGCAAACTCATACTCTCTTTTTCTAACACCAAAAGTTGAGAATATTTTGTTGGTGTGTTTTTGGGTGGATTTTCTCGGAACAAGTCATGATTTCAAATCGTTGTGCTGCATGCAAGTACTTGAGAAGAAAGTGCACTTTTGATTGCATTTTCTCTCTTTATTTTCCTTCTAACAATCCTCAGATATTTGCTTGCGTTCACAGAATCTACGATGCTAGTAATGTTGGAAAAATGATGTAGGTAATTAACTAGTTGTTTTATAGTTATTACTAAAAATTCATATATATTATTATTATTTTGTTTAAAAAATAAGGGTGGAAGAACTAAGAAGTTGCAACTACAGACCTACATTTTAAAATTAATTCTCTATATTAATTTATCTTAATTTATATTATCTTTAATTCTTAAATTCATCAACTACCTCTGGGACACCCGAAATGGTAATTCCCGTCATGGATGCCCACTTAAATACAAGTTTAATCTTACAAGGAGAACCAAAGCCCGAAGCATCAACCACCGCCCCACAGGACAAACCACCAACATTCATTTGCTGGATCTATCCACTTATAGTGATTAGACTAAATTTCCACCAAATCAATGACGAGGATGTGCTCGATTTAACTTACACCCAAATGAGAAGATACAAAAATTTGGGAGAAAAAAATAAAATAAAATGTATCTATGCAAAGAATCATGCCATTCTTCATAGGTCCCTCGATTATCATGAATCCATGTCCCAGTACAAAAGAGGAGGGCAGAAGGGTCCACAGGCCTTCTTCTCTCTCTCTTGTGCTGCGATGTGGACTTGTGATGTCACAAACCCGTAATCTCAAGCATTTTCCTTATACAAATGAACTATTTTTTTTAAGTGAAAGAATAAATTAACCCATACAAAGTCAAACACTGCTAATTTCAACTCCTCTCCTCTTACCATATTAATTACATCTCAAAAACTAGAATTTTGATGCATAACTAAGTCCTCAATTATAAAAAACTAGCAGCTGAAAGGCAATGCCCTCATGCCTAATTAGTAATCACATGCCCCGACATGAAAAAATTCATTTAATATTCTCACCATGTCATTTATCCACTAGAATAGCGTATGAATGACTTATTTCAACAAAAAAACTCGTAGTCTTCATGAAGTGAACCCTAACATCTAAGTAAGTTTGTTTCCTTTTTTTTACTAAACCAATCTTCTATTCTTGAACAACGGATAGTCTGGTTTGATATGCCCTGGTTTCTTGCAATGATAACATATTGGAGGTTCATTCTTGCTTTTATTTTCCTTCTTACTCGTCTCTCATTTTTTAGATTTCTTTTTATTGAACTTCCTAGGAAATCTCTTATTTCTTCTATAGAACTTACCTAGTCTCTTAGTGATGAATGCTAATTCATTTTGATCTAAGTCACTTGTCTCACTTTCTTCTTCACTAGAACTGTGGCTAGAAGCTTTTAAAGCAACAGATCTTTTATGCTTTTGATGTAGGACGGGAATGGTCGACCTATGTCCTACGATTCAACCCTCACACAAGCACATACACTTAAACACTTTAATTTAAGAATTTAATTATTCGAACATAAACACAATAAATCATGTTTTATTTCACATGTTCAAGGATTTTGAAAAGGTGTATGACTTGTCTAGCAATTAAGTCCCGATTGGTTCTTTCACAAAGGAATCAAGTTATATACTGAAAAGTTGTTATTTCAAAGATTCAAGAATAAAAGTTCTATGTTAGCAAACTAATATTCATACAATTAATTTTAACTAGCAAGTACCAATATTGCAATCTATGGATCAAATGGGCTATTCAAAGATGTGATTTTAATCTACTAGCAAGGGTTCACAAAATATAAAAAAAATTCAAACACAAGTATTGAAGTTACCAAGATATTGGTTTGGATGACTTGACGTTGTTCCACACGTAGTTAGGTCAAACTGTTGGTCCTTTGTACAAGCTTTGAATCACAAGATGAACACAGCAATGAAGTGTAGATGATGATCGTCGTGTGGGTGTATGAAGACGTTGGCCGTGTGGTGTTGATGGGGGCCGTGAGAATATTAGATGGAGGAGGGGTTGATGGAGTCGTTGGATAGTTTAGTGGTCTCTCACCACTTGATCTCTGGAGAGAACGCCGTTGCCTCACACTACTCACTCACAAGGAGAGGAACAAGCTTTACAAGTTCAAGCAAAGAGATGCTTCTTCAATATTCAACTTCAACTTCATCCCTTGTTCTTACAATAAGAAAGCTATTTATAGGCATAGCCTAGGAGACAAAGCTTTAAACACTCAACAACTCTCAACAATTTTCAACAACAACTCTCAATAACTTTCAACAATAACTCTCAACAACTTTCAACAACTATTAACCTAACACAATTAATACTTACTAAAAGAACAAGGAACTCCAACTCATAAGCACACAAGTCAAGCTTAGTTGTCTTGCATTATTACAATTCAAATTTGAAATTTAAACACATTCCAAAAGGAAGGCCAAAACCGTGTGGGACCCATTGGAGCCATGTGGGGGCCACATGGGTTTTGAGTTGGACTTTGCTTCAATACTTCACTTGGGTCTTCAAGCATGGTCTTCAAGCACCTATTAATCTTGAAATAACATATACACGAAAAATATAAATTAACACAATAGCAAAGTCTTCACATAAAAAAAATTTTCCATCAAAGAAGTAGATGATCTTCAATTAATCCCATGTGTTCCTGCAAAATAGATATAAACAATAGTGGACATCTGGAGGTCGTCCACGTGTCACCATGTCAGCAAAGGAGTGGAGATCGGGTGGTTGTCTATGTGTCATCATATCAGTAAAAGGGATACATAAGGCATGTTGATCCCCATCAGCTTTGGTTCAGGATTCCTTTCTTTTAATGCCATTTCATAGGTAAGAAGTGAACCTATGAGTTCATCTAAAGATGTAGTCTTAAGGTTTCTACCTTCAGTAATAGCTATAGCATTTGGTTCCCATATTGAAGGAAGGCCTCTTAGGATTTTCCTAATCATTTCGTAGGTAGTATAAGTTTTCCCTAAGGCACTTAAGGAATTTATTATGTGGGTAAATCTGGTGTACATACTTGATATTGTTTCATCAGAATTCATCTTGAATGCTTCATATTCACTTGTTAACATATCTATCCTATTGTCTCTAACATCAATAGTTCCTTCATAGTTACTTCCAATTTGTCCCATATTTCTTTAGCCATTGTGCATGCCATGACCCTATTAAATTCGTTAGCATCTAAGGCACAGTATAAAGCATTAAAAGCGCTTGAATTGATTTGAAGCATTTTATAGTCTAAATCAATCGTATATCCTTTTTTTCTTTTGGAATCTGTTTTCCATCAACAATTTTAGTGGGAATAAGGTCTCCATCCATAACTACTTCCCATGCTCTCCAATCCATGTGTTGGAGATAGATTTGCATTCTCTTTTTCCAAAACGTATAATTATGTCCACAAAAAATTGGGGACGAGTTGAGGATTGGCCTTCATCGAAGGGTGCTACTCCTATATTTGCTATTCAATCTTTTTATAGTTTCTTGTTAGGAATTACTATAACCCACTCTGATACCAATTGAAATTAGGAATAGCTTCCCAAGAGGGGGGGGGGGTGAATTGGTTTTTTAAAAAATTTCTTTTAGAATTAGTTCTTTTAAGTTATCAATCTTAGAAACACTCACAATCAATCACAACAAGATCAAACTTTTAATTTTAAGTAAACAATATATGTGTGAAAATTTGCTGCACTCAATATAATCCCTGTATCACAAGTATTCTTCTTCCCAATGTTCAGTTTTTAAATAAACATTCAGATTAATAGGTCAAGGACAATCAACCAACATAGTCCCTTTCGGTTTCCGCAATCAATGCTGATTTATCCAAAACGAATTACCTTTCGATCCATTTAACAACCAAACATTCAGGATTAAATATTAAAAACAACCACGCAGATTATATCCTTGAAAAATAAAGAGTAGAGTAGAGAAAGAAGAACACAAGGATTTTTACGTGGTTCGGTTTCAACATAGCCTACGTCTTCGCCCTTGGCCAAACCGCCAAAGGATTCACTATCACTGTTCCTTTAATAGTAGGAACAAAAAAAATTACAAGTACTCCTTTGGTAAGGCTAGAGCCCGCCATCTCCAAACTTTTCTCCCTTTGTTTAGTCCAACGATTCAACACTCAAATCGTCAACAAGCCCTTTACAATGATAGAGAAACAATATGTACAAAAACTTGCTCCTCAAAGAGCTGATTAGTACAAGTTTAAAACACTAATATACTTTAGTAAATTCAGAATATGAATTTTCAGAATGAAGCTCTTAGAAATTAATTGCCGTGGATATTTCTCAATGAAAGAATTTGCAACTTCAAAGATCAAACACAGTGAGAGTTAGCAGGAACTTCTTATTTTCGAGCAAGGATGTGAGCAATATGAGGTGCTTTCAAAATTTCAGAGTAAGAGAAAGTATGACAGCAGATTGTGAGCTCTTAATAATCTTGGTGTATAATTCAATAAGTCTTAAGGGTATTTATAGATGTATAAAACCTCTTTGCTTGTTCCCAAGGAATACTCAGACTTGTTTCCATAAAATAAACTTATTTTAGTTTCCAAATTTTTGAATTTCAAAAGTTATATCCATTGGGAAACAGAAAATTGTCGCGAGGCAAATGACTGTGAAGTCCTTGACAATCGTCTGTCTATTAAATATGACAGTAGAAATCATAGACAGAAAGGTCGCAATCATCTATCCCTTGAGTGGCAGTCGTCTGTCATCAGAATATAAGGTGCCAGTCGTCTGTCTATAAGATGACAATCGTCTGTCCATGTAAAATATTTGAGCCTTCTAGTAACATATATGGTGGACAGTCGTCTAATGAAAGTTTCACAGAATTCTCACCTTTCACTGATAGTCGTTTGTGGAAGCCTTGACAGTTGTCTGTCAGGCTTCTGTGTTTCAATTTTAAGCCTTTAAATTTAGTCAGTCGTCTGTCTATAATCCCACAGTCGTCTGTCAATTGAAAAATTTCTTTCTTTAATCATTTTTTGATTTCTCTCTCATTTTACTTGGAATATAAATTTGTTTTAACTTTGAAAACATGTTCCAAGTTATTTTTTTATGATCTCTAAGTTTTTTTTGATTAAAGAGCTTCAAAATGAAAACTTCATACTTGAATAAACTTAAAGTACTTTCAAAGACTTGTCATAGTTTCTCAAAACTCTCCTTTGCTCTGATCTGAACTTTCTTTGTGGCTAAAATCTGATTTCTCAAAATATTTTGAACTTTGAGCTCTCATGTTGTTCTACTTTAATCATCATGCTCTTATGGTCTTCAAACTTTAATCCATGCTATCGGTTATTGATTCATGCTTCATGAGTACCTTCAATATGAATTCCTGAGAAAACACAACACTCAACTAAAGCATATTAAATCCTACTTGTTTGTTAGCATCAAGATGGAGTATCAAACCTAGTAAGGCCAACATATATATATATATATATATATATATATATATATATATATATATATTAAAATATTAAATCGGTCAACCGATTTAACCGAATTTTGGTTCAGTCAGTTTTGAGTTTGGTTGATATGGAATTTGGGTTTGGTTTGAATAATGAGATTTTTTAACCGAATCGAACGAATGCTCATCCATACCAAGGAGAAAGTATTCACCATGAATAGTAAAAGATTACGAAAGTAGTCTCACTCTCACCCAAATCCCAAATAAACTTATTTTTTCTTATAGACCACTATACAACTATAGCTTATAATATTTATGTAAGTCCTATGACTAGCACTAGGTAGACATAAATAATGTGGGACTCCAAATATGAGCAAAAAACACAAGAAACCTCAACAAATATCCACCTTGTTATGAATTTTGCTCCTTCACCACCATGCTCCTTAAAGGTCTTACCTCATTTTGAAAAGAAATCAAGTTCAAGTAATGCACAAACTTGATTATATGAATTGGTTTAGTCAATGTAGCTACAAGATTATCTTTTGTACCAATCTTCTTCACTTTCATTTTAGCTTGGTGATAACCTCTTGAACAAAAGCGATACTTGACATCTGTATGCTAGTCCTCTCATGGCACATATGATCTTGGATCAAGTGTATAGTACTCTGACTATCATAGTAAATTGTACTTCAATCTTTATCAACTCTCATGTCTTTAACCAATGATTTAGCCACCAAATTTCCTTCACTACTTCTAAAAGAACCATGTACTCTGCCTTAGTTGTTGACAAGGTTACTATTGATCGCAAAGCTGCCTTGCAATTGATGTTATTTCCAAGAAAAGTTAAAACATAACCTATCAAGGACCTATGCTTGCCCAAGTCACCTGAATAACCCAAAACTGAATATCCTATAATACCAACAATTGTCTTTCACAAGCCATAAACCAAGCCATAATCCATTTGATTGCCTTGTTGTGCCTCTTCCTAGGGCAATGCATATATTTGCTCACTACACTGATAGCCGACTCACTCTAAAAATCTTAGAGAATAACTACCAAATATAAGAGTGTCACCAAGTAGTATTAGGGAATTCCCTAAATCATTTCCGTAGGGAACGATATGTTTAAGTACGTTCAAATTTAACTATTATTAAAAATAAAGAAGAGTTAAGCACTATGATTAATTAAAATGTTTGAAAAGTAAGGTGAACTCCCAAGAGGGGGAGTGAATTGGGTTTCTTAAAATTTATTTGCTTACTTTGTATTTAAAGATTCCTTAGTTGAAATTTAATCTCAGCAAGATATATACTTTCAGCAAGTTATCAATAATCACAATACTATTGATGATCAATTAAGTTTAATAAATATTCAATCTCAAGTTTAAACCTTTGATGTTAATACTCAACTGATTAAATTTCAAAAATCAAATTATAATGATTTATAAATAAAACTCAGATTTTAAATTCAAAACTTAGATTTTATTCCTTTACTTCAATTAATGAAATATAAGTTTTAGATATTTGATTTTTGAAAAACTTTAATTTTAAGAAACCTTGCAGCTATTTTGATATTCAAAAATCAGAACTTTGATGATTTTATCAAACCAAACAATTAACTAATGCGATGGGGATCGACATGCGTTATGTAATGATCCGAACAATAATGGTATTTAAATAATAAAGAGGGAAGAAAATTGAAACAGAAACAGAAGGAGGCAGCAGGCTTCGTCGACGACATTGCACTTTGAATATAATAACTCGAAAGATTTTTACACAAGGCCTCATTGATGAACACAGGGAGTTCGTCGACGAGTGCATAAGTAGGCCTCGTTGACGAAGCCACGCCTTATCAACGAGAAGATACCGAGAGGGGTTTTGGGGTAGTCTGAATTTCGTCGATGAGGAGGTAGGGTTTGTCGACGAAATTACTTAAGGACTCATCAACGCGATGACGTGTCTTGTCGACTAATCTGACTCTATAAATGGCACAAACTCAGATTTTTCAGCATTATTTGGCGCAAAACACTTCCTTTTTTCTCTCTCTACGCCCCTATCCCCTTCTCTCTTTGATTTCGACTCCGTTTCACGCCGAATCGACGATCTGAAGCCACCACGACGCTCCTGACGAAGTTCTCTACAAGTCTGCCAGAGTGGATCGTCAGTGGAAGAGGTTTGAAATTCGTCCCAAATTCAGAGTAAGGTGTTTTGTTCGGAATATGCTTTCCCTACAGTTATAAGAAATGTTGGATGCAGAAAAATACAAATGTTTTGGTTTGGGGAATGTCATTTTCAGGATGTTGAGTGGAGAACCCTGCGGGTATAGGGCTAGAGTACAGTAAGGACGTTTTAGAGATAAGGTAAGGGAAATATGTTATGCTAGGAGATTCATATATGTTATCAGAAATTTTATACTTTTATATATATGCATGTATACCAATTATATTACAAAATATGAATTTTTAAAGTATGTGTGGCCAGAGTAGATATTACATGATATGAAGTTTTGTACAGTTTCAGTATAGCAAGCTATAGAGATATAGTTAGATAGTTTACATATTTTTATATAGACTATAATATTTATACATATACAATTTTACTCAGATGATTACACAAACAAATATTTAACAGTATACAAATAGAACAATATATATGGTGCATATAGAAAGTTATGTATTCCTAAATGCCATAACACTCAGAGAGTACAGACAGATTATACAGATAGAAAGTACAGACAAATTATACAGATAGAAAGTACAGACAGAGTATACAGTTATAGCATCAAGATGCTACAGATATTACAGAATTTACAGTACAGAGTTATGGTGTTATGGTTATTTTGGAAACATAATTAAAATAGTATAAAGAGTATACTATATATATGTATGATATCAGATCCCTGTGAAACGATTACAAACAGATACAATACGGATACAGAATACAGAGCACGATACCGTTGCTAATACAGATAGAGTGCAACCACATATCTCAGATAGTGTGTGGGTACCGTCAACCGTGCTCAGAGAGTATGTATCTCCCCAGTTCGCTGGGTTGAGGGGGCCGATTTGACGAGGTAGCAGCCAGTCCTGCACCTAGGAAAGCATGCAGTTTGGCCGGACTGAGGTAATGTAGAGTATAATGACTTACTTGGAGGGCCAACTAGGTTAAGTCCCGCCTACGGGCCGCACAACCCTGTCATGAAGGGTTAAATCATGACATACAAAGTTCTAGAGATAAAGCATAGTTTTGTATATGTATATAGTTTTACAGCTTTTTTTGTATATAGTATGATATTAGCAGTATGAATAATAGAAAGTTCAGATGATACATATATTTTAAGCTACTATACGTATGATATATATGTTTTTACAAATTTACCAGATCATGTAGTTTTACATACTATTATTATAGTTTTATGACTCGGTCGCCACACACTAGTAATAGCATATTTCCACTTACTGAGCATCGTCTCACCCTATTATTTTACCATTTTTCAGGTGAGCCAGCTAGGCGAGCAGATCAGGCTCGCAGATAGAGTGATTTCTTGATAGCCCTAGTTTAGGGTGAGTTTGTGACTGAGTTTTGCATTTTTGGGACAAGTGATACTGGAGGGAGTTGTTTTAAATGACTATGGTCTGAATGTATTGAACTCTAGTATTGTATAGTATATATGGATGTATGTTTTATGTTTCCACTACGTAGGTATGAATATTGTATACAGGATTACCCCGGTGCCTACTAAGACCCGAGTTTCATAGCAGAGGGTATCAGAACAGTTAATATATATATATATATATATATATATATAAATTTTGAGGTCGTTACAATTTGGTATCAGAGCCTAGGTTGTTAGGTTCTATAGACTTTAGAGTGCAACGGGAAACAATACCAGAATATAGGAAAAGAATTTGAGGTTTTATAATGTGATCTGGAGACAGGATTTTTGTGGTGGTTTCTGTGTTTTTCCCGAGATGACGACTTCAGGAAAGTGATAGTAAACTATCAACGAGTTATGTATTTAGGTTATGGGATGTGATTCGGGGTTAGGATCATAAGGGATGGTTAATAGAGAATTTGGAGTTTTTGTTGAATAAGTGGGGTCTGTAGGGAAATAGGATTCTGAAACGATGTTTAATATGGTTGCAGGATGGACCCAGGAGGGAGTAGCGCTCATGCCAGTGGTGATGATGGAGTAGGTTCTTTTGGTGCAGGAGGTGGAGATTCAGATGTTGGGCTACGTAGTGTGGCTCAGCAAGTTATAGCTGAGATTGCTCGGAGCTCTAGGGAACAGGAAGGTCCACCTCCAGCTCAGGGATGTACCATAGAAAAATTCATAAAGATGAATCCGCTAGCTTTTTCTAGGGCGACTAGTCCTGCAATTGCTGAGACTTGGGTGTAGGAGGTAGAGAAGATTATGTCAGTACTTCACTGCACTGACAAGCAGAGAGTCTCATATGCTACGTATAGACTGGCAGGGGAGGCCGAGAGATGGTGGTCAGCCACCAGATTATTGGAGGAGTAGAGGACAATTCCAGTACTGAAGACTTGGGCTCGATTCAGGGACGTGTTCTTTGATAGATACTATCCTGCCTTATCTAGAGAGCCTCGAGTACAAGAGTTTCTAAGTCTGTCCTAGGGGTCATTGACTGTCCAGTAGTACATGCCGAGATTTATTAAGCTCTCGCATTTTTGCCCATATATTGTCCCCGATGAAGTAAAGAAGGCGAGAATGTTCGAGAGGAACCTGAGGTGTGATATTTACAGGTAGGTGGAAGTACTGAGGATTTAGGATTTCTTATAGTTGGTTGACAGGGCTAGTATAGCAGAGGAGAGTCTATCTAAAGAGATGGAGACATAGAGTTAGAGGAAGAGGACTGCGCCCTTGAGTTTTCAGGCGGGTCCTAGCCGAGGCCCTTGGAAAGGAGGTAGATTTTGCAGAGGCCAAAGACAGATGGTTGAGCATGGTAGATTTCAGGGTGGACAGCTTCCTGCCATTTGTCCTAGATGCGGATGAAGACATCCTGGTAAGTTCCGACTGGGGGAAAACATTTGTTATCGTGCGGAAGGCCCGGTCATATGGCTCGATCGTGTCAGATGCCATCGAATTATGCACCAGATCCTATACCGTTTCGAGGTGGATACCAGGCACCTCACGGAGGTCAGCAGAGAAATACTACGCTGGCGAGGGTCTATGCGTTGACGCCGGGAGATGCTGAGACGCTGAGACAGCTAGAGACGTGGTCACATGTACCCTTATTGCTTTACTATATAAAATTGTTGTTTTTTTTTATACAGGTGTCTCCTACTCTTTCATATCAGTGGGGTATGTTAGAATGACTAGGGTAGAGACCCAACTATTAGATGTAGAATTATCTATGGGTACGTTGATGGGATTCGTGGTAAAATGCAAGAAGGTGCTTCGGAATTTTCTAGTAAATATTCAGGAGAGAGTGCTGTTAGCCGATCTTGTGGTCCTAGATATCCTGGGGTTTGATGTGATACTGGGCATGGACTGGCTAACTATTCATTACACTAGCATAGATTGCCACTAGAAAGAAGTAATTTTTAGACCCCCGAATGAGCAAGAATACAGATTCGTGGGGTTCACGTGTACGTGCTTCACCACAGCTGGTGTCAGCTATTCGAGTGAGGAGGTTGCTACAGGGTGGTTGCCAGGGGTATGTCGCATACATAAAATAATTATCAAAAGAAGAATTAAGACAAGCCGACATACTAGTAGTGAGGCAATTCCTAGATGTCTTTCCAGTAGAATTGCCTGGTTTGCCGCTTGACCGTGAGATTGAGTTTACTATAAATTTGTTGCCGAGATCTGCACTAGTATCTAAAGCACCGTACCGTATAGCTCCAGTAGAGTTGAAGGAATTGAAATATCAGCTACAGGAATTGTTGGACAAGGGTTTTATTAGGCCCAGTGTGTCGCCCAAGGGAGCACCAGTTCTGTTCGTGAAAAAGAAAGATAGAACCATGAGATTGTGCATCAATTATAGGGAGATAAACAAACTAACATTCAAGAATAAATATCCCCTCCCTAGGATTGATGACTTATTTGATTAGCTTCAGGGGACCCAGGTTTACTCTAAAATTGACATGCGGTCGGGTTACCATTAGTTGAAAGTTAAAGCAGAGGATATTTCGAAGACCGCTTTTCGTACCAGGTATGGGCATTACGAATTCTTAGTGATGCCATTTGGGTTGACTAATGCACCAGCAGTATTTATGGATTTGATGAATCGAGTGTTCCATTAATATTTGAACCAGTTTGTGGTTGTGTTTATTGATGATATATTGGTCTATTCAAGGAGTTGTGAGGAGCATGAGCATCATTTGAGGCTGGTGTTGCAGATATTAAGATAAAGGAAATTGTATGCAAAATTAAAGAAATGTGAGTTCTGGTTAAGGCAGGTTACTTTTCTCGGTCATGTGATCTCTGAAGCATGTGTATCAGTTGAGCCGAGTAAAATAGAGGCAGTGGTGAATTGGAAAAGGCCAGGCAGCGTTCAGGAGGTCAGGAGTTTTCTGGGACTAGCAGGCTATTATCGGCGCTTTGTAGATGGTTTCTCTAGACTATCAGGTCCATTAACACGACTTACAAGGAAAAATGTGAAGTTTTATTGGACCAACAACTGTGAGCAGAGTTTTCAGGAGTTAAAACAGTGGTTAGTTTCAGCTCCGGTATTAGCTATTCCATCAGGAGAGGATGAGTTTGTAATATACAGTGATGCCTCTTTGAAGGGTCTTGGATGTGTGTTGATGCAACATGGCAGAGTCATTGCTTATGTGTCTAGACAGCCAAAAGAATATAAGAAGAATTATCTTGTGCATGATTTGGAGTTAGCTGCAGTGGTGTACGCTCTCAAGATCTAGAGACATTACTTATATGGTGGGAAGTGCGAGATTTTCACGGATCACAAGAGTCTGAAATATTTCTTCACCCAAAAAGAGCTAAATATGAGATAAAGAAGGTGGCTAGAACTCATTAAAGATTATGATTGCCCCATTAGTTACCACCTAGGGAAAGCGAATGTGGTAGCTGATGCTCTGAGCAGGAAATCAGTGGGTCCAGTGTTAGTAGCCATAGAGATTAAGCACTTGATTCTAATGGATTTAAAGAGACTTAGTATAGAATTGATAGAAGATAGTCCTCAGGTGTTTGTTGCCAGCCTAGTCGTTCATCCTACACTGTATGAGATGATTAAAGCAGCTTAGGGCGATGATGCAGAGTTAGTAGAGGTAATGGCTAGGGTGCGAGATGGTCTAGGTGAGGAATTCAGCATATCAGATGACAGAGCCATGCGATTCCGTACTAGACTTTGTGTTTCTGTAGATACCGAGATTAGGAGGACTATATTGGAGGAGGCTCACAGTTCCCTATACACCGTATATCCAGGTAGCACTAAAATGTATCGGGATCTGGGGAAGTACTCTTGGTGGTATGGGATGAAGAGAGAGATAGACGAATTTGTACAGTAGTGCTTGACGTGCCAATAAGTTAAAGCTAAACACTAGAGACCAGTAGGCCAGTTGCAGCCATTGTTTATTCCAGAGTGGAAATGGGATCACATTTCAATGGATTTCGTTAAAGGGTTACCACCAGTACGATAGGGATTGAATGCAATTTGGGTGGTGGTTGATCATTTAATGAAGACCGATTATTTCATTCCTATTAAAGTCAGTTATTTCATGGACAGGTTGGCAGAAATTTATGTTCAGGAGATAGTTCGTGTCCATGGTGTGCCGATATCCATAGTCTCAGACCGAGATCCTCGGTTTACTTCACTATTCTGGAAAAGTTTTGAGGAGGCTATGGGTACACATTTAGCTTTTAGCACTGCTTTCCATCCCCAGACAGATGGTTAGACTGAGAGGACGATTCAGACACTAGAGGATATGCTTCGTGCTTGTATGCTTGATTTTGGAGGCAGTTGGATTTAGTTTATGTCGTTAGTTGAGTTTGCTTACAATAACAGCTACCAGACTAGCATCGGCATGGCACCTTACGAGGCATTATATGGCAGGAGATGTCGTTCTCCTCTTTTCTAAGATGAAGTAGGTGAAAGGCGAGTTTTGGGTCCAAAGATAATTCAATAGGCGTCCAACAAGGTCCGATTAATTAGAGAAAGAATCAGTATAGCACAAAGTCGGTAGAAAAGCTACGCTGACACTCGCCACCGAGAACTAGAGTTTGATGTGGGAGATCGAGTATTTTTGAGGATAGCTACTCTGAAAGGAGTTATGAGGTTTGGAAATAAGGGCAAGTTGAACCCTAGGTATATTGGCCCTTTTAAGATACTAAAAAGAATAGGGTCTGTTGCCTATAGGCTAGCTTTGCCTCCAGTTTTGGCTCGAATTCATGACGTGTTTCATGTTCCTATGATAAGGAAATGCGTTCCAGACCCATCCCACATAATCAGCTATGCAAAGATAGAACTCAAAGATTCACTAGCTTATGAAGAGACACCAATACAAATTTTAGACAAAAAGACACAAGAGCCGCGTACTAAAGAAATTCACCTAGTGAAGATTTTGTGAAGGAACCATGTTATGGGAGAAGCCTCATGGGAACTTGAGGATGAAATTAAAAAGAAATACCCACATTTGTTTCAAGATTAATTAGGTAATGTAAATAGTTAGGTAATGTTTCTTTTGCAGGTACATGTACTATTTAGTTAGTAAGTAATTTTTAATTTTATTTGTGTAATCTCCCAAAATATAAAATGTAACCATGGTATTCCTCCGCCATAAGTGAGGGCAGGTAATAAAATAAGTAGACTATTTTACCTTTAAAGAATGATGAGTTATATGAATAGTAAATTTCGAGGACGAAATTTTATAAGAAGGGGAGAATGTAACAACTTGAAGAATAATGGTATTTAAATAATAATGAGGGAAATGGAAATAGAAACAGAAGGAGGCAGCAGACTTCGTTGACAACATTACACTTTGAATATAATAACTCAGAAGATTTTTACACAGGGCCTCATCGACGAACACAGGGAGTTCATCAACGAGCACATAAGTAGGCCTCGTCGACGAGGTTTGAATTTCATCGACGAGGAGGTAGGGTTCGTCGACGAAATTACTTAAGGACTCGTCGATGAGATGACGTGTCTCATCGATGAATCCTGCTATATAAATAGTGAAAACTCGGATTTTTCAGCACTATTTGGCGCAAAACACTACCTTTTTTCTCTCTCTACGCCCCTCTCCCATTTCTCTTCGATTCTGGCTTCGTTTCATGCCAGATCGATGATCTAAAGCCACCATGACGCTCCTAGCGAAGTTCTCTGCTAGTCTGCCGAAGCGGATCATTAATGGAAGAGGTTTGAAATTTGTCCCAAATTCAGAGTAAGGTTTTTTGTTCAAAATATGCTTTCCTATAATTATAAGAAATGTTGGATGTAGTTGTTCTGGAAAATGTCATTTTTAGGATGTTGAGTGGACAACCCTGTGGGTATAGGGCTAGAGTACAGTAGGGACGTTTCAGAGATAAGGTAAGGGAAATATGCAATGCTAGGAGATTCATATATGTTATCAGAAATTTTATACATTTATATATATATATATATATATATATATATATATATATGCATGTATACCGGTTATATTACAAAATATGAATTTTTAAAGTATGTGTGGCTGGAGTAGATATTACTTGATATGAAGTTTTGTACAATTTTCAATATAGCAAGCTATACAGATATAATTAGATAGTTTACAGATTTTTATATAGACAGAATATGTATACATATACAATTTTACTCAGATGATTAAACTGATAAATATTTAACAGTATACAGATAGAACAGTATATATGGTGTATATAGAAAGCTATGTTTTCCTAAATGCCATAACACTCAGAGAGTACAGACAGATTATATAGACAGAAAGTACAGACAGATTATATAGATAGAAAGTACAGACAGAGTATGCAGTTATAGCATCAAGATGTTATAGATATTATAGAATTTATAGTATAGAGTTATGGTGTTATGGTTATTTTGGAAACATAATGAAAATAGTATAAAGAGTATAGTATATATACATGTATGATATCAGATCCGAGTGAAAAAATTACAGACAGATACAGTACAAATACAGAATACAGAGCATGGTACCGTTGCTAATACAGATAGAGTGCAACCACATATCTCAGATAGTGTGTGGGTACCGTCAACCATGCTCGGAGAGTATGTAGCTCCCCAGTTCGCTGGGTTAAGGGGGCCAGTTTGACGAGTTAGCAGCCAGTCCCGCGCCTAGGAGAGTATGCAGTTTGGTCGGGCTGAGGTAGTGTAGAGTATAATGACTTACCTGGAGGGCCGACCAGGTTAAGTCCCGCTTACGAGCCGCACAACCCTGTCACGAAAGGTCAAATCATGACATACAAAGTTCCATGGATAAAGCATAGTTATGTATATGTATACAATTTTATAGCTTTTGTTGTATATAGTATGATATTACCAGTATGAATAATAGAAAGTTCAGATGATACATATATTTTAAGCTACTATAGATATGATATATGTGTTTTTACAGATTTACTAGATCATGCAGTATTTCATACTACTATTATAGTTTTACAAATCAGTCACCACACACTAGTAATAGCATATTTCCACTTATTAAGCATTGTCTCATCCTATTATTTTACCATTTTTTAGGTGAGCCAGCTAGGCTCATAGATCAGGCTCGCAGATAGAGTGATTTCTTGATAGCCCTAGTTTAGGGTGAGTTTGTGATTGAGTTTTGCATTTTTGGGATAGGTGATACTGGAGGGAGTTGTTTTATATGACTATGGTCTAAATGTTTTGAACTCTGATATTGTATAGTATGTATGGATGTATGGTTTATGTTTTCGTTGCATAAGTATGAATATTGTATATAGGATTACCCAGGTGCCTGCTAACACCCGAGTTTCATAGCAGAGGGTATCAGAATAGTTAATATATATATATATATATATAAATAATATCAAGAGGAAAAAAATGATATAAATTTTGAGGTCGGTACACGTTACCTCTTCCTTTTGCAAATGTTCTAACACGTGGATGACCTCTAGATGTCTACGTTCTTCACCGACATGATGACCATCTTTTGTTTTCCGACATGGTGACACGTGGATGGCCCCCGAATGTCCAGATAAACTTGAAGACTTTATGGAAATACTTGAAGATTTTTCAGCACAAAGAAGCCCGAGTTGTGATTTTGCAATTCTGAGATCAATACCCTTGTGGGCTGATTACGCGTCAAAATTGCGTAATTGAGCATCTTAACCCGGACTTTATGGCTTCTATTTTTAATTAAATGTCCAATTATGTCTAATATTTTAACAAAGTGCCGAATTTATCATTCTTAATTTATGAATTTTTGGCAATTTTTTATTGCGGGAAAATTTCAAGGAGCCAAAACCGGCACCTGTTCGGAATGCATGCATAACTTTTCCATCCGAACTCCGATTGAGACAATTCAAATTTTTAGAGAAAGAAGAAAGGATTATCTACAATTTCCATGTTTTGAGTTTCACAAGAAACGGGTTCCAGAATCGTCAAAATGGACCGTGTTCGAAGATATTAAAAATGAAAGAAAATGATATATATATATATATATAAATATATATATTATAAGAACACTTGATGTGACCCGGCAATGCATGGCCGAGTCGGGTTGAGCCATCCGGGTCTAGGGAAAAGCCATCTTCTATTTAATCCCAATTTTCCCCCCCTCTTCCCAGAGCGCCCGCACCACCCTCATCCCTTACTCTCCCCTCTCCCTCTCCTCTTCCCTGAATCTCCTACTCTCTTCCCTTGTATCTCACTCTCCCCTCCTCCTTCTCGCCTCTCTCCTTTTCTCTTTTCTTCAATCTATCTCTCAGCTTCTCTCCCTCTCCCTGTTTCTTCCCTATCCCTTGTAGATCACCATAGCTACTCCTCTAGCTCCCTGCTACAGCAATATGCAACCACCAGGGCACGACACAACAACCACACCAGCCAAGCTTCTCCAGCCCCCGAACTCCAGCAGCTCTGCAACTCCACCATGCCCGAGCACCAGCTCCATAGCTCCTGCCATAGTCCCTGCTACTGCCACAACTCCTCCACAGCAACAACCATCAGCAAGGCTCACGACCACCACCCCTGATATGGCAGACCACCAACAGACCCGAGAACCTTGGACTCTCTTTGCTGCAACCAGCTGCTACCATGACTCTCTCTCTCTCTCTCTCTCTCTCTCTCTCTCTCTCTCTCTCTCTCTCTCTCTCTCTCCTCCCTTCCTTCTTTTATTTATTTTTTGTTGTTAAGTCATTATCATTGAAGCAAGTTTACTTTAGTTTATTTATTTTAAGTTGAATATTGTTAGTTATTTAATTATTGTTGGAATTATTTCTTATTTATTTAATTAGTAGTAGATTCAATTTAGTTGTTTTAAATTAAGTCTTGTTTAATTATAAAATAAAAAAAGAAAAGAAAAAAAGAAAGAAAGGAAGTGTTTTTGTTTTTAAAGAAATCAGATTAATTTTTTTTTTCAAAATTTAATTTTTTTTATCGGAAGCTCGGTTTAGTTAGGGTCAGTTTGATCAAAGTTCATATTTTTATTGTGTTTCATTATCGGTTAAGTGTAGATTTTTGTTTGTGTTCGCATTTTAGTTCAAGTTCGTGGTTCGCGTTAAAGGTTCGATATTTACTATTTGCGTATGTGTTTGAATTTGATTGAGTCTCCATTATTGCGTGTTTTAATTCCATGTTCTAAGTTACCATTTTTAATTAACGCGTGCTTCGATGTTTCCTTGAGTAGGTGTAGGGTTTCCATTAGTGCTATTTAATTCAGTGCGTCCTAGGTTTAGGTTGTAAATTGCGTGTCGTTTAATTGGGTAATTAAATCTTAACAATCTTGAAAATCTGAATTTGAATCGATTTCAGTACATTTTTATTTTTGATTGAATGAACATAAAATTTGAGGTTAAAATACATTCCCTGAGGAGACGATCTAGCCCTTGGGCTAAATATTATACAACGTAACTCCTATACTTGGGATAGCTTTCAAGCTGCTCTTTTTCGAGTGAGTCAAGTTTTTGGTGCCGTTGCCAGGGTAATGTTGGTCTTAGTCTCAAATTAGCGTTTTTCCCATCATTTTTATTAATTTTATGAAAGAGAAAAAGAAAAAAAAAAAGAAGAAAAAAAAAATTGTGTTTTGAAAAAAATAAAACATATAAATATGGCTGCACCTGCACCGCGCACGTTAATGGACTTTTTGCAGCTTGAATATGCCACTGCATCCTCTTCCACTATTTTGCCTAATAACGAACTTAACTTCATGATGCAGCGCGGGAGGATGTCATTGCTACCCGAGTTCTACGGGACGGAATCTGAGTGCCCCTATAAGCACCTAGCAGAGTTTGAGTTAACCTGCAACATGTTTGTCTCTCATGCTAGAACTGATGAATCTCTTAGACTGCACTTATTTACTGCTTCTTTGCAGGATAGGGCAGAGATGTGGTTTCAGTCCTTGAGACCTCACTCTATCACTAATTGGTCTAATATGGAGTGTGAATTTCTCCATGCATTTTATCCCTCACGGAAAACTCAATTTTTGCAGGAACAAATTCTTAATTTTGTGTAACAGGATGATGAGACATTTCAGGCTTGTTGGGAGCGATTCGAGGATCTGCTAAGTACTTGTCCACATTACGGGTTTGACTTATAGAGGTTAGTTGATTGTTTTTATACTGCTCTTACACCAGATTGCAGGCACTTTATCCAGACCATGTCTAATGGAGAGCTCGTCAGCGAGGATCCAGATAAGGTATTATCATTTTTTGACTACCTAACTGAAAATGTCCCACTGTGGAACACACGATACACTCAAGCACCCATAACTGCACACCCTATAAGCACAATCAGTGGTAAAGATGCATATGAACCACCGTATTACCCAAACAACCCTCCGCCTCAATATCAACTACAATAGATCCCTCAGAGCTGTACGTTGTCAGACCTGTTTGAGGAAAGCATGACACAAATGGCGAGCATGCTCCAGAAATTCATGCAATTTCAAGTCGATCATCAAAATGAATTGTGGGACACCATTAATGCAATAAGCATGTAGTTGGACATTTTAGAACAAGAGGAATCACTCGCGGAACATCACACCAGTCCTCAAGAGTACCAGCAATCGCAACAACAAATGCACGATGTCCTCTTTGAGACAGAAGAGGCCACCATCACTTTGAGAAGCGAGAAAGAAGTTCCCTAATCTGAAATGCTCATCGCCGAACAACTAGTTGTCCCAACACCAGAAGTTACTGCTAAACCAGAAGAGGTCAAAGAAAAATCAGAGGAAATGGGCCCAGAAGCGAAGCAGTTAGTTAATGAGGAGACTGATACCAATAAGGAGTACCAACATGTGGTCCCTCACTCTCAAAGCCCAGAAATCATGAAACCGTCACTCCCACCTGAATTAGATGTCAAAGAGCCCAATGTAAAGGCGAACCCCTGCAGTGGTAAGATGAGATGTACACCTGATAGAGAGGGTGACCAGTCTGGTGAGAATCTAATTTTCAAGGAACTAGGTAAAACCTTTAATGTTAATGCTTCTAAAGAATTACAGGTAATTGCTCCAATAATTTCCCATCACACGTTAGTTCGTAAAGAAGCAAATTTCCTGGACACGATGTTGAATAAAGACCCTTTCTTGTCAACACAAAAGGGTAGATCTGCACACATATTGTTTAGTGTATTGATGCGTATTGATTTATTCAAGGCTGATTTTCGTGCAGGTATGAAGACTGATCGATTGTGGTGGCTCAAATTTGGAGACCCACTGGTGCAATTTATATACCTACGGCCACTAGACAAAATTCCTCCTGAGCCGTTGCCAGACAATTGTGATGTTTTTCTTTTCCTTCTTTTCCTTTTATTTTATCTTATTTTATTTTTAATTAGTTTTCAAGTCTATTTTCTCGTAGTTTAATGTTTCTTTTCCATTACCCCATCACTCAGGTATGCCTTACCTTTCCCGTGCACAGTCTTTTCAATTTCCCCTATGCTTTCACATTGAGGACAATGTTCTACTTTAGTTGGGGCGGGGGGGGGGGGGGTGAGCATTCACATATGACACTGTGCACGTATACGTACCAGGTTTTATTTTATTACAAAAAAAATTAAAAAATTAAAAAAAAAGAAAAAAAAAAAAAGAAAGAGAGAAAGAAAGGAAGAGCACTGAGGAATCACACTACATTATGCCATGCTTAACACTGACTCATACCCTTCACATACTTGCGTATAACTTGCGAATTACACATTTGAGTCAATCATGTGTAGTTTCTCTTTATATGATTTTATGACTCCATAAAGAATTTATTGGTCGTACATTCGTGTTAATATGGCTATATAATTTCTTGTATTTACACGGCACCTCACGAGGTTGAATAAAAGCATTCACGTGATTCATTGCACTTAGGGTTTCTTGTGAGCACTGAGAGAACAACTGTGACGATTATGACACCTTGTGAGGTATTGTTGAGCCAATTATCGTTCTTTTGAGTTTTCGATGTCAGCTCAGAGTTCATGAAACTCAACTTTATTTATTTATTTATTTATTTTTTCTAGATATCCTTTGTACACTAGTCTATATTTTGATTTGCTAGCCTAGAGGTGACACCTAGTGGGGAGATAGAAGCCTAGGTCTTGTAGCCTACTCAAGATGTGAAGGCTAAGCCACCTCTAGAGATAGACTTAGTTCATGGATCACTATTCGAGCTCAATTCCCATTAATGGTATGAAGATAACCAAAGAAGTGTAGAGATTGTCCTAATTGATCAAGAAAAGATAGAAAATGAAGAAGGAGTAGATAAAAGAATAAGCAATATACATGCGCATGAAATGTGTTGACCTTATAGGTCACGCCTGGTTTTGATAATGACAAATACTCCTATATTTAATAAATATTTAGCTCATGTGTAGGTTCATAGTAGCATATCACCAATGGCACGAGAAAGCTCAAAGCTTGAACACCAGTTCGTATTTTAAGTGGTAATATATTTACTGGTCTATTTGGTCTGTAATAGTAATGAGGACATTTGGTTTGTAATAAGCACACACAACACATGCATGGTTTATCTTGTAAGCTCAAATCAAATCATAATGCAAAATGACCTTAACATGACCTTAGGGCGTATCCTTCGGTCGACCGACACCAGACTTTTTCAGTGTCTTTAAATTGGACCCCAAGTGACCCTAGGACACACACATATACACATTTGTTTGTTAAGCACTTGAATAGGGTTTATATGCTTCAAGATTGGACCGAAATGCACACATGGTGCACTTTCGGTCGACTAGCACATTCAGTTCATTTTAGCCTGATCGATCGAAACCAGGCCTGGGTCAACAGTTGACCAAGGCCCTGGTTGACCGAACCAGAATAGTTCAAAAAGGCTCAGTCGATGGAATCCCTTTTTGGTCAAG
The DNA here is from genome assembly GCF_029873635.1 of Malania oleifera. Classification (NCBI taxonomy): domain Eukaryota; kingdom Viridiplantae; phylum Streptophyta; class Magnoliopsida; order Santalales; family Ximeniaceae; genus Malania; species Malania oleifera. Next base: position 42,136,775 of record NC_080418.1, on the reverse strand, counting down.
TTGACCAAACCAAGTAGTTCAAAAGACCCTGGTCGACCGAAACCTCCCTGGGTAAAAAATTTGGCCATCTGGTCAACCGTTCCTTTTTGTACTCCAACTACCTGGTCAACCGGAGGGTTCTTGGGAGAATTCCCAGCAGTTTGGTCGACCAAACCAGCCAGTTCAAAATGGCCTAGTCGACCGAACCTCAGAAAATTGGGAAATCTCCTTCTCCTGGTCGACCAAGACCTCAGTTCAAAAGTTCCCTGGTCGACCGAACCATATGAGTCTTAGTCGACCGAAACTGATCTGGTCGACCAAACCTCTCGGGTTGCCATAATTTTTATCGTGGATAAATAATTTTTAAATAGGGTTAAAATGGTTTAAGTGTCATTAAACTTTTCCAACATTCCCTAATAGGTCCCCAACGGTCAAATATTTTGGTATGTCTATATATACTGTTTCATTTGGGAGAATTAAGGGGTGATTAGCAAAAACCAAAAATCATATTTCTCTCTCAAGCAAAATACTCCCTACTGCTTATACTACTTCCAAATCTACTCAAACTTACCTACTTCATCTCAGTATCATTTGTAAGTGTATTTGAGTGTTATTGGTTAGAGTTTTGCTCTCTCATTTTGTGAGTGTGTGAATCGATTTTTCGAACTAGAGCATAACCTAAGTATTATTAGGAGGCTTTGCTAATAAGCCTATCTTAAGAAGACTTGCTAAACTTCCGAGTGTTGCATTCTCATTGTAATAACTTAGAAAGGTTGTATTTTTTTTGGCTTGCAAAAATATTTTCAAAAGTACTCAAATATCTTGTGGTATTCATATTGATATATTTGTGAAAAGATATTTGTGTGTGTTATATTAATCTTTGTGGCAATATCCATTCAAGTCTACATCATTTGCTGAAATACAAAGATTACATATATCTTACAAACCAAGCATATACATATTCATATGATTGAGATATTCTATTGATTGATATTCTTGAGGCTTGTTTGATATTCTCTGTGAACACGTTTGATTGAATATTTTGAAATACACAGATTATTATTGATACTCTCACGTACTCACTATACTAATAGAAAACATCTTTGAGAGTTGAACTACTAAGACCACACTGAGCTTACATTATTAAATCATCTGTGGTGTATGTGATATTGTGCGCATTTGTGGTACAAATTTGCTTTAAATGAAAGCACCCATACATTGTACCTTTTGATTGTATATCTGAGAGATTCCAGGTGTGGCCTGAGGGGGCGGTAATCCAGCCCGGTAAGGATTGGTGAAGGTTGAGGTCAGCCCTGTGATAATTTGACTTGGTTTGTATAGGTGTCGCTCCACCCATTTAAGTGAGCAAGTTATTGTGATAATCCTTGTGCTGGTTAGCCAAGGCCCGGCAGTTGGCCAAACCTTGATAATATATCTGTGCGTCACCTTTCTCTTTACTGCTTTCTGGTGCGTGTGTACTTGATTAAATTACTTTATTTAATTTCTGATATTACTTGCACTAGATTGATCGTAGGATTGTGAACATACTGTTGTTAGGAGGAATACCTAGGGGATAGATTTTAAAAATACCAATTCACGCCCCCCTCTTGGGATCACGGTAAAGCTAACAAAATGAAATGCTAATGCCGGCTCCACATAAATATCACAAAGAGTCAAGGACACGACACATATTTTCTGTGTATGAAGATTCTTCAACCCGTTAATGCCTCAAATGTATTTACGACAAGTTTGTGAATAAGTTGATATAGGGTGGTCTTGGTTGGATATGGCGAGTAGGTGAGAAGATGCTAGGATGAAGGACCTGATACCTTACAGATAGCCTAGATCCTTTCCAGACTAGTCCACTCTGTACACTTATCGTCGTTCCTTTCAGTATGCGGAACATTTGATCACTACATTCCTTCTCACATATGATGAGTGAACCCATTTTCTTTGAGTTTTTTTGAGGGTATACCAATTAGGTTGAGTCAAAGCGACCGTTCTGTAGGTGTCCACTGGTATCCTAGGTGTACTGAGTCACACACATCACACACACCTCGAGAATTTGCCTGTTTATACTCAAAACTTATATGACTGCATTAACTCTGAATTGTGCCACTGGTTAACTTCATGTGAGTATATTGCTCTTAAATGACATATAAACGATGAAACTTGCATGAGTGACGTGCTTCGAAGTTGTGTGTATTGAATATGATCGATCGTGTGTGAAATTCGATTATATTCTTGTATGTGAAACGGTATGGTTGTGTCGCATGTGCATTATTTCATGTTCACTGAAGTTCGCAGTTGTGGGTACTACCCTGAAATTCATTCACGTCATTTTCTAGAGACTAGAAAAAAGTTAGTTGGAGGGTGTGATTACGCGTCAAAACTGTATAATTGGGCACCTTAACCCGGGCTTTACGGCTTCTATTTTTAATTAAATGTCCAATTATGTCTAATATTTTAACAAAATGTGGAATTTATCATTCTTGAGTTTTATTGTACAATTAATGAATTTTTGACAATTTTTTATCGCAAGGAAAATTCGGGAACCAAAACCGGCACCAGTTTGTAATTCATGCATAACTTTTTCATCCAAGCTCCGATCAAAACGCTTCAAGCTTCTCAAGAAAGAGAAAAAATTATCTACAACTTCTATGTTTTGAGTTTCACGAGAAACGAGCTCCATCAGGGTCAAAACCGATCGTGTTTGCAGAAATTAAAAATGAAAGCAAATGAAAAAAAAATATATATTATAAGGACACTTGATGTGACCCGGCCATGCATGGCCAGGTCGGGTTGAGCCATCCGGGTCTAGGGCAAAGCCCTCTTCTATTTAATCCCAGTTTTTCCCACTTCTTCCTGGTGCGCCCGCACCACCCTCATCCCTTACTCTCGCCTCTCCCTCTCCTCTTCCCTGAATCACTTACTCTCTTCCCTTGTATCTCACTCTCCCCTCCTCCTTCTCGCCTCTCTCCTTTTCTCTTTTCCTCAATCTATCTCTCAGCTTCTCTCCTTCTCCCTGTTTCTTCCCTATCCCCTTTAGATCACCATAGCTACTCCTCCAGCTCCCTACTACAGCAATCTGCAACCACTAGGGCACGGCACAGCAACCACACCAACCAAGCTTCTCCAGCCCCCGAACTCCAGCAGCTCTGCAACTCCACCATGCCCGAGCACCAGCTCCATAGCTCCTGCCATAGTCCCTGCTGCTGCCACAACTCCTCCGTAGCAAAAACCATCAGCAAGGCTCACGACCACCACCCCTAATCTAGCAGACCACCAACAAACCCGAGAGCCTTGGACTCTCTTTGCTGCAACCAGCTGCTGCCATGATTCTCTCTCTCTCTCTCTCTCTCTCTCTCTCTCTCTCTCTCTCTCTCTCCTCCCTTCTTTCTTTTATTTATTTATTTTTTTTGTTAAGTCATTAACATTGAAGCAAGTTTAGTTTTTTATTTATTTATTTTAAGTTGAATATTGTTAGTTATTTAATTATTGTTGGAATTATTTCTTATTTATTTAATTAGTAGTAGATTCAATTTAGTTGTTTTAAATTAAGTCCAGTTTAATTATAAAATAAAATAAAAAGAAAAGAAAAAAAGAAGAAAGGAAGTGTTTTTGTTTTTGAAGTAATCAGATTAATTGTTTTTTTTTTCAAAATTTAATTTTTTTTTATCAGAAGCTTGGTTTAGTTAGGGTCGGTTTGATCAAAGTTCATATTTTTATTGTGTTTCATTATCGGTTAAGTGTAGATTTTTGTTTGTGTTTGCGTTTAGTTCAAGTTCGTGGTTCGTGTTAAAGGTTCGATTTTTACTGTTTGCGTATGTGTTTGAATTTGATTGAGTCTCCATTATTGCGTGTTTTAATTCCATGTTCTAAGTTACCATTTTCAATTAACGCGTGCTTTGATGTTTCCTTGAGTAGGTGTAGGGTTTCCATTAGTGCTATTTAACTCAGCGCGTGCTAGGTTTAGGTTGTAAATTGCATGTCGTTTAATTGGTTACATTAAATCTTAACAATCTTGAAAATTTGAATCTGAACCGAGTTCAGTACATTTTTATTTTTGATTGGACGAACGTAAAATTTGAGGTTAAAACGCATTCCCTGAGGAGACGATCTAACCCTTGGGCTGAATATTACATGACGTAACTCCTATACTTGGGACACCTTCCGAGCTGCTCATTTTTCGAGTGAGTCATGGGGCTCCATGTGGACCTATTAGGGCCCACACGGCTCATCTAGGCCCCACATAGCTTGGACCTCACTTTTGATTTTATTTTATTTAATTAATTACATTATGAGTTGTTAGGTATATATTTTATAAGAGGATTGAGTGATTAATAAGTTTGAATTGTGAACATTAAAGTGAGTCATCCTTCATGCCTGTATGGGGATGTTTAGGTCATTTATTGTTTAGGTTTTTACTTTCCTATATAAATTGCTATTGTAAACGTTGGAAGGAAGCCAAGTATTATTATTGAATGAAAAAGGTTCTTCCTTTGTGAAGCTCTTGAAGCTTTGTTCCGATCCTTGCGATTGAGTGGCGAGAGGCTACGACATTCTCCTCGAAGATCAATTGGTGTGAGACCAACAACCTATCCAACATCTATCTATCAAAATCCATCCATCACATCCACACGATCTCATGTCATGGTGTAGATGTTAGCATAAAAATTCTTGGGATTTATAAACCATTTAAGCATAAAATTTCTCTCCTATTTCATTTGTTTTAACATTTTGGCATACGAAACAAACATCATGACATAAAGTTTTTGAGGCAAGAGAAAAGAATTTTTATTTTAAAAATATTTCTTCTGAGACAAAAATAAAATTAAGATTTCCCTTTTGAAACAAACCGATTAGGTACAAGGGACAATGCTTGCAATCATAATAAATTAAATACTTAAAGTTCAAGCGAGCAAATATTTTCTTGGTTCAGCATCTATGCACACTTCATAATATAACCAAAGAAAATCAATCACATAAATCCCAAGAATATTGAACATATAAAACAGGGATCATGTGGAGAAATAAAGAACTTGTGGAAAAGGAATATATTTCCATTTAAAATATTCAATAAAATCATCATAATTGATCACAAGCCACAAAGAGTTCTAAACAGATCTAAGTCAAAAGTGTTGGTGAGCAACATGATAGAAATTTAATTGTGAAAGCTCCCTCTATCAATTTGAATACATGCTTAGATGAAATGAAGTACGTATACCTATTAACTATTAATTTCATTAAGCAAACCAAGTAGTATAAGCAATCATTTAAAGCATTTGATCAGTATAGTTGTCCTAATAGGTCACATAGGCATCAGAAAATACATATTAAGGCATACAATAATGTCCATAACCAAGAACATTCCATATCAATTCATAGAGTTTTTAAGAGTTGGATATGATGTTCAGGGTTCTAAGAAAAGCATCAATATTCAAAAAGCGAAAGTGATGCATGTGAGTCCTTTGTGCCCTTTATCTAAGAATGGAGCTAAGCTCCCTTATGTATGTTCTCATGCATGTGATTTCCAATTAATGATGAGATTTAGTTATCTATTCATTTGATTCACTCATCCTTTCAAAAGCATTTTCACATGCACTATATCATTGTCATTTTGGTACATAGTTTTGTTTTGAAAAATTTCATGAAATTTCGGCAGCATGCCGACTGTAAAAGAGCATTTTCCCATACAAACAAGCACCAAAAACCTGATAGCATATTCAAGCAACTAATTAGAATAATTTGCATAATGCAAATATCATTCAGTTCAAGCATGCAAGAACCTAAAATCCACTACCAGCATGCAATTCTCATCATTGTATCCACCTTGCAGGAGGCATTCAATACAAGCATGCATTAAGGTAGCTTAATCAACAATTCATATGAAATAAAAGTGTCCACAATTTTAATCATTTGATGCATTATGGATAGTGGACTATAGTGTTGTTCATCTAAGGCATATAAAATCATGAGAGCATTTAAATTTGAAAGACATGAAAGAGAAATGCTCCCCATGATCTATGCACTAACATCATTTTACACCTTTATCTATTTATCAAGTTCTTATCTAAGTGTTTTAAGATTTTCAACGATTAAAACTTGACCTGTGAGTGCTTTAGGCTTATCGGATCAAAAAGTCATAAATAATTTTTCTTCACAGTCATAAGCCTGTAATGCCTCTTTTCTTATGAATTTCAATGTGTGAGAGGCACAAGAATGGATGGCTTTAACTTTAATTGCTCGAGCACAGGTTTCTTAGATGTTTGATTTTCCTTTTAATTGAAAGTTAGGCAATCATCTTAGCCACTCAACACATCTCCAAGGAAATGAAACTCTAAATGATTTGATTTTTTTATTTAAGAGCGTATGGAGTAGAGTTTGGATAAATACTCTTAACGATTAAATTTTCTTTAAGTTCAGAAGTGTATTCAAGTGAAGCAGGACATTATTCAGATTGAACAAGCTTAAGATATGTCTTAACAATTTTGGCAAAGAGCATTTAGGAAGAATATGAATTTGTGAATGTTGCTCTTTGGGTATTTCTTATTTCCCCCAAATAAAGGGTATCCTCTAGATATGATTGTAGATAGGAGCAAGGATACGACCTGACGCATGAATGAATCTTTATCAGATGTGATCGTGGTTGATAAAGTGTTCCTATGGAAGAGATGGATTAAACTCAGATTGGATAAAACACTTAAATTTTCGTATTGGCTTGCTTCTCTATGGTTCTTAGTGTAATAATAGTGTAGTGAGTGCATATACTAAGATTTGACATTTTAAGCCCAAACCACTTCCCAAGCCTATAGTCATCACTACCCACTATAGCTAATCCTAAACTCTAAGGAAGAATTGTGTGATCATGTAATTCCTATTTGAACATATTCTTCCTTGAATTTCAAGGGGTTTGCTTTCTTAACAACCCATACCATTTTTCTATCTTTGATTCTCGATGGGTTAGGAGTTGGTGATTCTTTGAATTTCTCTACTCATTTGGGTTTCCCACCATTTCTTTTAAACGAACAATCAAATTTTATGTGCCTCGATGCAAGTGGTGTGAGTATATGGACCGGAGGAGGTACTAACATAATGTTTAGTTCTTCTTACAAAGTACCCCATGAATAGGTTCTTCTTCTTCCTACAATCAATTCCATTAAAACCTATACCTTCTTTATCTAAGGTCATCTTTCATAAACCTAGGACCTTGTCAAAGTTTTCTTTGCTCCTATTGAATATATGGATGATCTTAACTTGGTCCTCAATTTTTCTTTCCAGACCTTGAATTTTTAGATCTTTTAAACCCTTGCAAATACCTTGTAATTTTATGAATTCTTTGGTCATCGTGTTTGCTTTATACTCCAGTGCAGATATTTGAAGTTCAAATCCAAATTTCTCCTACTCTTCTTGAAAAACAATTTTGGGGAAAACATTTTGAGGGTTTCTTGAAAAGCTTTGAGCATATTTTTACACTCATATTTTCTACATCAAAGCTTTCTTATATTTGATATTTCAAAAGTCTTCTTAAGAATCAAATTTAAATTTCTCCTACTGTTCTTATTAGCCTTGGTGCAATCCCAATAGGGGGAGGGGGATGAATTGGGTATTTAAAAATTATTGCCTAGGTCAATTGGTTTAACAACAGTATTGAACAACCTAGGGTCAGACTATGCAATCAATAAATAAATATACACATGCAGTAAAGTAAAGTGTGGAAAAAGTAAATGATACACGCGATATGTTATCGAGGTTTGGCCAAAGTGCCTACGTCCCCACCTTGGCTAGCAAGCACAAGGATTACCACTATAAGCTCACTTAACGGGTGGAGCAGCACCTAAACAATCAGGTCAATTAGCACAGGGCTGACCTCAACCTTTACAACTAGGTCAATTAACATAGGGCTGACCTCAACCTACACAATCCTTCAAGGCTGGATTACCGCCCCCTCAGGCTATGCTTGGAATACAAAAAATTTCTCAATAAAATTTGTGTACTATGATTATGCTTTCATGTAAAGCATATATGTACTCAATACGCACAGTATAATCAATACACTACCAAAAGATAGGATTTGATAAGCTCAGTGTAGTCTAAGTGTCTACTCTCAAATATTTATCCAAATATTGCAATCAGTGCGTGAGAGTGAAAATGATATGATCTTTGTGTCAAATAATGATTTCAATCACAATGCATAAATAAAGATCACAAGCACACTTCAAATATCTCAAAAAATAATTTTTCTCAATATAAACCAAAAGAGATATTCAAAAATGGTTTGTAAAATAGTTATTTGATCTTTGTATTAAAATGATAGACTCAATCAAAGGTATAACAACAAAGATCTTTTAGCACTCAAACAAATATCTCAAAATATATATTTCTCAAATATAAGTATAAGAGATATTTTGAAAATGATTTCTAAAAATATTTTAGCTATCAAAACACAATATGAACTCTTGAGTATTGCAATGAAAATGCAAAACTCAGAGGCTCTAAGAAGTTTTCCTAAGGAAGGCTTATTTACAAAACCCCTAGAAAAACTAGAAGCTTACTCTAAAAAAAAAATTAATCTCAATCAAAATGAGCAAGTGAGAGTTTAAGCTTGGTGAGATAAATACAAGAGCACTCTTACTAAGTGGTATTTGCAATATGGATGAATAAGAGTGGGAGTATAAAGCTTGAATATGAAATATGGGCTTTTTGAGATTCAAAGGATATTTTCTAATTATGTTTGCTAATCTCATACTAATTTTTGCAAATGAATGGGTTTATATAGAGTTCCCTTTGATTATAGCCGTACAGGACACATAGGGGATTATTATAAGTGTTTTAAAACAATTTAACCAAATTAGCCCCGTTTTATTATTTTAACCACACTAAAAATATTGGGGCAACCCGAGAGCACCGGTCGATTGAAGCAAGGTTCTGTTGACCGAGTTGTGCACGTTCAGTCGACCGGGCATAAATTGAACTAGAAGTTCGGTTAATCAGACGTGGCGTACCAAAGGTGATTTTTCTTCTCTTTGCGGTTCTGTCAACCGAGAGCTTTTGAACTGAGTATTTCGGTCAATTGGAGCATTGAGTTCTCCTACGTGTGAACTCGGTTGACCAGGTAGTTGGCATACAATTTAGGCTCTGTCGACCGTATGGTCAACTGTTGACTTTGAGGGAGTTCGGTTGATCGGGTAAGAATGAACTGGCAAGTTCGGTCAATCGGGTAATGGTCAAAGTGTTGACTCGGGCTCGATTCGATCAACCGAGAGATATCGTACTTGAGCATTACTGTCGACCGAACATGCAACTTAAGTGCATTTCGGTTCAATTTAATTATGCAATCACCCTTTCCTTATGACCATATATATATATGTGTGTGTGTGTGTGTGTGTGTGCATCTGTGAGTGTCTTAGGGTCATTCTAAGCTTTTTTTGTTTTGACGACACCAAAAAAATCTGGCGTCGGTCAACCTTCGGTCAATCAAAGGGTGTTCCCTAAGGTCTATCTATGATCTTGAGCTTATTCATCCTACCATGCAGGTAAGGCATTAATTATTACAGACCATGTTCCTATGTTATTATTATAGACCCAAATATAGGATTGAATTATAATACAACATGAAATAGTTTTCAGGGTCTTCAGGTCTTCACTTCATGTGTCATGTGCGTACACCATATGATACTTCTGATTGGTCCTGCACACAAACTCATCACCCATTAAATACCAAAGTATTTATCATAATCAAAATGAGATATGACCTATAAGGTTAACATTTCTTATGAAAAATCTTTTGGAGAAAATATTTTTGAGTTATCCCTGAAAGGCTATAGCATATATTCACACTCATATATATTGCTTGAAAGCCTTCTTACATTTAATATTTCAAAGGTCATTTAAGAAAAATCATTTCTACCAAACACTATTCAGCTTCACATTTCAAATCATTTGAGAGTGCATTTAGATATATTTTTCATTGTACAAATCAACTTGTGAAGAAGCATTCATTGTATGCAAATTTCATTTTCATTCATACTATTTGCGGTATGGGTTGTGAACTGTGGCCAAGTGAAGGGATATCACTTGGAGAGGTGGCTCCGCCTATAAGAGTGGTGTACCGAGCATAGGGTATTGCTTGGAGAGGTGGTTCCGCCTATAAGGAGTGGACTGAGTGAGGGAATATTGCTAGGAGGGGTGGCTCTACCTATAAGGAGTGTGTAAGTGGTTGCTCCGTCCGGTTAAATGAGTGTTATAGTGGAAATCCTTGGGTGTTTTGCTCAAAGTGAGGACATAGGCGGGGATAGTTTGTAGTGACCTAGGGAAATTATGGTACTTAAATAATGAAAGAAGGGGGAAAAGGAAATTGTAATTTTAATATTTAAACAGGGCCTCGTCGACTAACACAGGGAGTTTGTCGACAAGTACACATGAGGGGCTCGTCGACTGGGATGTGTCTCATCAACGAGAAAATATCGAGAGGCTATTTTCCCATCTCTAAATTTTGTCGACGAGAAACAAACATTCGTCAACAAACTTCCTTCGTGACCTCGTCGACGAGGTGACATGGCTCGTTGACGAAGGCCAGTGTATAAATAGCCCTAATCTGGATTTCAACGCAGATTTTTAACCCTAAATAAATTCTCTCTCTCTCCACTTCGGTTTTCACCCCTTTTTTAAAAGTTTTTGGTCTAGATTCTTGCTGGTTCGATAATCTAAGGCTACCACAACACTCTTGAAAGAGTTCTCTTCGAATTTGTTGGAGTGGATCGTTGGTGGGGCTAGCTTGAATTCTATCCCAAATTTGCGGTAAGGCTTTTTATTCAGTATTTGACTTTCTTGTAGTTGTAGAAAATGTAGTAGTCGAAGAAATACTGAATTTATGTTCTGGGAGATGTTGATTTTAGGATGTTGAACCGGGAACCCTATGAGTGCAGGATTGATATACTTTAGGGGCTCTTTAGGAGTCAGGTAAAGGGATAAACTAAGCTAGTTATTTTTATGAAAATATATGTATATATTTACAGAATTTAATTTCAAGAAAATATATATATTAGCATTATGTTTGGGAAAATATTGCTGTAAATGATGATATGTTTTAAACATGTGTAATACCCATTTTGTGTGGCATGAGTAGAATTTATTATGAATTAATGTTTTTGGGAAAATGTTAAATGATTCAAAGTTTTACTAAGATATACCAACGTATGGGCGAGATTTTTTATATGGTATATTGGCGTACGAGCCGAGAGTTTTTATATGATATACCGGCGTACGAGCTGAGGATGTTTTCACATGATATGCCGGCGTACGGGCCAAGCCTTTTACACGATATGTCGACGTATGGGTCGAGCCTTTTATATGATATGCCGATATACGGGTCGAGCCTTTTATTTGATATGTGATACGGCGTATGGGTCGTGATTAATAAAATATGAAATGCTAGCGTAAGGGCCGAAGATTTTCATATTATACTATGAAATGTGATATGATGATATTGATTTGACAATTATTATTATGGAATAGAAATGTATCACAATTTGAAATATGTTATATGTTATCAGAATCTGGTTGGCTTAGTTTAGGCTTACACAAGCACAGTACCGTAGTTATGTGATCATGATCAATATGATGTTAGTGTTATCGTTGTCGTACGGGGCAGCCTGAGGATGGATAGTCGATGTGGTTTATGGTAGTGTTGGCACCCCTGGTGTACGGACTAGGTCTAGCAGACCCATTGTACTTATAGACTTTGCTTTTGACTTGGTTGTAGTCGGCCAGCCATTGTCAAGTCCCACCTTCGAGCCACACAACCTAGTCATGTGGGGGTAAGACATGACCCCACCTAGTTAACCTTCCAGGGTTGTTTTTGTATTATTATCATATGAGATAAATTATGTTTATGAAAATCCAGTATATTCTATCATGATATGATTATATATGTTTTTCCAGATATGATACAGACAGTTTCACTAAATATGTTCATGTATAGTTTTATGTATAACACGAAAATACTCATGTTACCACACACTGGTATTAGTTTATTTTTCCTTACTAAGAGGTGTCTCACCCCAAATTATATAAATATTTAATTTGAGGCTCAAGTCATACCTTAGAATGACCTTAGGACTCATGCATTTCATGAACATCATTAGGGGACATTCATGGACTTAGAAATAATGTCAAAACCCTGGAAAATATTTTTGTAAAAGAGCCAAGAAAGAAAGCAAAACATATTTTTCAAACTAAAAGAAAAAAATCCAGGATTTGGGAACTTCAAAAAACCAAAGTCAACGTTCAGTTGTCTGAAGTGGCAACTTCAGAAGATCAAAGTTAACCTCAGTCATTTGAAGAATTTCTTTAGAAGACCGAAGATTAAGTTTAGTTGCCTAAAGAATTTCTAGTAAAACTCAGAACCTGGCAGAAGAACCTCAGAAGACTGAACTTACACTTTAGTCGTATGACTAAACACTTCAGTCGTTTGAGCCCCAACCTCAGTCGTCTGACCCTATGTCTAGGTTATTTTTTGAAACTTAAAAAGAACTTTAGTCATCTGGGCCCTTGACCTCAGTCGTCTGAACTTGTAGGAAAACTTAAAAATGTAATTTTTATTAAGAGAGCTCGCGACACATTTTTTTATCCAACGGTTGAGATCCATTCTAAGGGCAAGATCACTATATATACTAAATATCTAAACCCTAGAATAAGAGCTTAGACATACGAGAAGAGAAGAGAACATCTTGTTGAAAAGAGAATTGAGAAACTTGAACGTCTTGATATACGATTGTCTACACTCCAACTTACAGTCATCAAGCTTGGGCAAATCAACTCACAAAATCAAAGGGAATCTATTTACACATCTTGATTTCAACTTGGTTTTGAGGTTTGGTTAATTCATTTAGTGATTTCAAGAGTTTTTATCATCATCTGTTATTGAATATCATTAGAGAAGATTGATATTGAATTTTCATATACATTAGAGAGTGTTTTTGACTAGTTCATTACTTGAGAAAGTTTTACTTTGGCCATTGATTAAAGAGTTATTTTTAAGCGTATTCTTAGCTAAAGACTTAATATCTTGGATACTCATAAACTATTTGATTAGATATCCTTAGCAGTGCATAACTATATATATTATTGAAGGATAGTTTCTGAAAATCTTATATTAAGGTTTGATCTTTGGTAATCTCATTATATATATATATATATATATATATATATATATATAGATATATGTATACATTAAGTTGAATATTACAAAGATCATATTGAGATTGAAATCTTGGGAGAAATATCATTTTGACAAAGAGTGTTTTTAAATCTTTGCAATCTTCAAAGTTGCGTGTGTATTCAAAGATTTAACTTGAGTTCTCCAAAGCATTGATTTATATAAATATTTTTGGGAGATTTGATAAAAGGGATAGTTAGTGAATCATACTCTTGCATATAATGATTACATCGTTACATTCATTCTGAGCTTTAAGTTTCATCATATGTTAATGTATTAGGAATTTGAATTGTACTCATTAGCTAGCTTTGTTGGAAGCAATTTTGCGTGTTTCTCAGATTTCATTGTATTCACGGTTCGGGTTGTGAACCGAGTTTGAGGAGAGATCTGTATCTTTTGTAAGCAGCGGATTGTAAGGGAAGTTCCATCCTAATTTAAGGAGTCGGGATTATAGTGGAATCGTTGAGTGAGTTGCTCAAGGCGAGGACGTAGGCCGAGTTGGTTAAACCTCGTAAAAAATGTGTTTGCATTCTCTCTTACCTTATCTCTTTACTTTCTACACCACATTTCATTATTTACATGGCATGTATGTTTTTTGAATAATTTCACATGAACTTGATAAGTAATTGGTTGAATTTATACATAGGGATTAATTGGTAAATAAGTTTGAAAGAATTTTTAAAAAACCCAATTCACTCCCCCCCCCCTTTTTGGAATTACACCTAAATCAACATGGTATCAGAGCAGGTTTACTTAGACTTAATAGTTCATTTGTAAAAAGATCACATGGCACACATCGGTGTAACTCCATTCGGTAAGGGACACTCATCCACTAGACCACTAATTTTCTGTGGTGTAAACTACACCTATTGGAAACGTAGGATGAGCATGTATCTATTGAACGTAGATTGAAAGGTATGGAAAATAGTGACTAAGGGAAATCATATTCCCATGAAAATAATTGATAAGGTAAATGTACCTAAAACTGAAGATGAATATACTGAAGAGAATTGGAAATCAGTACAAATAAATGCTACTGTGATGAACTTGCTTTTCTATGCATTAGATGTAAATGAATTTAATAGAGTAATGGCATGTAACTCGGCTAAAGAAATCTGGGAAAAATTAGAAGTCACATATGAAGGCACTAAGGAAGTTAAAGACAGTAGTTGGGAAAATACTACTGTTACATAGGAATATGTATTTTTAGTATGAAATGTCAGGAAATGTGATTACAGAACAGAATTCCTGATTTTATTCGGTTTGTGTGGCATGAATATTATTTTACTCAAATAGTATTATGTTAAGTCAATTTTATAGGAGAAAGCATGTTACAATTATTTTCAAGAATAACATGATAATATAGTAAACTATGATTTCAGAATATATGATAAACAATACATTTATTCAGATCAGTACGTGTGATACGTTCGACGCAAGGTCGTGATTGATAGCTAGCGCAAGGACGCAGTTATGCATATTATTCGGCACAAGGCCGCAGTTATGAATGTATTCGGCACAAGGTCGTAATTATTTATGTTATTACAAAATTTAGAAAATGTTATCAATCTATTTATGTTAAAACAGTGTATTATCATGTACTATATGTTATCAGAACCCGGATGATAGTTTAGATTAGTTATTAGGAGCACGGTACCATAGCTATACAGTTTAGTTCAGTTCAGACTTGTGCTAACTGCCCCTTCTAGTAGAGGGGGTAGGATATGGATAGTCAATGTGACTTTCAGTGTAGAGTTGTAGAAGTCCACTTGACAGTCCGGACCAGGGTGTGGCGGGCTCAACATACTTACAGATATTTTTGACTCTGCAGTGGTCAACTAGCCATTGTCGAGTCTCCCCTTCAGGCTGCACAACCCATCATGGGGGATAATATATGACATCAACTAGCTATTCATCGTGGGTAAATTTCAAAATTACTAGTTATATCAGATGATTTTATGAACACTATGATTCAGTATAACTATGAGATTGTATATTATTCAGCTATGATATTATCAATGTTTTCAAACATGTGACATGTACTGTATATTTATTGTAGCATGTAAATATTCATGTTGTTACATAACTGTATTTAGTTTATTTCCCTTACTGAGAGGTGTCTCACCCCAGCCTAAACCATTTCAGGGAATCCAGAAAGATTGGCAAATCGAGGCCGTCATTGAGGCAATATTTACTACCCCGCTAGGAGGGTGAGTTTTTGAACCAGGGTTAATAGGTTTTTGTGTAAGAATAACTTTTGATGTTTTGGGAATTGTATATTTAAACAGTATGTGGTGGAATGTAGGTAACTCTGGTATACTTATGGTTTGGTGAATGAAATTTATATTTAATGCTGCTTAGGTTTCCGTTGTATATGACAGGTGTTTCCCTATTACCCATGGGTTCGGGTTGACTTTATTAAATGATTAGTTAGTGGTATCAGGGTGTTTAATGTGATTAATTACGTGGTAAGTTAAGTAAGTCGTTACAGTTTGGTATCAGAGCCTAGGATGCTAGGTTTTGTAGACTCTAGAATGCAGCAGTAATAATACCAGAGTATAGGATAATGGAATTTGAGGTTATGTTTGTAGTCTAGATGCAGAACTTCCATGATGGTTTGTGTGTCTTTCCTAGGGTGACGATTTCAGGAAAGTCATGGTAAACTATTGTCGGGTTGGGTATCTAGTTTGCAAGGAATTAAGATCAGGGGTGATGAATTAGTTAAGGATATAATATACTAATTAGATGATATGTTATGGTAGTAGGGTCCTAAGCTAAGTTTATTGTCTTTTTAGGATGGACCCTGGAGGTAGTAGCACTCATGCTAGTGAGAACGAGGGAGCTGGACCCTCAGGTGCTGCAGGTGGCGATTCAAATGTAGTATTGCGCAACGTGACTCAGCAAGTCATGGCTGAAATTGTAAGGAACTCCAGAGAGCAGGGTGGCCCATCTGCAAGCCCCGGTAGTTCGATTGAGAAGTTCATTAAGATGAATCCTTCAAATTTCTCAGGAGAAACTGATCCTGCAGTTGCTGAAAACTGGGTACAGGAGATTGAAAAAGTGTTTGCAGTGCTATAATGTATTGAGGAGCAAATAGTGCTTTTTGCTACATATAAATTGACAAAAGAGGCCGAGTGATGGTGGACGACAATGAAACTCCCGGAATAGCAGAGGACAGTGCCTATAGAGATGAAATGGGAGCGATTTAAGAAGATATTTTTAGATAGATATTTTCCAGCCTCGTCTAGGGAAGCTAAGATAGAGGAGTTCCTGAATCTGAAGCAGGGACCGTAGACAGTGCAACAGTACGCAATGAGGTTCATTGAGTTATCTCACTTCACCCCGAACATTATTCCAGATGAAATGAAAAAGGTATGATAGTTTGAAAGAGGTATGAGGAGAGAATTATATAAGCAAGTGTCGATACTGGAATTGTAAGATTTTTCCAAGCTGGTAGACAGGGTAACTATGGCAGAAGCTGGAGAGCGGTTAGAGGCTAAGGAGCAAAGACAGAGAAAGAGATCCACGCCTTCTGGTTCTCAGTAGAGGTTTCATCATGGTTCATGGAAGAGAGGTGGCTATTATAGGGATCGAGGGCAGGAGTTAGGGAATCGTGGTTTTCAAGGTATGCAGCCATTTCCTGCTTATCCAACTTGTGGAAAGAGACACCCGAGTGAGTGTCGTGCCGGGTGAGGTATCTGCTATCGATGTGGGGAGCCAAGACATATGATGAGGGACTGTCAGACTCAGATTGGAGCTGCTCCCGTTCTTAGACCTTCTCGGGGAGGCTATCAGGCACCACGTGGAGGCTAGCAGAGGAATATGGCTCCAGCTAAAGTTTTTGCTTTGATGTCAGGTGATGCTGAGACAGCCGACGACATGGTGATAGGTATGGTTAGCATGCTTTCCTTTTAAGTTATTATATTATTTGACTCAGAAGCCACACACTCGTTCGTGTCTATGGGATGTATTAAATTATGTAGGACAGAAACACAGTTATTAGACACTAAATTGCTAGTAACTACACCAACTAGGTCAGTAGTGAGGTGTAATAAAGTGCTCCAAGGCTGTCCGGTTGATATTCAGGGGAAAATTTTGCTTGCTGATTTGATAGTACTGGACATGCATGGGTTTGATGTAATATTCGACATGGATTGGTTAGTAACTAATTTTGCCACTATAGATTGCTATTCAAATGAAGTGATATTCAGACCTCCAAGAAGACCAGAATTCAGGTTTATAGGGTCGCGAGTGCAATCCTCACCTCAGTTGGTTTCAGCTATTTAGGCGAGGAGACTGCTCCTGGGTGGTTGTCAGGGATTCGTGACCTTTGTGAAGGAAATGTCAAGAAATGAATTGAAGCTCACTAGTACGCTAGTAGTAAAAGAGTTTACAGATGTATTTCTAGATGAGCTACCAGGCTTGCCACCTGATTGTGAGGTAGATTTTCCTATTGATCTGCTCTCAGGTACAGCGTCGATCTCTAAAGTACCTTACCAAATGGCACCAACAGAGTTGGCAGAATTAAAGAATCAGTTGCAAGATTTTCTTGATAAGAGTTTTATACGGCTTAATGTATCTCTGTGGGGAGCTCCAATATTATTTGTGAAGAAGAAATACGGGTCCATAAGGATATGTGTAGATTATAAAGAAATCAATAAGGTGACAATTAAGAATAAGTATCCTCTACCCTGTATAGATGATTTATTTGATCAGTTCTAGGGTACGTGGGTGTATTTTAAGATTGACCTCAAATCAAGCTAACATCAAGTAAAGGTAAGGGCAAAAGATGTATCGAAGATGGCTTTTCAGACCAGGTATGGGCATTATGAATTTCTTGTTATGCCCTTTGGTCTGACGAATGCTCCTGCAATATTTGTGGATTTGATGAATATGATCTTCCACTAATATTTAGACCAGTTTTTTGTTGTTTTTATTGATGATGTACTGGTCTATTCAAGGAGCTATGAGAAGCATGAGACGCATTTGAGGCAGGTCTTATAGACGCTCAGGGAAAAGAAGTTGTACGCCAAGTTCAGTAAATGTGAATTTTGGCTCGAGAAGGTTGTGTTTTTTAGGCATGTTATCTTAGGGGATGGAATTTTTGTGGATCCTAGTAAAATTGACGCGGTAGTGAATTGGGCCAGACCGAGGAATGTCCAAAAGATCAGGAATTTCTTGGGTCTAACTGGTTATTACCGTCATTTTGTTAAAGGATTCTCAGCGTTATCAAGGCCTCTGACACGACTGACTAGAAAGAACGTCATGTTTGAATAGGACGACAGCTGTGAGCAGAGCTTTCAGGAATTGAAGCAAAGGCTTGTCATGGCACCAGTGCTGATAATCCTGTCGTGAGGGTTATGTTATTTACAGTGATGCGTCCTTAAAGGGACTTGGCTGTGTATTGATGCAGCATGGCAGGGTGGTAGCGTATGCTTCCAGGCAATTGAAAGAGTATGAAAAGAACTACCCTACCCATGATCTTGAATTGGCTGCAGTAGTACATGCATTGAAGATTTGGAGGCATTACCTGTATAACGAGCGATGTGAAATCTTCTCCAACCATAAGAGTTTAAAGTACTTTTTCACTCAGAAGGAATTGAACATGAGACAAAGAAGGTGGTTGGAGCTTATTAAAGACTTTGACTGCACTATCAGTTACCACCTAAGAAAAGTAAATGTAGTAGTTGATGCATTGAGCAGGAAGTCTGTGGGACCAACGCTGGAAGCTATGAAGATTCAGTATCCGATCATGATAGATTTGGAGAGACTTGGCATAGAGTTGGTCAAGAGTGATCCTTAGGTATGTATTGTCAGTTTAGTGGTGCATCCTACTCTGCAAGAGAGGATTAAAGCTGCTTAGAAGGAGGATCCAGAATTAGCAGGGGTGATTTCGTGGCCTCGTTGACGAAGTGACATGGCTCATTGAGGAGTACAGGTGTATAAATAGCCTAAACTTGATTTTCTATGAAGAAATCACACGAAAACCTTCCTCTCTTCCTCTCTCTCTCTCTCTCTCTCTCTCTCTCTCTCTCTCTCTCTCTCTCTCTCTCTCTCTCTCTCTCTCTCTCTTTTTCCTGTTCATCCCCTCTCCTTTCTCTCTAAGATTTTGGGTTGGTCTCTTACTGGTTCAACGATCTGAGGCTGTCACAACACCTAGGAAAGTTTTCTTCAAGTTTGCTGGGGTGGATTGTTGGTGGGATTAACTTGGACTTCATCCTAAATTTAGCATAAGACTTTTTATTTAGTATTTGACTTTCCTATAATTGTAGAAAATGTAGTACTCGAAGAAATACTAAAATTTTGTTCAGAAAGATGTTGTTTTCAGGGTGTTGAGCTGGGAGCCCTGCGGGTACATGACTAGCCATATTAGGGGCCACTCAGTAGTCAGGTAAAGGAGTAAACTAAAGCAATAATTTTTCATGAAAATAGTTATTATTTAATAGCAAGTTTATGTTCAAAAAGCATGTATTATATATAAGCGTATTTGTGAAAATATATATTTGGAAAAATACTGTTGTTACATAGGAATATGTATTTTTAGTATGAAATGTCAGGAAATGTGATTTCAGAACAGAATTCATGATTTTATTCGGTTTGTGTGGCATGAATATTATTTTATGCAAATTGTATTATGTTCAATTAATTTTACAGGAAAAAGCATGTTTCAGTTATTTTTAGGAATAACATGATAATACAGTAAACTATGATTTCAGAATATATGATAAACAATACATTTATTCAGATAAGTATGTATGATATGTTCGACACCAGGTCGTGATTGATAGCCGGCGCAAGGCGGTAGTTATGCATGTTATTCGATGCATGGCTGCAGTTATTAATGTATTCAGTGTAAGGCCGTAATTATTTATGTTATTAGAAAATTCAAAAATTTTTATCAATCTATTTACGCTAAAATAGTATATTATCATGTACTATATGTTATCAGAACCCGAATGATAGTTCAGATCAGTTATCAGGAGCACGGTACCGTAGCTATACAGTTCAGTCCAGTTCATACTTGTGCTAACTTGAAGTTCCTTAGCTCATGTTTCCCTTCCTTGATCCAGATATGCAAAAGGAAAAAGAGTGAGATTGAAGCAAAACAAGAAACAAAGAGAGAAACTGTAACGACCTGCCTAATTTACCATAATTTATTTATTTTTTCTTTCCATAATAGCATCCAATATAATAATCCTGACAAATCGTAATCAACCTAGACCCGTGGGTACCAGGGATATACCTGAAATACAATACAAATACCTAAGCAGTAGGAAATGTAAAATTTACCAAATTGTTCAACCAACACAATACCAGAGTTTTACTACAATTGTCATATACATACACATATCCCAAAACATCCAAAAGTGGCCTAGGGTCACCACCCAAAAATCTGTCAGACTCTAGCAACAAGACTTACCCTTCAGATAGGGTAAAAGAGATTAACTCTAACGTTGTGGAGCTTTATCCACTCTTCTATTTAGGGCTCCTGAAATATTTAGATAACTGGGGTGAGACACCTCTTAGTAAAGGAAATAAACTAATATAAGTGTGTGGCAACATAAGTATTTTCGTGTTTTACATATAACAATATATAAATCATACTTGCTAAAACTATCTGTAACATATCTGGAAAAAACATATTTTTCCATAACATAGTATAACATACTGAATTTTTATACATATAAATCATCTTATATAACTGTATATGGAAAACACCCTAGATGGATAGCTGGCTAGTGTCATGTCTTACCCCTACATGACTAGGTTGTGCAGCCCGAAGGCGGGACCTAGTAATGGCTGGCCGACCACGCTAGATCAACATAAGTTTGTAAGTATGATGGGTTTGCCCCTCCTGGTCCGGACACTAGAGGGATGCCTGCGCTATAATAAACCACATCGATTTCCGATCTCCCACTGCCTTATACGATAAGCAATAACACTAACATAAACATGATCGTGATCATATAACTACGATACTGTGCTTCGTGAAAGCCTAAAGCAAGACAATCGGGTTCTGATAACATATAATATATTTCCAAATAACGATACATGGCTAGTTCATAATAATATCTGTTATGTTAATATTTTCATAAAACTTTGCATAACATATCATATAGAATTTACAGCCCTTACGTCGGCATTTTGTATCTTGTAAATCACGGCCATTACATCGGTATGGCATATCATAGAAACCTTTGGCCCTTACAAAGGAATTTCATATAAAACCTTGGCCCTTACGCCGGCATATCGTATAAAATCTTCGACCCTTACGCCGACATATCGTATAAAATCCTCGGCCCTTATGCCGACATATTATACAAATTTCTTAGTTTGAAAATTCCTTGTATCATTTTAACATTTTCCTAAAAGCAGTAATAACATACTTATTTTGTAAACACAATATTTCATCATCATAATTTTTATGGTAAATATTACTCATGCCATACGAAAGAGATATTAAACATATTTATGATATTATACATGAAATCCATATTTCTGTTCAACAACATTATTTCCAACATAATTCTACAATACACATATTTATCTGAAATTAAATGCTGTAAAATAATAAATACATTTTCATGAAATTCTAACTTAGTTTATCCCCTTACCTGACTTTTGGAAAGCCCTTAAAATGACCAATCCTGCACCCTCAGGGTTCCTCATTCAACACCTTGTAAACAACATTGCCCCAAACAAAACTTTAGTATTTCTTCGAGTACTACCTATTATACAACTGTAAGAAAGCCAAATATTAAATAAAAAGCCTTACCCTAAACTTAGGAGGGAGTTCAAGTTAGCCCCACCAATGATCCACTCTAGCAAACTTGAAGAGAACCTCCCCAGGAGTGTCGTGGCGGCTTCGGATCGTTGATCCGGCCAAGAATGGACCCAGAATCTTAGAGAGAAGGTAGAGGGGACGAATAGGAAAGAGAGAATCCAATTTTGTTTGAGGAAATCTATGCTGAATCCAAGTTTAACGCTATTTGTACACTTGCACTCGTTGACGAGACACGTCACTTTGTCGACGAGGCCACGAAGGAAATTCATCGACGGACACCTATTCCTCATCGACGAAATTCATAACTGAAAATAGTCTCTCGGTATCTTCTTGTCAATGAGTCACATGTCCCCGTCGACGATCCCAATAAGGCACTTCGTCGATGAACGCGGATGTACTGTGACCCCCTTTACAATTTTCTTTTTCTCCCTCTTTATTATTTAAATATATTAATTTTTTGGGTCTCTACGGAAACTTTAAAAGAAGAATGTATGCGAGAAGAACAAAGAAGAAGAGAGAGAAGAAGAAAGAAAGGAGAAAAAAGAAGGCAAGAAAAAAGATGAAAAAGAAAAAAAGAAAAAAAAAAAAGAGATAGAGAGTGAGGAATCTAAGAGGAAGAAGAGTGAGATTGAAATAAAAAGAGAAGGGAGAGAGAAGAACATAAGAGATATCTGAGAGAGAAAAGAATTTGTGCGAGAAGAAGAAAGAAAAGAGAGAGAGAGAGAAGAAATGGAAGAAAGGAAGAAAAAGAGAGAGAGGGAGCAAAAAAGAGTTTTTATATGGGTGTTAGTGGGACATGTGTTACTATCCGTACAGTGAGACGTGGCACAACTAGGATCGTGCTTTCGAAAGGCGATGTGGCGCAATCTTGGCCGTCCAAGATGTGTTTTTTTTTAGACGACTAGATTGCTGCCATGTCAGCAATCCATGACAAACATCGAGAATCAAGTCGATACCACCACGAGCTAGATAATGTCATGATGACATCATCCTACTACAATGAATTAAAAAATAAAAAATAAAAAAAATTAGAATCACATGTCACCATTGTAGGTGGATACGTGGTCCACTTATCCCAATTAGGTGAGACTCGATTCAAAACAGTTCAACCAATCTAATTTTTAAACTAGTGGTTTGTTTATTTTATTTTAAATTTAATTTATAATTATTTTTTAAAATTTTAAAAATTAGAAAAAAATAAATTAAAAATTTTAAAAATATTTTAAAAATTAGAAAAAAATAAAAATTATTTGAGTTATTTTGACTTGAATAACAAAAAAATTAAAAAATAAAAAATACCAAAAAAGAAAGAAAAGTCTTTAAAAATCCCAGAAATTTTTTTAGAAAAATGTCGAAAAATTTTCAAAAAAATTTTATAAATATTTTTGGAAAAGTCTAAGAATATTTTAGAGACTCTTTTTGCCCAAACTTGTTGATTTTTTATAATTATCTATATATATTCTATTTTTTTTGTGTGCATCACAATAATTTAATAAAGGATAAATAAGTATTTTAGAGCTCACATATACTAGTTTTTAGGGGGGTTTATCTAACAAGATTCCCTCCTTTGCAGGCCTTATTATACATTTCTAAATCGTACTTAATTTTTCACTTTCCATTTAGATATTTATTTTAAAGGAGTCAATTAAATACCATTAAATTTAATTTAGGGATAATTCATAATTAATTAGGTACTGTTTGTATAATAGGTGTATAGGGGTGCTAGTACCTTTTCCTCGTATGACTGAACTCTCAATCTCAACTCTGGTAAAAGTAGACTGAGACTATTGGTTCCTTAGCATAAACTTAGTCTAGAGACCAACCGACGAGTAGTAATTAGATGAACTAACCGCACCTAAGTAAATAACAAGTTAGTGGCAACTCCATCAAACTTTTAATATTATTATTTATTGTCATTTCAGACCCTTTTTCGGGGCATTACGATAAGAAACTTAATCTATTCTCGAATTGAATGATGCACCGGTTCAATCATTTTGAATCAATTAATTGACATAAGTATAACAATATAATTTTATTATTATTTTATATTTTTTAAAAAATATATGAAAATAAAAATAAAATAATATTGTATTAAATAAATTAAATTAAAAAATTAGTTAGTGCAATGTCTTGAAAAGTGAATAAACGAATTGGAAACTTTATCGATTCTCGATTTGAACAGTTTGCTAGGCGATCATTTTGGATTAATCAATTGATATAAGCACGATAAAATAATTTTATTATTATTTTAAAATATATAAAAATAAAAAATACTAATAAAGCATAAAAATGCTTATCAACCATAGTATTGCAAAATACTTATTAGATGTAATTTTATAAAAATAAATGACTAAACACATCATAAAACAAATAAAACATAATTCAATATTTTTAAATACAAGTAACCTATCAAACATAATGCTAAAAAAATATAAACTAAAATTTTAAAATTTAAATTTTATAAATCAAAATTATAAAGTTGAATTCTAGTTATATAGATAAAGAACACCTAAATTTATACTAGATTTATTTTCTTACTAAATTTAAATTACAAAAGATTTTTTTTTTAATAGTTTTCAAAACTACGGGAGTAGATTGTCATTTTACTAAATTTTAATCCTTTTATTAATTATGATACGCCGAAAGTAATCAATTAACTTTGGGCCGGCAACCACTACTGCCTAGTGCGCCTTGAAGCAGCGCAAGGGACAAAAAAAATCCATGATTTTGATACTCTCTCCTCCCCTGCCGCATTTCGAAAGAAATTCGTTTTTCCTCATTTTTCTCCTTCTCTCTTCACTTTGATTTCATCCTTTATTTTCTTGCTCGCTTTGGTTCATAAATTTATCGTTTGCAATCAAACTCTGGGGAATTCTTTAGTAATTATTTTCTGCAATTGCATAAACGGGTTCAAAATGAATGACGACAGAGTCTACCCCGGCTGACCATTGCCCTGGTTTTTTCACGAACAGACTCACTTTCAGTGACTACTGTTTGATACCAATTTCATGGGTTTGTCTTCCCTTCCACCGGAGCAAGCCCCGGCGTATTTGGCTCCGACGTCGACTGCGAATCCGGATGTAGATTCCGCCGGCGACGATGGCTTTTCTGATCCAGTTTTACAATACATAGCGCAAATGCTTATGGAAGAGGACCAGGACGAGGAGGGTAGCTTGTTGCACGACCCTGCGGCTCTTCGAGCTACCGAGAAATCGTTGTACGAAGCTGTGGGTAAGAAGTATCCTCCCTCCCCTGCCCACCCAACCACTCTCGGCTGTCCTAATAATATTTCCCCTGATTGTAATGTTACCACTAGCAATTATTCTGTTTCTCAGTCTAACACTTCAGAAATGAAAGGCGGGCTCAGTGGGAGTCTCGAAATGCATCAGCCTTTTCTAAGTACACTTAATTTTTGGAATACTATTGGCCGGGGCGAGTACAAACTGCAGTTTCAAAGAGGCCAAGAGGAAGCTAGCAAGTTCCTTCCTCGTGAAAATCTTCTACTTGTTAATTTGGAAAACTCTAACACCAAGTTAACTCCAAAGTCGTCCAAGGACGATGACAGTCCTGATGCAAGTGAGGATGACAGGGTGTATTCGTCTGCTGTCGTGAGGGGAAAGAAGAATCATCAAAGGGAGGATTCGGATGAAGAACGGAGGAGAAGAAAGCAATTGGCGGTTTCGGGCGAAGAGGACGAGTTAACAGAGATGCTTGACAATGTTTTTCTCTTTCCAGCTAAAGAAAATAAGAATATTGTTGAGTCGTTGTCGGGCAGTAGTGTCGGCGAGTCGTTGCCGGTGCAGAATGTGGAAGCTTGTGGGTTTAACCCTGGGAAGGGAGCAAAGAGAACAGGAAATGAAGAGTCAGTTGATTTGAAGGATTATCTTGTTCTGTGTGCACAGGATATCGCTGCTGAAGATTGGAGAACTGCAAAAGAACGATTGGAGGAGATTCGGCTGCACTCTTCTCCCTTCGGAGATGGGTTTCAGAGGTGTGCCCACTATTTTGCCAATGCCCTCGAAGCACGCTTGGCGGGCACTGGTACTCAAATTTATGCTGCTTTGTCATCTAAGATGCCATCAGCTGCGGCCATGCTGAAAGCTTACCGGTCTTTTGTTTCAGTCTGTCCATTTAGAAGGATCTCTTTTTATTTTGCAAATCACCACATTTTGAATTTAGCCAGAAAGGCGAGGGCGATTCATATTATAGATTTTGGTATCTTGTATGGGTTCCAATGGCCCATGGTTATCCAAGATCTCTCAACCTTTGTTGGTGGGCCTCCCATGCTTCGTGTTACGGGGATAGAGTTTCCTGAACCAGGTTTTCGCCCAGCAAGAAAAGTTGGGGACACCGGCCGCCGTCTAGCAACTTATTGTAAGCGCTTTAATGTCCCATTTGAGTATAATGCTATAGCAAAGAAATGGGAAACTATCCAAACTATTGACCTCAAGATTGACAAAAATGAGGTCGTCGTTGTTAATTGCCTGTTCCGACTTGAGGCTGTATGTGATGAGAGTATTTCATTAGATTGTCCGAGGAATGTTACTCTAAACTTAATCCAGAAGATAAATCCAAATATATTCATTCATGGTGTTAATAATGGATATCATAATGCCCCTTTCTTTGTTACACGGTTTCGGGAGACATTCTCTCACTACTTGTCAGTGTTTGACATGATGGATATAAATTTTTCCCGTGAAAGTCAAGACAGATTGATATTTGAAAAAGAGTTTTATGGGATGGTAATGATGAATATTATAGGATGTGAAGGTTCAATGAGGTTTTTCAGACCCGAAACATATAAACAATGGAAGATTCGAAATATGAGAGCTGGGTTTAAGCAGCTCCCACTAGACACAGAACTTATGAATACATTGAAGGTTAAGGTGAAATCTGACTATCACAAAGATTTCTTGATTGATGAAGATGGACAATGGATGCTGCAAGGATGGAAAGGTCGAGTGTTGACAGCTCTCTCTTGCTGGGTTTCAAATGATTCTTTAGAGCATTTTTTAAAAACTCATAATCAGTGAGCTAAGCTAGAAATTATTCTAAAAATATGATTGAATTCATGCCTTATGTCCCATTGGTTCTAGTGGTTTTGTTGATAATATGACAATTTTATTTTTATGCTCTTTGTGGAGAAAATTCTCACCTAGAAAGAAGTATTCATTATAAAGAACAGAGTTGGAACTATGATTTTTGCCGCTAGAAGTTGGCTTGTGGTTGCTTGGATACACTAAATTTGATTTTTATTTTATATAAAACACCTACCCTTTTACCACTTAAGACTAACCTAACTCTCTCATTGCCTTTTGCCTTGAACTTGCAATTGGTAACTACTACAAACAATGTAATGACATTAAGAGAAATGTTTGTAATTTCCGTTGAGCATTGGTAACTTAGACAAAAAAATTTATAAATTTCTTCATGTGGCTTTACCACAATTGGCAAAAATATTTATTAAAAAAAAAAACGTAGCGTACTAACATATATTTGTACATGACCACTTAAATTCAATCACATCATCCCAAAGCTCATTTCAAAATTTTATATATTTTAATGTTGAGTATTCAAGTACAACTTCTAGCATATTAAGATATACAACAAAAAAAAAATGATCGTCACAGTGCATGGCTAAAAATGATGGTGTGTAGCTTATGTAATCCTATGGAGGACTCCTATTTCTTTTTTCAAAGATGATGATTGTTAAGATTGAATTACCGAATTTAATCAAGAACAATGAACAAAAAAAAAAGGCAAACACAAACACACAATAAGCACAAGATAAAACATGGTTCAATTTTAATATCAAACCTACATCCATAGGAGCAAAGGAGTAGGGGAGCATAATTCGATTAAAACTAAATTAATCGAGTAAATTCGGTTGGTTTGGTTTGGTTAAAAATTTATTCAGTTTGATTCGGTTTTCATTTTCATTAAATTTCGATTTTCGATTTAGTTTTTAAGTTTGGTTAAATTAATCAAAAATTATATATATATATATATATATATATATATTTTTTTTATATATATATATATTAAAACATTAAATCGGTTAACCGATATAACCGAAATTTGGTTCGTTCAATTTTGAGTTTGGTTGATATGGAATTTCGGTTTGCTTCGAGTAGTGAGGTTTTTTAATCGAATTGAACGAATGCTCACCCATACCAAGGAGAAAATATTCACCATGAATAGTAAAACATTACGAAAGTAGTCTCTCTCTCACCCAAATTCCAAATAAACTTATGTTTACTTATAGACCACTATACAACTATAGCTTATAATATTTATGTAAGTCCTATGACTAGCACTAGCTAGACATAAATAATGTGGGACTCCAAATATGAGCAAAAAACACAAGAAACTTCAATAAATATCCACCTTGTTTCGAATTTTTCTCCTTCACCACCATGCTCCTCAAAGGGCTTACCTCATTTTGAAAAGATTAATCAAGTTCAAGTAATGCACAAACTTGATTATATGAACTGGCTTAGTCAATGTAGCTACAAGATTATCTTTTGTACTAATCTTCTTGACTTTCATTTTAGCTTGGTGATAACCTCTCGAACAAAAGCGAGACTTGGCATCTGTATGCTAGTCCTCTCATGGCACATATGATCTTGGATCAAGTGTATAGTACTCTGACTATCATAGTAAATTGTACTTCAATCTTTATCAATTCTCATGTCTTTAACCAATGATTTAGTCACCAAGTTTCCTTCACTACTTCTAAAAGAGCCATGTACTCTGCCTTAGTTGTTGACAAGGCTACTATTGATTGCAAAACTGCCTTTCAATTGATGTTATTTCCAAGAAAAGTGAAAACATAACCTATCAAGGACCTATGCTTGCCCAAGTCACCTGAATAATCCAAAACTGAATATACCAACAATTGTCTTTCACTTGCCATAAACCAAGCCATAATCCATTTGATTACTTAGTAGTGCCTCTTCCTAAGGCAATGCATATATTTGCTCACTACACAAATAGCCGACTCACTCTAAAAACCTTAGAGAATAACTCCCAAATATAAGAGTGTCACTAAGTAGTAAGGGAATTCCCTAAGTTTAAGTTCAAATTTAACTATTATTAAAAATAAAGAAGAATTAAGCACTACGATTAATTAAAAATGTTTGAAAAATAAGGTGAACTCCCAAGAGGGGGGTGAATTGGTTTTCTTAAAATTTCTTTACTTACTTTGTATTTAAAGATTCCTTAGTTGAAATTTAATCTCAACAATATATATATATATATACTTTCAGCAAGTTATCAATAATCTCAATACTATTGATGATAAATTAAATTTAATAAATTTTCAATCTCAAGTTTAAACCTTTGATGTTAATACTCAGCTGATTAAATTTCAAAAATCATATTATAATGATATATAAATAAAACTCAAATTTTAAATTCAATACTCAGATTTTATTTCTTTACTTCAATTAATGAAATATAAGTTTCAGATATTTGATTTTTGAAAAAGTTTAAGTTTAAGAAACCTTGCAGCTGTTTTGTTATTCAAAAATCAGAACTTTGATGATTTTATCAAACCAAACAATTAACTAATGTGATGAGGATTGGCATGCGTTATCTCTTCCTTTTGCAAATGTTCTGATAGGTGGACGACCTCCAGATGTTTATGCTCTTCGCCGACATGATGACCACCTTTCGTTTGCCGACATGGTGACACATGGACGGCCCCCGGATGTCCACATATACTTGAAGACTTTATGGAAATACTTGAACATTTTTCAGCACAAAGAAGCCCAAGTTGTGATTTTGCAATTCCAAGATCAATACCCTGGCCTTGTGGGGCCCACGTGGACCTATTGGGCCCCACACGACTCATCTAGGTCCCACATAGCTTGGACCTCCCTTTTGATTTTATTTTATTTAGTTAATTACACTATGAGTTGTTAAGTATTTATTTTATGAGGGGATTGAGTGATTAATAAGTTTGAATAGTCAACATTAAAGTGAGTCATCCTTCATGCCTATATGGGGAGGTTTAGGTCATTTATCATTTAGGTTTTTACTTTCCTATATAAATTGCTATTGTAAACACTGGAAGGAAGCCAAGTATTATTATTGAATGAAAAAAGTTCTTCCTTTGTAAAGGTCTTGAAGCTTTGTTCCGATCCTTGCGATTAAGTGGCAAGAGGCTACGACGTTCTCCTCGGAGATCAGTTGGTGTGAGACCAACAACCTACCGAGCATCTATCTATCATAATCCATCCATCACATCTACACCATCTTAGGTCATGGTGTAGATGTGAGCATAAAAATTCTTGTGATTTATAAACCATTTGAGCATAAAAATTCTCTTTCATTTCATTTGTTTTAACATTTTGGCATAAGAAACAAACTTCATGACATAAATTTTTTGAGGCAAGAGAAAAGAATTTTAATTTTAAAATTTTTTCTTGCGAGACAAAAATAAAATAAAGATTTCTCTTTTGAAACAAATTAAAATAAATTAAATACTTAAAGTTCAAGCAAGCAAATATTTTCTTGGTTTAGCATCTATGCACACTTCATAATATAACCAAAGAAAATCAATCACATAAATCCCATGAAGATTGAACATATAAAACAGGGATCATGTGGAGAAATAAAGAACTTGTGGAAAAGGAATATATTTTCATTTAAAATATTCAATAAAATCATCATAATTGATCACAAGCCACAAAGAGTTCTAAATAGATCTAAGCCAAAAGTGTTGGTGAGCAAAACATGATAGAAATTTAACTTTGAAAGCTCCCTCTATTAATTTGAATACATTCTTAGATGAAATGAAGTACATATACCTATTAACTATTAATTTCATTAAGCAAACCAAGTAGTATAAGCAATCATTTAAAGCATTTGATCAGTATAGTTGTCCTAATAGGTTACGTAGGCATCAGAAAATACATATTAAGGCATACAATAATGTCCATAACCAATAACACTTCATATCAATTCATAGAGCTTTTAAGAGTTGGATATGATGTTCAGGGTTTTAAGAAGAGCCTCAATATTCAAAAAGCAAAAGTGATGCATGTGAGTCCTTTGTGCTCTTTATCTAAGAATGGAGCTGAGCTCCCTTATGTATGTTCTCATGCATGTGATTTCTAATTAATGATGAGATTTAGTTATCTATTCATTTGATTCACTCATCATTTCAAGAACATTTTGAGATGCATTATATCATTGTCATTTTGGTACATAGTTTTGTTTTGGAAAATTTCACGAAATTTCGACAGCATGCCAACTGTAAAAGAGCATTTTCCCATATAAACATCTACCAAAAACTTGATAGATTCAAGCAAGTAATTAGAATAATTTGCATCATGCAGATATCATTCAGTTCAAGCATGCAAGAACCTAAAATCCACTACTAGCATGCAATTCTCATCATTGCATCCACCATGCAGGAGGCATTCAATACAAGCTTGCATTAAGGTAGCTCAATCAACAATTCATACGAAATAAAAGTGTCCACAATTTTAATCATTCGGTGCATTATGGATAGTGGATTGTAGTGTTGTTCATCTAAGGCATATAAAATCATGAGAGCATTTAAATTTGAAAGACATGAAAGAGAAATGCTCCCCATGAGCTATGCACTAACATCATTTTACGCCTTTATCTATTTATCAAGTTCTTATCTAAGTGTTTTAAGATTTTCAATGATTTAAACTTGACCTTTGAGTGCTTTAGGCTTATCAGACCAAAAAGTCATAAATAATTGTTCTTCAAAGTCATAAGCCTGTAATGCCTCTTTTCTTATGAATTTCAATGTGTGAGAGGCACAAGAATGGATGGCTTTAACTTTAATTGCTCGAGCACAAGTTTCTTAGATGTTTGATTTTCATTTTAATTGAAACCTAGGCAATCATCTTAGCCATTCGACACCTTTCCAAGGAAATGAAGCTCTAAATGATTTGACTTTTTATTTAAGAGCTTATGAAGCAGAGTTTGGATAAATACTCTTAACAATTAAATTTTCTTTAAGTTCATAAGAGTATTCAGGTGAAGCAAGACATTATTCAGATTGAACAAGCTTAAGATATGTGCTAACAATTTTGGCAAAGAGCATTTAGGAAGAATATGAATTTTTGAATGTTGCTCTCTGGGTATTTCCCATTTCCCCCAAATAAAGGGTATCCTCTAGATATGATCGTAGATAGGAGCAAGGATACGACCTGGCGAATGAATGAATCTTTATCGGATGTGATCGTGGTTGGTAAAAAGTTCCTATGGAAGAGATGAATTAAACTCAGATAGGATAAAACACTGAAATTTTCCTATTGGCTTGCTTCTCTATGGTTCTTAGTGTAATAATAGTGTAGTGAGTGCATATACTAAGATTTGACATTTTACGCCCAAACCACTTCCCAAGTCTAGAGTCATCACTACCCCCTATAGCTAATCCTAAATGCTAAGGAAGAATTGTGTGATCATGTAATTTCTATTTGAACAAATTCTTCCTTGAATTTCAAGGGGTTTGCTTTCTTAACAATCCATACCATTTTTCTGTCTTTGATTCTCGATGGGTTAGGAGTTGGTGATTCTTTGACTTTCCATACTCATTTGGGTTTCACACCTTTTCTTTTAAATGGGCAATCAAATTTTATGTGCCCTTTCTTTTTACACAAGATGCAGGCGGTGTGAGTATATGGACCGGAGGAGGTACTAACATAATGTTCAAATTATCTTACAAAGTACCCCATGTATAGGTTCTTCCTTTTCCTATTTTCAATTCCATTAAAACCTATACCTTTTTTATCTAAGGTCATATTTCGTGAACCTAGGAGCTTGTCAAAGTTTCCTTTACCCCTAGTGAATATATGGATGACCTTAGCTTGGTCCTCAATTTTTCTTTCCAGACCTTGAATTTTTAGATCTTTAAAACCCTTGCAAACACCTTGTAATTTTATGAATTCTTTGGTCATCGTGTTTGCTTTATACTCTAGTGCAGATATTTGAAGATCATATCTAAATTTCTCCTACTCTTCTTGAAAAACAATTTTGGGAAAAACATTTTGAGGGTTTCTTGAAAAGCTTTGAGCATATTTTTACACTCATATTTTCTACATAAAAGCTTTCTTATATTTGATATTTCAAAAGTCTTCTTAAGCATCAAATTTAAATTTCTCTTACTCTTCTTTTGAAAAATCTTTTAGAGAAAATATTTTTGAGTTATCCTTAAAAGGCTATAGCATATATTCACACTCATATATATTTCTTGAAAGCCTTCATACATTTAATATTTCAAAGGTCATTTGAGAAAAATCATTTCTACCAAACTCTATTGAGCCTCACATTTCAAATAATTTGAGAGTGCATTTAGATATATTTTTTCATTGTACAAATCTGCTTGTGAAGAAGCCTTCATTGTACGCAAATTTCATTTTCATTCATACTCTTTGCGGTACAGGTTGTGAACTGTGGCCAAGTGAGGGGATATCACTTGGAGAGGTGGCTCCGCCTGTAAGGAGTGGTGTTGACTTTTTGAGTCTGATCCCTGTTTTTCATGCTGTCAAAACACATGTTTCTTATGTGTGTATTTAGCATATGAACAGATCCATTAACTTGACATACACATAAGGAAACAACGATGGAAGCTTGCAGGACTTAAAGACTATACGATCAAGCATTCCATGAAGTTAGAAGAGCAAAATGACGAAGAAGACGTTTATTTTATGTAATTGCAGTTAATTTTTATATCTCTGATTTGTAATAATGCATGCATCTACATGATATAGATTATATGCTCAAATGGCCGAAGTTTGACCATAGAGAACCAAATGACCTTAAAGCTCCCTTCAGTCGACCGAAGGTCGACTAATGCTGGATTTTTTCAGTGTCCTCAAATGACCTAGAATGACCCTAAGACACTCACACATGCATATATATATATGGTTAAGTGGAATGAGTGTTTATATAAGTGAAAAGAACCTAAATGCACTTAAGTTGCATGTTCGGTCGACCGTACTAGATAATACAAAATCCTCCCAGTCGACCGAACCGGTATAGGGTCAACAGTTTGACCACAACCCGATCAACCGAGACATGGTCAGTATATTCCACCTGGTCGACCGAACTCCCTATAAGTCAACCGAACTTGGGACATTATGTCCGGTCGACCGAACTTGTAGTTCAATATATGCTCGATCGACCAAACTTAAAGTAACTCGATCAACCGAACCTGACATTCGGTCGACCGGAGCTCTCTGGTTGGAATTTTTTAAAAGTTCTAAAATGTCATTAAAATTTAATTAAACTTTTCCAAAATGTCAAGCGTGTCCCTCAACGGTCAGATTTGTTGAAAATCTATAAATACCCCATCCATAACTCAGATTAACAACTTTGATTAACCCAAATTTTCTTTCTAATCCATTGTTAATCAAAGTTCCCCAAAAATTTTTTTTATTGTTTAAATCATTATTTTGGGGCCAAATTTTTATACAAAAATTTCCAACTCTCTTCTCCTTCATTTCAAAATTACTCTTGAAGAGAGTATCTTTATTTTTACGTGCTTACTCTCACTTATTCTTTACGCTTGAAAATCTTTTTGAGAGCATAGCTTTGGTTTCTCCTCATTATTTTCATGATAAATATTTTTAGGAGAATTTATTTATTGCACAAATATTTTATTGAACTTAAATTCCTAGATTCTCCATATGTTTCTTATTTACAAAAATATTTATAGGAGAACATAATACTCATTTTTCATACACATTCTATTTGTGCAAAAATTATTGAAAGAGCAAAACCCTAGGTTCTCCTATATTATTGTTGAAACATCTTTTTGGATAACACTTTTTATTAATATTTAAATATAGTTAATCACCCTTACTCCCCTAAGCATTGTTTTATATCATTGGAGTGCGTATTTTTATTAAGCTTATTGTGTAGATTTCTACTTGTGTTTTTTGGAAGCATTTTCATGTACAAAAATGGTTTTAATGTATTGGTTGGGTTCAGCCCATTAATTGAACTGGGGAGTCTCGGCCCTATAAATAAGACTAGTTCGATTTAGCCCGAAATTGAACTATGGAGTCTTAGCCTCGTAAGTGAGACTAGTTCGACTCAGCCTAGTAATTGAGCTAGGGTTTTCCTCGCCCCATAAGGAGAGGATGTAAAAGGCTTCTACTCCGCCTGGTTAAGTGAGTAGGTATGGTGGAATCCTTGGGGATATGCCCAAGGTGGGGACGTAGGCCAGTTTGGCCGAACCTCAATAACAAATCTTGTATCTCTCTCCATCTTATTTAAGTTCCTGCACTTAAATTTCAGCATGTGTATGAATGGTTGTTTAATGTCTTAATTATTTACATACACGCATTTAATTTAAATAAGATATACTGCGCACGTGTATGTTTGCTTTCAGTGTTAAAATCATTTTACATACACATGTATATGTTGAATGGGATATGATACATGGTGAATCGGTGAAACGTTTAAATTAGTCGAAAAGTTTTCAAAAACCCAATTCACCCCCCTCTTGGGATCACACCAATTCCAACAAGTGGTGTACTGAGCGTGGGTTATCGCTTGGAGAGGTGGCTCCGCCTATAAGGAGTGGACTGAGTGAGGGAATATTACTCATAGAGGTGGTTCCATCTATAAGGAGTGTGTAAGTGGTTGCTCCGTGTTAGAATTGGTGTATTCCCAAGAGAAGGGGGGGGGTGAATTGGAATTTTAAAATTTTCTCCTAGGTTGAACTAGATGTCAATTGAGTATAACAACCTAGGGTCTTTCTATCCAGTTCCAAATACGCCGATAAATATAATATGCGAAAATTTAAATCAAGCACATCATTCATATAATAACATACACGTGCAATAAATATAAAGTACGACAATATACACAAACACACGATATGTTATTGGGGTTCGGCCAACTGTGCCTACATCCTCGCCTCTAGTTCGGAAGCCCGAGGATTCCACTAATAGCTCTCTTAAGGGTGGAGCGACACCGATTACAACCAGGTAAATTAGCACAGGGCTGACCTCAACCTTAACCAGGTCAATTAGTGGGACTGACCTCAACCTACATGCCTTAACAGGATGGTGCACCTAACTTTCCTAACAGGATCTAAGCCAATCCGGGACTATTCCAGGGCTAGTCTTCCTCTTCAGGCCCGTGCTTAGAAATACAACAGGTGTGTATTACAATCAAATGGTACAGTGATTGTGCTTTCGTGTAAAGCAGATATGTACCCAAATACACACAATTACATACACCACAAATGATATGATATGTAAGCTCAGTGTGGTCCAAAAACTCAAGATATATATATATATATATATATATATATATATATTTACTATTAGTGTAATAAGTGCATGAGAGTATCAATCAAGCAATCTTTGTATCACAAGATATTCAGGCAAGATGTTCACACAAAGATGCTAGCCAAACAATATATATGCATATTTCAATGAACGGGTTTTCTCAATCGTATGATGCTCTAGTAATGTATATGTTTGGTTTGTAAATAGATATTCAATCTTTGTATTCAGCAAAGGATATGTGAGTTAATGAATAGTGCAACAAAGATTTTATCACATGAACAAATATCTCTTCAAATATTTTTTCAAGATAAAGGCACAATAGATATTTGAAAATGTTTGACAGGTCTTTGCAATCCAAAAACAAATACAAACTTCTCAAGATATTGCAATGAATATGCAATACTCAGAAGTTTTATATAAGTCTTCTTAGGAGAGACTTAATAACAAAGTCCCCTAAGAACACTTAGGTCTAGCTCTCGTAAAAATCAAATCAATCTAATTAGAATGGGAGAGCAAACCTTTCTAATCAAGCACTCAATCAACTTACAGAGAGTTTGAGCAATAAGAGAAGGTAAGTATGAGTGGTTGGGGTTTAGATATGAGTATTATAGGATTTGAAAATTTTAGAGAATTTCCCCTAATCAAAGTGGCTAATGTCTTGTTAATTTGCACAAATGATCTCATATATATAGACATGAGAAGAGATATGACCGTTAGGGACCTATTGGGTATTATTAGGAAAGTTTAATAACATTTCAAATACTTTAACCCTGTTTAAAAAATGTTTAAGCGCGGTAAAAATTAGGGCAACCCAAGAGGTTCGGTCGATCAGAACAGTTTCGGTCGACCAGAGTTCATATGGTTCGGTCAACCAGGGCATTTTTGAATTGAAGACTCGGTCGATCGTAAGTGAGCGATTTCCCATTTCTTCGAGGTTTCGTCAACCGGACCATTTTGAATTGGCCGGTTCAGTCGACTAGACCATTAGGATTTTTTCCAAGGACCCTCGGTCGACCAGGTAGTTGGAGTACAAAATTGGCTCGGTCGACCAGATGGTCAAATTGTTGACCAGAGAGGATTTCGGCCGACCGGGGGATTTAAACTACTTTGGTTTGGTCGACTAAGGCCTTGGTCAACTATTGACCCAGGCCTGTTTCGATCGACCGGGACAGAATGAACTGTCAAGGCTGGTCGACCGAAAGTGCACAATGTGTGCATTTCGATCCAGTCTTGAAACATACAAACCCTATTCAAGTGCCTAATACATGCAAGTGCAAAGGTGAGTGTCCTAAGGTCACTTGGGGTCAACTTTTGAAGACGCCGAAAAAGTCTGGTGTCAATCGACCGAAGGGAAAAACCTAAGGTCTTTCTAAGGTCATTTTTCATTTACGGTTTGTTTAAGCTTACGTATTATCATGCATGTGATGTGTGTGAGCTTATGACAAACCAAATATCCTATTTACTATTACAGACCCTTTGCATATGAATTAAATACAATACAATCGATAAATGAGTTTTCAGCTTTAGTTCCTCTTTGTGCACATCTCGATCTTTAACAATTTTAGTTCATACACAAAACCTCAAATACTCATTTGATATAATGAGTATTTTTCATAATTAAAATCGGGCATGACCAATAAGGTCAACATTCTCCCTCTTTTTGATGATAACAAATATGATTAGCAAAAATATAGGGTTAAGCCAAAGAAGGCTCCCCCTCACAATATGCATCCAATTTATGTTTAAACACAAGTCCTTTTACCCATTATTTTTGCCTCTTTCCATCTCCCCCTTTTGGCAATAGCAAAAAGGGTCATTTGAATTAAATTCCTAGGCAATGGGTAAGAATTACAGTTATACAAGAAGAATTTTGGAAAGATTTAGAAAAAATTTCGACAGAGTGCCGTTTGTAAATCGGACTTTCCAAAAGACATCCTGTATAATCGTAACCTGTTTGAGTTTAAATTTCTTAGAAATTTATTCACAACTATTCAAACAATTCAGTATGGTCCAATACTCAAATATATATGTTCAAGTTATCATTAAATGGACAATTTGTTCATCACATATAATATATGCAATAGAAGTATAAAGTATGCACATAATCAATAATTAACTTTCACAAGGACTAAAGCAGGAGGACTAGTTGATCATTAGTATCAGTTGCTAAGACTTGGAAAGTTCCCATGAGAGAGCTCCCATTAAGTTTATGCAAGTTATGAAACAATTACTTTAAATGTGTATATATATATATATATATATATATATATATATATGTGTGTGTGTGTGTGTGTGTGTGTGTGTGTGTGTGTGTGTGTGTGTGTGTGTTTGTGTGTGTGTGTGTGTGCACAATCAACTCCATAGAATGTAACATTTCAATGCAAATGAATCAATTGTGACATATTGAGATTTTGCACACACAAAAAGTAATGTTTTAATTATTTGGGCGAATGTTTACAGAAAATTCGGCAGCATGCCAGCTGTAAACAGGACATTTCCCAAATTTTACCCGCACAAAAATGATTCTCAAACAAGAAGTATCAGAAGAGTAAGGCATGCGAGAACGTATCATCTACCAGTAGGCAATTCTCTACAACTGCATCCACCATGCAGTAGGCATTCTATACAATTCATGCATTTCAATAGAATATAATCATTTAACCACAAGAACATGCAAGTCAAGGTACTGCTGATATATATCATAATCAAATAGGGTGGTATATCGTAATATCTGTATGAGAATATAAAAAAAAGTAAAAGTTGTTTTTATTTAGTACATACCAGATGATATAAGATAAAATATAAAAAATCAAAGCCACGCAATCTAATCTGTAGACAACTCCGGAGTCTAGAACTCCCCTCCATCATCTCCTCCATCACCACCGTCACTGGCATCAAAGTCAAAGTCCATGGTCATCCTGTCCCTCTCATCCCGCATCTCTTGAATGCGGTCGTTCAGTTCGCTGAAGCTGACTGTCATGGACCTCTCTAAATATGTAAAGCGACTGGCAGTAGAGATGGAGAACTGTTGGAACTCCTCACGAAGTGTAGTGGATGACGATGCCAAGTCGCGCAGATCTGACTGGACTGATCCTCGAAACTGTGCGAACGAGTCAGACAGACTGGTGATAGTAGCCATAAGATCCACATTTGATGGTTGTGGAGGCCGTGGTGGCTCTTCCAGGACCTCTTCCTGTGCTGCTGCTCACCTGGAAGGCACCCAGATGTTCCCAACAAGCTCGTATCCCATCAGTCTTAGGGTCACGCCAGAGAAGATATCAGCAGGTTGTCTCCTCTTCAGTGAAGCCACATTTGAGTTCGTGACTCCAATATTCCTAAACAACTTGTTCAGGATGCCCCTATACAACATTATAATTCGGTGGCCAATCGTCTTGGCCATCATCCATCGGATTATCAGGCTGGGCAGATCCAATCTCTTTCGAGCAACAGACACCACATGATGAAGCAATCCAAAAATGATACGTGCACTCTAGACCCTGCCTTGGGCAGGACATTATACGTGATCAAGTGGTGCACAACCTTAGCTTCTAATGTGAACTATCTGTACTATGGAGGATGGTTTTGGCTAGCAGTGCCAGGGTCAGACAGGGTCAGGTTTGCGAATATAGCGACTGTGAATTCCTATTCGAAGATCCAGGAATTTACCACATTGGGGCACTCGAAGTCTCCACGGTCAATATCAAGGACATCTGAGATATACTGGGCGTCAAAATGCACATCTGTCCTCAATACACGGGAGAAGTACCCGTTTTCATCGTTACCCAAATTTGCGTAAAACATTCTAACATAGGTTGGGTAATGACCCCTAGGCTGGTAGGAAATAAACGTTTTCTACCCCTGATGCTCGAACATATCCATTACGTTGCTAAAGTATTGATTCATGAAGTCTAGATCGAGGATCTTACATAATATTGCCTCCTTGGGACAGAACTCCCGTATGTATCTGACTTTGCACCTCTCTGAAATGAAGTACTCATCCTCGGCGTGTGCAATGTCGTGGGCTTTAATGTGTGCCATGGCGGCAAGGATGTGAGGCTTGGATGCTTGGAAATACAAGGAAGGTGTAGTGATCCTAAATATATATATATATATATATATATATATATGTAAGTTTATCTTAAACCTTATATAAAGCTTCTTTAGGAAGCTTCTCTACATCCAATTTCAAATTGGATTGTAGAGTCATCTACGCCTCACATCTCTCTGTCTCTCTCTCTCTCAATTCGTCTGTCTTTCATTTCTCTCATCTCGTCGTCTTTTCTCTCCCACTCTCCTCCACCTCGTCTCCATTATTCGGCCGATCAAATATCCGAAAATACCATTGGACTCTGC
The DNA here is from genome assembly GCF_029873635.1 of Malania oleifera. NCBI lineage: Eukaryota > Viridiplantae > Streptophyta > Magnoliopsida > Santalales > Ximeniaceae > Malania > Malania oleifera. Next base: position 42,096,151 of record NC_080418.1, on the reverse strand, counting down.
TCGCCACCACCGACATTTCTATTGGAGTGGATTTATCGTGGGAGCGGCGTAGGCATATCTCCTAGGGTAAGGCTAAATCTCAAACTTACCTCAATTTGTCTTAAATTATAAGCCCCATTAACAAACGAAAATTACCATGAGACTCGTGGGGAGATTCTTTACAATCTAACCAGAGCGAGCTTTCGAATTGGAGCTCCGAGGTACCAATCCTAAATCGGGGGTAAGTTTGATAATTTAGAATTTTATTAGGCTATTTAGGGTATTCAAAACTTAAGAAAATTTTAGGGAAATTTTTTCTAGGAATTATGACGAATAATATGATGAAATTTGAATTCCAGGGTTTAGGTATTTTTGAATGCCCGGGGCGTAGGCTGGGGTGGGGTGTTAGCGGACTTTTTGCAGGAATCAGGTAAGGGGATTAAGTTAAGTCAGGAATTTTATTTAATTTGAACCGATTAAATTAATATATTTATTTATTTATTCATTTGAGAATTTAAATACTATTTTGAAAACCAACCATTCAAAATGGGTTTTATAAACGTAGGATATACGGTATGATATTTTTGAATAAAATGAACAGTGGAAAGATTGTTTATTTATATATATATGTTAGAATGTGGAAAATTGTGTGGCAGATGATTTAATTTGTATGGATTATTGTATATCTGGATTTGGGATTTTGAAATACTAGAATTGTTGTGAAAAATACTGGAAATGCTTATGAAAATATTGGAACTGTTTATGAAATACAAGGGTTTGAACTAACGGCTAGTGGTCGGGTATTGTTTGATTGGCCAAGGGCCAAGATTATTATTTGACGGCTGAGGGCCGAGTTTTAATTGATGGCTATATGCCGGATTGTGTTTTTGGTCGGGGCCGGGTTTTTGGAATAACAGGAAATCTATATGAATTAATGTTTTAAATGATATTTTCTATTATCTAAATTACATGATATGCTTTAGCAACCCTGGGGACCAGTGTAGTGTGAGCACGGTACCATTGCTAGAGATTTTTTATGTGGTCGTGTGCGCCCGCACCTGTGTTGAGAGGTGTAGGGTGGCCTTGTTCGATTTGCCTACGTGAGGAGAATGCACCATTGGGTGAGGGCAATCGGACCAGCAGTTGTAGCTGCGTGTACTCGCAGAGTATGTTAGTAGAGAGTATGGATGATTACTGTCTGGGTGGATCCCTCAGGACATTATTCCAGCCTTCGGGCCACACAACCCGTGTCATGGGGATGTAAATGGCGTGTTTGTCACAGGAAGTGTTTTATATGCATATCTGTTAATTTATGTGAATACGGTTAATTAATAAGATAATTTCGAGAGCTTACTGAGAAAGGTGAGTGCCCTGGTAGCAGTAATGGTACTAGAGTAGAGGGAAGCTACTTGTATGGGCGAGTAATCTTCCCCATCCTCGACTAATTGTGTGTGTGAGTGTAAAATAAGAATGTTTTCATAAATGTATTTATTTGTTTAGTGAACTGATTACACTAAATGCATGCTGGCCACACACTGACATTAACTTAGTCTTTCCTTTACTAAGCTGTGCCTCACCCCTACTTTACAAACTATCTTTTCAGGAAATCCTAGAGATCGGGTCTAGCGGGCTAGAGGAGCCGGGTTAGTGGTGTAAATTTATGTAGGTAGTGTGTAGATAGAGATTTTAATTTTGTTTAGTTTTATGGGATGTAGTTATATGGAAATGGATACTTTTGTGTATAAAGATAGTTAGAACTCTGGTAATGTAATTTGAGGATTTTATATTTTATTTCCTCTGCGTATATATGTTTTATATTTGATGAATAAGGTATTAGGTACACTGACGTCACTGTGCCTACGTCCCCACCTTGGCTACACCAGCACAAGGATTACACTATAAGTTCACTTAACGGGTGCAGCGGCACCGTTTACAATCAAGTCAATTAAAGGGGCTGACCTCAACCAACACGCCTTACCAGGATGATGCACATAACTTTCCTAACCAAGTTTATGCCAGTCTGGGACTATTTACCAGGGCTAGTCTCCCTCTTCAGACCTGTGCCTGGAATACAATCAATGTGTATAAAATTTGTACATGAAAATATGCTTCTTACATAAGTAGGTATGTGTACGTACCAGTACAACTCAATATAATCAATGCACCTCAATGATGTAAGAATTATAAGTTCGGTGCTCTACGTGTGCAATCAACACTCAATATTATGGATAATATGAAATATGCACAAGAGTGTATAAACAGGATTTTCTTTGAAACACAATACAAAATATTTCAATGCATGCTTAGGGTTTCAAACATGCTAATCAGAGTATTCAAACAACCTCAAAAATATTTTCTTAAATGTATCTATCACAAAAGTTGTTTGAAATCTAGTTTTGTAAAATATTATGCACACAAAACTAAAGCTATAGGAATCTTGCAATGACAATGCAAAGATCCTTAAGCTTATGAGTTTATCCCAACACAAGATTTTATCAATAAAAATTTGTGGGATAAACTATGCCAAACTCCTCAAAATCAATATCAAATATTCAAGTAGGACAATGGAAGTATTAACTATATCGAATAAGCACTAGCACACAAAATATACTCACAATACTAAGACGTATCAAGGGAATGAATATATGAGAGTATTTGGAGTCGAATAGGAAAAAATAGGTTTTTGAGATTCAGAGGATATTTGCTAATTGTTTTTCTAATCTTATACTAATTATTCCAAATGATGGGGTATATATAGACTTCCCCAAAAATATAGTCATTTAGGACACACTTGGAATTATTAGGAATGTTTTAATACAATTTAATTATTTTAACCCCATTTAAAAATATTAACAACGGTAAAAATATTGGGGCAACCCGAGAGCACCAGTCGATCGAAGGAAGTTCGGTTGACCGAGCTGTGCATGGTTCGATTGACCGGGAACAAATTGAACTACAAGTTCGGTCGATCGGACATGGAGGTCCAAGGGCGATTTTTTTTCATTTAGCGCGGTTCGGTCGACTGGGAACTTTTTGAACTATCTAGTTCGATCGATCAGACCATTGAGTTCCACACGCGGAAACTCGGTCGACTAGGTAGTTGGTTTACATTTTGGGCTCGGTCGACCAGGTTGTCAAAAATTTGACTCCTAGGGAGTTCGGTCAACCGGGTGATAATGAACTGGGTAAGTTCAGTCGATCGGGCCATGGTCAAGCTATTGACCGGGCACCGGTTCAGTCGATCGGGAGGATTTGTACTTGAATAGTATGATCGACCGAACATGCAACTTAAGTGCATTTCGGTTCTATTCCCTATGTATATTAACCCTATTCATATGATGATTAAATTTAAGAAGATATGACATATTTTCATGTAGTATGGGGAGTCCTGAGGTTAGTCTAGGTCATTTGAGGACACCGAAAAAATTCAGTGTTGGTCGACTTTCGGGTGTTCCCTAAGGTCTCTTAAAGGTCATGATTTTGTGTCGGGACCTAGAGTTGTTCTAAGGTCTTTGAGCTTGTAGTTCCTATATGCATGAAATGCAGATTATTACAGACTTTTTCTTAATTAAGATTACAGACCCAAATGGAAATTACAACAAATAAATTACAGTTAGGGTCTTCAGGGTCTTCATTTTCCTCCGGATCTCCGAGTACCATCATATGATATTGCCAAGATAAACCTGCACATCAACTTGGCAAATATTAAATACCTGAATATTTGTCATAATCAAAACAGGGTGTTAGAAGAGAATAGAATTTTAGGTGTGCTGAGAGGGACTCTTTTTATAGGGTAGTTGCCGCTGGCAATAGAAAAAAAGAGAGGCTGTGCAGTGTGTGTGTTTTGGGAGTCCTGAACAAAAGGAAGGAGGCAACCTTTGGGGGCTACCGTCTGTGCAGGAGCTGTTGTGTGTAGCAGCTAAACTCACAGCCATCTTCACCTCTCTCTCTCTCTCTCTCTCTCTCTCTCTCTCTCTCTCTTGTTTTTATTTAGTTGTCTTATCTTATTTCAATGTCATTTTGAATATTTGTCTTATTTTATTTCAATATCATTTTGAATATTTGTGGGAACTTTTTATTTGTTTAAGTTTAGTTATTTTTAGTTTAAGACTTTGTTTGAGTTCATTTATTGTTAAGTTTAATTTATTTTTTTATTTGAGCCATTATCAAGTTCAGTTTATTTTTAGATATGTTGGATCTATTTATTTTATTCAAGTTATTATTGTGTTGAGTTAGTTTATTATTTTTTAAGTCATTGTTGAAGTTTAATTATTTCTGTTGAAGCTATTATTGGGATTTATTTTTCATTTAAGTTATTAAGGTGTTGAGTTTATTTTTAGTTAAACTATTGTTGAATATATTTTTGTTAAACCATTGTTTAAGTTTTAAACCATTGTTGAAGTTTAAGTTGAGTTTATCTTTGTTTGAAGCTGATTAATGAAGTTATTACTTTTGATTTATTATTTGAATGTTTAATTAGTGAGTTATTCAGTTATTTTAATTTCCTTATAGTCATTTTATTATTATAATCAACCCTTGGACGAGTGATATTAGTTTTGTTGATTTTCCCATCATTTATTTACCATTATCCATTTCTTGTCATTTACTTTATGCGTGTTAGGTTCATAGTTTAGGTTTTGCTTTGTTTTAATTTCATTACAAACTCTCAAGAACCGAAAAAATTAAATCTGAACTGTGTTCAGTAAATTTTTTTTTTCTATTTCCTTATTTTTATTTTATGTGAGTTAATCTGTATTTCCTAAGGAGATGATCTGACTATTTGAGCTAATTATTACACGACATAATCACATTATAAAATAATAAATATTATAATTAGTATTTTTAAACAAACTTTGTTATAAATTAATAGATTACTATAAAAACTTCCTTAATTAATAACTTTTTATAACTATTTTTTATAAATAAATTAGTTTATGAGACAATAAATAAAATGATTAATGTTTTGAAAACTCCCCAATAGTATCGTATGATCTTTCTATAAATTAATATATTTTTTTCAAATGCAAATTGTAATTGAATTAATATATTTTTCATTGCTAATAATTGAATTAATAATTTTTATAATTAATACCTTATAAAGCAATAAATGTTATAATTAGTATTTTAAAGCCGTGTCATAAATTAATTGATTACTATAAAAACTTCCTCATAATTTTATAATTTATTTTTTTTAACAGGTAGCAATATTTGAGGTAGTATTTTTTGTAATCACTATTAGTAATCAAATTAATAAAAAAAAATTAATAAATTTTTTTATCACTAGTAATAATTCATTTATGTAAAATAATTTTTATTAATATAATTCATAAGCAAATATTTTTAATGTCATTTCATTGCTAGTTTTAAATACTCGATCGCAAAAATTATATTCAATTTTATACTTAATATTACATAATTACATTTTAATGTTAAATACAATTTTTTTAAATTTGTGCATTGCACAAGATCTCTACTAGTAATCACAACTATAACAACTAAAAACACTCACTAATCAAAATCATTAATTTTCTATTTTTTCAATCAAATTAAACAAATACGTCAAACATAAGTGCATCATTTTATATTCTCTTTACATTATTTTACTAATGATCACCGCAACAGATTTTTTGAAATTTAGAGAATTACAAACAAAACAACTAAAAAAATACAACAATCAAAATCATTGAACTTTCATTTTTCAGCAAATATTAAATGAAATTAAATGGCCTAAAAAGAATTAAATAATAATACATGCAAGCCAGTAATGCAAACATCCTCGCAAAGAAACAAAGTAAATGATATTCAAAGCCCCTGCCTTCAGGATTGAATCACTAATAAATTTTGAATAGTAGGAAGAAGATTGTAAGTTTATAGTTAGAACTCGGATTTTCGAAAAATGAGAAAACTCAGTTTTAACAAGATTCAAGAAGCTCACAACTTGGTCAGTGGGTAAACAGTAAACTGCCAGCTTATAGGAAAAGCACAACATACAAAACCACCACAAACCCAAGCCTGCAATTCAATCCACCAGAGAGAGAGAGAGAGAGAGAGAGAGAGATGGGGCAGCTCAAAAAGCCATAGCAAAAAACCTCAAAAAACCTATCTTCCTTAAACAAGAAACAGAGCAAGTAGGGACAAGAAACAGAGCAAGTAGGGCCAAGTATGTGATTTTCAACAGATGGTAAAACTATTTTATCAGTAATTCACAAATATAGCAAAAAAGGTGCCCAATCTTTCCTATTCATTCAGTTCTAATGGGGGCGTCTGCTATGGCCTGGATATCCTTCTTACTCTTCACCACACATCGCTTCTTCGTCTCAAAGTCGATTTTGTCGAGGTCCCCTGCAAGGCCCAAGTAGCCATACAATACATGCTCCACCTTCTCAACTGCCCCCTCTTGTGTTCCCCCGCCACAGCCATTTCCACTTTTGGGATCAATCTGTCGGAACTCAGCTCTCCCGTGTTTGCTCTCAGCATAAAACCTGTGAAGCCTCTCAGCTTCTTGCAACCCGGAAAAGGTGCCACTGAAAGTCACCACCATGACACTCTGATTTGCAGGTTTCCCACGGCACACCTTGGCATTTGCTCCACCAAACCCTGTTTCTGCATTCACAGGTTGGCATAGGGAAATAGAAACAAGCAAAAGAAGTTTTAACATACAAAATAATGAAACAAACCCTTATTATACAGGTCAGAAGAATAGAAACACGCAAAAGAGATGCAAGAAAGGTAAAATAGAACTGCAAAACAGAAGTACTGTTATACTACAACGTAATGAAACAAACCCTCATTATACAGGTCAGAAATGCGGTCAGTATTAACACACAATATCCACACACAACCTGATAAGAACAACGTGTGCTGGCCCTGCACAGAATTCTAAAGCAAAACTCTCCCCCGCTTCGGTTTAAATCAATTCAAAAAAATCATTTTGAAGACTTTTGGAACTACAAAAAATTGGAAATTTCAAAAAGTGAGGATAGAAATTAAAAAGACACTTGAAAAGATTACAATAAAAACTAAAAATTTAAGGAAAAATTAAAGCAAGTTATAGGGTGGGGAAGGAGAGTGAGTAGGCTAGAAACCAGATCATCAATAACCAGTCATCCCTAAACAAATTCATAAATCATCAAAAATACGGTTGAATTGATCATGCAGAGGTAATTTACCTCTAATGTGGTCCTTGAGCACTTCAGGGGTTACAACCATCCGTTTAGCAGGATCAGTGTTTTCTATGGAACCGTTGTGAATGATGACTACTGGTGGCCAGATAATGAGGTCCTCCTTCAGAGCAAATGCCTCAGTATCAGGCAATGCCTCACAAACCCATAAGCTGTTAGGAGCCACTTCGCTGTTCCATCCCATCAGCAAACAGAGTGCTTTATGTAAACCTAAGTGCTGTGCTCTAAACCCAGCCATGGAAGACACAAAGGCATGCATCACCAAGCTTTGCGTGTCATTGAACTCCTCAGAATTGCTGAAACAAAACAAGGATAAAGCATGTAATCATTAACGAAGTATTATGGAAAACAAAACCATACAACATGGAACCAACTAAATTATGGAAGCATCACTTCTAAATAGGCAGGAAAATGAAAGTACAAGTTTGGTGATTACTTCTTTACACGTCAAAAAGGTCATTCACTAGGAGGGGTAGCACTCCTTTGATTATGAAGCTCCATCTCACAAGTCAATAAACATGAGTTATGATAAACAATGCAACTTAACCAAGAAAACTTAAAAATTCATCAAGAAACATCTCACCAAGATGATCCCTTTCCAGATGGAATTTTTTGCTAAAGCTGTGGGTTCAAGCCCCGTCAATTTACATTGGATCTCACCTGAATCGCCCCATCAATTTTGGTTTTAAATCCCGATTTGAGCAGGAGTATGCAACACTAATGAATCTTGGATGATCCACATCTCAGGATCAGGCCCTGATGAGCACAAAGAAACATCCATGCGGTGGACAGCCCCCAAAGTGCAGGTACAATTGACACAATTATGAGGGGCATGCTCTACCACTAAGCTAATAGCCTGTCGTGCGAGTCACCTACTGGGACTGCTAAGCCAAATCTATGGGTTAGGGTAGAGGAAGAGGAAAAATGAAGATTTCACAAAGTAGTTTTGATCAAAAAATTAAAAATCAATCTAATTTGTTTCGTGCTCGCTCAATGAGAAAATATTTAAATCTATGGGATCAAACCTATGGGACAATAATTCCATATAGACCCAAAAAATCCATATGCTTCCATTTTTAACAATATTCCAACTAGAAGCATACAAGTCCAGTCCTGTGATTGTCCCTTCCCCATGGGTATCAAGTAACTATGTAAATAGGGTATAATCAGCGATTTGACAGGAAAAGCAATACGAAATCCAGTATATTAATTCCAACGTTACAGGATACGGTTGATTAGCTAATGTCTCAATGGAAAATCAAATGGTTAATGATGCATGTAACTTGTAAGTATGATAATATTGGGCCATGCAGCTCTTTTCTGTGGACCATTATTATCAGTAGGACTTCATGGTCACATTTAGAAAAAACATAAGGATTTGGAAAGGGGGGAGAGAGAGAGAGAGAGAGAGATCTATAGAAGGAAATTAGACATAATTATAGTTTATAATTAAACAAATAGCCTTCTTCCCAACAAAAACACACATACAACCACACACCCACAGAATGAGGCTCATAAGATTGTTGCTTTTGTTCTAGGCCAATTTACTTTTAGAAAAAGAGAACTCTACCCTACCAAAATTCTGCAATTTACTTTACAACCTGAACTCAAATTGGCAACAGAAGACAACATTGTGTGAGTTTTTCCCATAGTGTCATCTTCAGTGATAATCCATCCTTATTAAAGCCCTCGGAAAAGAAAGAGAAAGCGGCTGAGGAGAGACGGAAGGAGAGAGTCAAGAGGTTCTCTCTAAAAATACATTAGCAACTAGCAAGAGTTGCGCATAGGATTTCTTTCACCAACTGCTTAACAGGTTCCTCACCAGGAAAATACACTCTTTTCATTTCTCACTGGAATATCCATGAACACACCACTGCTTTAAAATGCAAAAACGGTTGTCACCATCTAAGTATTTACATTGAATATTATAGAAGAAGCTCAATTATCCACCTCTAATACTCCTCAAATGATACTCTGTGATGAAGTTCAGAAAGCAACTCACTGCTTAAATGTTACCACTTGTTCTTCCACTGGATATTATAGAAACAGCTCCATTATAAGAACATCCCTTTCAATCCAATCATTAAAATGCTAAAATTATTGGTATTGTCTAACCACCAAATACAGTACATATTCACACAAGGGGCTTTACAGTGTCAACTCTAACAAACCACAGAATCCCTCTTAACGCATTTTATTCTCATGAAATCACAGGGAAGGAAAGGAAAAGCTAAGGAAAGAAATCTCCCACATTTTGACACAAAGCACAAGCTCCAGCATGTAAGATTCACAGAGGACGATCCTGAATTCTAGCCCTCCCCATATTACTTAGTAATGAGGAAAATTTAAATTTTCTTTTAATTGTTGTTCCTGTCTTCAACAGTGGCACACCCCACCACAGCTCAATTACCATAAAAAATTACAACCACCACCACCACCACCATCATCTGGCATCCTACTGCCACTTCCACAACAATTATTAAATTAATTCTTTATGTTCTTTATACAGCACCTCCCCCCTTCCAAATCCCAAAATAAATAAATAATTAATTACTCAATCAACAAGAAATAGGTGTTTAATCACTCATTCTTTTCCTCCTCAATTTCTCTTCCCAAATATTTCACTCTTGCCAAAAGTTGCATAGTAACTTAGCATTCAACCTTAACTGAGCATTTAAAAATCAATCACAGAAAAACTCTAAACCTTCTCCAATCCTTCCTTTGATACTTACCAAATTAAAGAAGAAAATAATTTTTTTTTAAAAATTCAACCAACAGAAGAATTTGAGAATATGATATCAAGCAAGTTCCAAGACCAAACCCTTCTCTTCTGATTATCTCTTTAGTCAATAATCAACAAACTAAGAGAAGTATAATTTGAACAGATACAAGGGATTATGTATCAATTACAATCAAAGCAAATTCCAATATCCTGTAAATCCCCAATTATATATCACTGCTGCAACTCTCCATGACGAAGTTCGGGAAAGGTGACTCACTGCTTAAATGTTCCAATTGTTCTTCCATTTGATACTACAGAAACAGCTCAATAATCCACCTCTATGCTCCTCAAATGTAAAACACTTAAGTGACAGAAAAACATCTTGAAATGCAGGTAGGAAGAACCAAAAGTCATGAAAAACTTAATCAATTGAATTCTTACGGGGTAAAAAGAATATTACCTATCAAGAAGTACTCACTTGATTGCAGCAGAATGTGTACGAATAAGATCAATCAAAAGTGGGGAGAAAGAAGTGCTTCACTTTTAAAAACACATAACTACGTAGAAGACAGACCTGCCGCATATGCTGCACTTTAAACTACCAGCTTTTTGTTGCTCTGTATATTTTCTTCGTTGAGCTGGATTCTCATTCAACTGTTTGACAAACTTCAGAAATGCATTATGCACCATCTGCCTAAAATCATCAGAGCCTTCTGGTGGTTCAATCTTTACCAAGCTCACCTTATCTTTTTCCACAGGTGAACCTTCATCAATATGAGAACTTCCATGAGAACTGTCCACACGTCTGCTGAGGAATTTGTGTGGCTTGTATTTTCTAATAGATGGGTGTGCAGTATGAAAATTCTGAGCAGGCTTCAGCCGTTTCTTAATATCTCTAAAAGCAAGTTTGGGAGGTCTTATTCTATGCCTATGCTCAGATATGGAGATATTATGAGATAATAACAAATCATCTGATGCAGATATTCTATGGTTGGCTACCTCATTAAACCTCTTTCCAGCCTTCTTATACTGAAAGCGCCCTGACTTTTTTGATGAATACAAGAAGCCCATGTCTGCTTGTGTCCAATGTTCATTTCCATCACTTGATACATGGACCTTGTGAGAGGATTTTCGACTACTCAATGACTTTCTTATGAGCTTATGCTTACCCAATCTTTTGTCTTTAACACTTCTTCTTGTAAGCATTTTTTCAGATGGGTCATGCATGTGCAGCTCCTCTGTTGTCAACCTCTGTTGAGAGGTACTATCAATTCCATAAAAGCATCTATCACCCTCCTGCATCTTTGAGCTCTTCAATTTTTCTTCATATAACCAAGGGCCAGCATTTCGTTTGAAACCAAAATCCTCTCTCATATGCGAGTTTTCAGAGTCTTGATATACTTCTACTCCAGCATTGAGGTAAGTACTTCTAGAAGCCAAAACTTCACCATCTTGCTTATTTGCATTTGATGTCCCATTGACATCAAGGTAGCTGGGGATTTGGTGTTCTTCAAAAGAATGATACTGCTCCCATGACCTACTCTCTCTTAGATGCTCCGCATGAGAGCTCTCAGTGACATCAATTCTGTCTACAATAGGATCCACTACGCCTGTTCTTAAAGAATTTCGACTGGCATAGTCATCTCTAACACTTCCTGTTTTACAGTAATATTCATCAGGCTGCATGCCGTGATCACTCCTCCCACTTTGCCTTAGTTCTGAGTAAATGAAATCCCTGGCATTTCCCTCAGTGAGACCAAGCTCACTCCGTCCGTAGTTCACTACATCTTTTGGTTGCATTTCAGAATTTGCAGAAGATTTATAAAATGATGTTTGGCTATAGCCATCGCAACCAACTGGATCACCAGGCATTCCACTGCTCCTGCGGAGTCCACTTGAAGGAAGAGTGACGTCGTCATTGTAGGATCCACGGAAGCTATCTTTAGCAATGCCTGAAGATCCCAGAGCAAAGGTCTTGGACTGGGATGATGGCATCATACTTTGTGATGTATCCCTCAAATAAAACAAGGGCTTCTCTTCTCCCTTATGCATTTCTCTTGCAGATGGCTTATCTGAATAGAGGTGGTCTCGGTACCAAAGGTCATCACCTTTGCGGTGATGCAAGGGTTTCTCTTCTACCCTATAAGTTTCTCTCGCAGATGGCCTATCTGAATGCAGGTGATGGTCTCGGAACCGGAGGTCTTCATCCTTGCCAAGATGCATGGCATTATTTTCCAGTGGCAACAAGTAGCGGCTGTCAATATGAGTAGATCTTTTAGCAAGACCAACATCTAAACGGTATGCGGAAGAAGTTATTGCCTTGTCATTTTCCATAGAAGCGGGTTTTTCTAGCAACAACCCATGCGGGCCCATATCTGAAAAACCACTTCCCCGGTAACCCCTTTCAGTACTCATTCTAGAACTCCCAACCCCATAGTCATTGACGGGCTTCATGGCTGGGTTCGCATTGACATTCGAATTTGTAGGTTCCGGCAGTAAAAGCTTCCACTGAAACTTTATGGAAGGCGACTCCCCTTGCGACAAACCCTCGTTAAACTGTGAAAGTTTCCGCAGTTGCCCTTCCCTATCTCCATCCAACTGCCTCTCGTACTCTCTCCTTTCCTCCAAACGACCACCGCGCTCGCCGCTCAAAATCCTCCTCGACCTCTCAGGCTCAACAGGGACTGAACTTGAACCCAAAACAAAGCGCATATTCCGTTCTCGAAATTCACGTCTGGGCGGCGAATTCCTTTCTCGGAGTTCACGGCGAGGTGACGAATACCGTTCTCGGAACTCACCGCGAGGCGGCGACCGCTCCCGAATCCTCACCCGGGGTGGTGACCGACTCCTAATGTTCCTCGCTCTTCCAGCTCTCATTGCTACTCGCAACAATCTTGATTTTTTTGTTTCTATTCTAACAGTTTCAATCAATCAAGGTATGAAACCACACAAGTTCAGAATCAAAGCGTACCAAGCAGATGTATAAGAAATATATATATATATGTTAAACCTAAAGAAGCAATCAAAACCCTGGGAGATAGAAAACCCTAGGCCCAGGAAATAGATTACGCTCAGCACCGTAATAGTGTAAATCTTCGAGTTAACGAAGAAAAACTACAGAACACAGCACAAAACTAACCCTAGAAACGTGGATTTAGGGAAAGGCCGGAATACAAAAACAGAGTGTAGGAGAGAGTAATGCATATGTGAGATATCAAAGTTTTTAGACCTTCTCGAGTGATTAAAGAGAAGCAAATACGGATTTTCCGTTAGTTTCTTGCACTTTCTCAGCCTTTCTCGTCGAGAAAATGTTTTTGTAGGATCTGTAACTGACGGCACTGTGGTTTTGAATGCGCTTCGCGCAGAGCGAGGAAGGTGATCGGCCTAGCGGCGGCCTCGGTCATGTTGGGCCGACCCAATAAGGGCCCATGAAATCCAAGTGGATTGGGCTTCCTCACTTTGTGCCAACGCCTACAACATGTATTGTTTTTAGGAGCATATAATTTAAATTTAAAAATAAAAAAATATAACATAAAATTATATTGAAAATTTTTAAATTCACACAAATTAAAATTTATAAAAAAATTTCTGGTAAAATTCAAGTGAATTGGGTCTTCCAATTTTGTGCAAACACCTTCTAAATATATTATTTCTAACCTGAAAGCATGAAATTTGAATTTAAATTTGAACTTTATATTGAATTTATTTTAAACATATATAAATCCAAAAAATATGACTCGAAATTAATAGAGGTTTAATTTTTTGAATAATTTACTTATAAGTTTGTAAATCTTTTTAATTCATTGTATTTCTTAAGAATATTCTAAATACAGTTCTTCTCTTGGGTATGTTTTTTTTTTTTTTGTGTCGAACAAAATTTTGCGACACTGCTCGAATAAAAAAATTTTGTTTAAGATAAAGAAAGAAAAGGAAAAGGGACGAAATTTTATTTTTTTATTTTTTTTCTCTATAGTAAATTTAAATTGAAATATTGTTGAATTAAAATTAAATAAAAAAAATGTAAAATTAATTTTTTCATTGATCAATAACATATTTTATTTCATTTCTCACTTGTTTTTTGTTTAGCAAACATAACAAGGTGATTTTTTTCACATTTTTCAAAGCTCCAATGGACCTTGAGAAATCGCAAACAAAACTCTCAAATTAATGGACACATCGAATTTCGCTATAAATTATTTAAAAAAAAAAAAAACTATATGCCTCTAACAAGACTCCGTTAATGTTATTGTTCCCAAAACAGGCATCCCGATAATTAAAGATTGAGACATCCATGTTATAGGTATCAAATTCAAATCTTGGAAGGTGTAAAGAAAAATTGGAGATAGATTCCCTTGTATAACTCAGATCATACATCAGTGTATACTTCCACTTAACTTAAAATATTTATTTTGTCAATTAAGAGATTCAAATTAATAGAAATAATTAGAGAAATTGCTTGTAAGCATTTGAAATTACCCAAAAAACAAAAATTTAAAAAGGGACATTATGTTAATGATAATTTCTATATTTGATAAAAATAATTAGCAATATTGATGATAAATTATTAATTATTAATTTGCTTGGTTGTCTTTAGCCAAAAGTAGAAAACAAAAAGCAGCCTTCATTGTGCTTCTTAAAATGCTCTTGGGGAGATGCTAATTTGTCTAGAGCCATTGCATTTTTTGAAAAAAAAAAAAAAAAATGGCCAAACAAAGCACAACATTTTTTATATAGAAAATTAGAAAAATGGGTATGATAGGAAAAATAATTATTTATTATGAAATAGAGCATAAGTGCAAATTTTTTGTGGAAAAGTTTTTGAGAGAGTATGATTTTCCTTTCCTTTCTCTCATCTCTCAAGATTTTTGATAATTGTTATATTTTGACTTTTATTTATACAATATAATATTTTATGCATTGTCCTTGCATATTCATGTTACTTTCACTAAAAATCACATAAGATAATAAAAAATTTAATTTAATCTTAATTTTAAAAAATCTCATGAATTTGATCGAGAGTTCATTACACAGTTACACGTATGAAGCGTTCTCATAGTCCTACTTTTAAATAGATATTACTTTTGATCCAAAAAGCACGATAAGACTAATAGCATATGCATAGAACTATAGAAGGTTATGAAAAATCCGTGTAGCGTGGTATTTATGCAATCAGAGTTTATTTTGGATCTCGAATTTGACTATTTTGACAGCTTATTATTTTTGTTTTTTTTTTTAAATTAATTTTTATTTTTTGAAAAAAAATTATTGGAGTTTTATCCTATGACCAAGAGTCTGGAGTTCGGCTCTTAGATTTTAATCCATGATAATTTGGACAAATTTCACTATAAAATTGTATCAAATTTCATCAAAATCCACATAAATCTAAATCAAGCACTAAACTCTATGCTCTCAAACACTCTTCAATGATATTTTACATAATATATTGTTTTTGTAATTTATGGCTCTTTTTTTTTTGGAAAATTTTTTTAGTTGTCTTAAGAAAGGAGCTAAGTATTTTATGTTATGTTTGTTTTACGATGTCAAGGTTATGTTTGGTTTGCCCATTTTAGGAATATTTAATAACTCACCGTGAAAATGTATTTTTCTCATAAAGTAAATGAGATCACAAAAAATCGCTACTAATCCATAATATAAAATCATTCCATTCCAAAATTTTACCAAAAAAAAGGGTCTATTTCTACCTACCACATGTTTGGTAGAATAAAATAAACTTTTGCATGAGTAAATTTTTTAAAATAATCATTATATTCTTATACGAAATTTATATCATTTCCATCTTATTTTATTTTGATTGTACACGTTTTACGAGTCAAATGTAACCTTATAACGCCCCAACTATCTTCAACACTTTAATTAATAAACTTTATTTTTTAATCATCTTTAATTGTGCAGTCCTAAATTGATTTAGACAAGATTAATCCCTTCAACATTAATACCTTAACACCCTACAAAAACTAATGATCCTTAACTCCGGTGCCCCTTATAACTCTTTGTTTGCAGTGATATTGAACCTACATTTTGAGAGATCTTCGACTTGAATTTGTATTGAATTTGGATAAGATATAATGTAAAATTATATTGAAATTTGTTCAAATTTATTCCATTCTAAATCCAAAGTATGAAATACATACTTCCAAACATAGTCCGAAATTCATACTCTCAAACGCAGTGTGAGCAATAGTACTTAAAAGCCCTGTGGTACTGCTGATAGTAATACCAAAATTTTTTCATTAGGTTTGGCTTGGGAATAAGGCAAAAATGGATACCCACATCAAGAAAAAGAAATTTGCCTTTGCATCACACAACTCACAAGGCATAATCAGTATGAGTAGGTCCATTGAGCCCAGTTGCCCCCTTGGCATTGTTTACATGTCTTGACCCTTGAGGCGTTGCTTTCAAGCAGGTCTGTTCTTGAAGAAGTTGGCACTGTTTTCATCTACCCCACTTTTTTTAATGTGCAAAGACATCATCTACTCCTCTTTTTTTTGTTCAATATTTTTTTATAGAGGCGCATGATATGGCATATATGTATGTATGTGTACATTATATGATTATATATATATTGGTTCATCTAACTTTGCCTAAAATTTAAAATGAAATGAAATAAATTGGTTTTTTTGGGGGTTTAGAAGAAGGAAATTAGAGTAAGAGCTCCTACAAAAAAATTATTTTTGAAATTTGAGTTTACCATCTTTCTTTTTTTAGGGCTTGGCAACTAAGGTAACCCATCTCCCATCTCCCATCTCCCATCTCATCTTTTTGTTCTCTGCCAAGTTCGAACACGCCATCTTGACCACCAAAGTATAAAGCTCTAACCATTGATCTGTTCCGTAGGGGACTAATTGGGTCTACCACCTGTTGAAAACAAAATCAAAGTGGGCTTAGCAGAATACCAGTCATAAGGTCCACAAGCATCGCTTTGAGAAAACAAAAAAGGGTTGATGACTTAGCATTAGGTGAAAAGTGATTGAATGCATTAACTTATGAAAATTGAATCAGCATCCAGGAACGTTACAGGATCAGATGGTCTATAGCATCCAATCCACAGTTTTCTACATGCCTTGGAATTATGAAAGTGCTCAAAGGGTCCCTACCTTGAAACATAAGGAATGTAAAAGCAGAAAAGAAAATCCATCATTAACTTGTAATCATGGTAGCCTGCAGATCCTATTTGTTTTGAAATTTCAAAAGAAGGTCCAAGAAAATAAAAATGAATAGCTAGTGAAAGCAAAAACCAGCCTATGGCTAAGGCCAGCAGGGTCAGAATCAAGCAAAAAAAGAGTGGATGATTGTGTTTTTTGCGTTCCCAAACAACCCACAAAAGTGGTCCTGTGATCCCAGCATACCAAGTAAAGTAGTAAATAAAGAAATATGAAAAGATAGAAAGTGAAGATTCTTTCTAACAAGGCCAAGCTGGAAGGTTAATGTTATATGTATGTGATAAAGGCAGCTAGCTAGCTGCTGCATGCCCTTCTCCTACTCTGTCTTGTGTTCTAAGGCTCTCATTCCTGTCTGTAGGTAAGCCCTTACTGTCCACTCCACAACAAGACTTCCACCCCAAGCACTCCTACTTAAGATTGAAAAAAAAAAAAAAAAAGGAGGCAGATTTAGCAATACCCTTTTGGACATTTCAACAAATATTAATCTAATATTTTTTTTTTATACATAATCACCTACATAAACTCAAAATTATATTATCTCAATTCTGAGGGAAAATTAACTTTTTTTTAGTTATTTATATCCATGTATATATATTTATGTATGGTCAATGCAATTAGGAAAACTGTAGCAGTTTGCTGAATCTGCCAATATAACAACTTGAGAAAAAAGCATTTCCACCAAAAATAGGCCCATTCTTACCAAAATTTGCAAAAAATAAACTGGTAAACTGCAAGGGAGAACCACTGTTATGAAATTCATTCTGAATTATTGCTCTACTCTTCATGTTATGTATAAAACAGAATTTCAGTGGAGAAGTTGTGATGGTGTCTTTCAGGTGGGTGTTTTTTAGGTAATGGTTGATAAGAGAACTGTGAGTTTCACAGTCATACTTGGTTGAACAAAGGTAAAGTACCCTTTAACTTTATAAGAAGAGGTGAGTAGGCATTCTGGTCATTTTAGCTTCTGCCTTCATGCAATATTTGTTGTAAAGAAAGCTAGCTGGTTTCATACCTTTAAAGCCAGCGTTGTGCATAAGCACCTGCAACAAGGGAAAGAGGAGCATCATTCCAAAGAAAAAGAAAAAGAAAGAAAGAAGGCAAGAGGTAAACTCCAAGGAAGAGAAGAAGGGGTCTGGGAGGAAGCAATGACAACCCAAAAACAGATATGGGAGCAGCAACAACCGCAGATGCAGAAGATGAAGAATTCTGGAAACGTTAGTTGCATTGGGAGCCCAACAAAGGAAGACAGAGAAGAGGACATGTCGAGATCGGCGCTGTCCGCGTTCAGGGCAAAGGAAGAAGAGATAGAAAGGAAGAAGATGGAGGTCAGGGACAGGGTTCAGGCTCAATTGGGTCGCGTAGAAGTAGCAACTAAACGGTTGGCTGATATTCGGGAAGTAAGTCGAAAAATATTGTCACTGGATCATCCTGGCATCTAACCTAAAAGTTTGCATATGAAACATTCTAATCTCAAATAAACTTCCCTCCATAAAGGCCCCAAGAGAGAACAGCATTAGCACTTACATCTGTCATAAATTCAGTTGAGTTGAACAATTCAGCTTGTGCTGTTTTTGATTACCAATTCAACAACCTCATATGCATTTTCAAAATTTCTGTTACTTTTCCTGCTTACTGAGGAAGCAGAATAAATTTTTCCTAAGGAATTGCTCCTGTAATCAGTCCATGTCTTCTTTTGGTCTACGATATCTGCAGTTAATTAGAATAATTCATACTCTAATTTGCATATTCTATTATCTGCCCATCTATACATCTACGGATCTATCGTTGATAACAAAGCACCGTTGTTTTCTTTATTGGAAATAAATTTGAAAATGTACCAGGAGCTTGATGCTCTCACAGATCCGATGAGGAAAGAAGTTGCACTGGTTCGTAAGAAGATTGATATAGTTAACAAAGAGTTAAAGCCACTGGGGCAAAGCTGCCAGAAGAAGGTGAGACATTGTGGCTGTTGTAATTTTCATTATGTAGATACAGCTGCCTGTCAAGGGGGCAGTTGATCATTCTGTGGAAACAAAATCATTCCATCGTGTTCTCTATTACACTTTTACATGACTAAATCCAAATTTGTGAGCATTTAAACCAGACTGTATGCTATTCTCAACACTTGTTAATGCAACACATTTTTTTTTTTTTCATTGGTGGTCATGATTTTTGTTGTTATGTGTGGAATGCATTTTACAACAAACTTCTAATTTCAGATGCTGCTTAGAACTGAAAGTTCATATAGTCCATTGCTAGTAGGCATATTGTCCTGTCATTGTTATATTTGAACTAGAGATTCAAGTTGAAAAATCTTTCCTGGCTCATACACATTCGTTATTGTTCGCAGGAGAAGGAATACAAAGATGCCCTTGAGGCTTTCAATGACAAGAACAGGGAAAAAACTCAACTACTTGCCAAACTAAAGGAGGTGAATTTCAGTTTTTAACCACAAATGAAGCCATTCAACTCTTTGTCAAATCCACACTCAAGTTTCTAAAATTTTTTATTCCTGTTTTCTTCTTTTGTTCTTCCCATGCTCAGCTGGTCAGTGAAAGTGAGAAACAGAGGATGAAGAAGCTGGAGGAGCTAAACAAAAACATAGATGCCCTGCAGTAAGATGAGCCAACGCACCAATAATGATATCCCGCAGGGTATAGTGTGCTATATTTAGGATCAGTTTCTTGGATTTGGTCTGTTTTATGGCTGTTGTTTATGCATTCAATTGGCTCTTTCATGGAAGGGTGTCTGATTTAGGGAAACATGTTATATGAACTTGTGGACCTTCACATTCTTCTTTTCATTCAAATGTGAAATGTGCTTGTCCAGTCATAACTTTTAATCACAGATTTCATTATTTTATTCTTTGTCGGCAAATATGCTGCATCTCCTGACTACCCCTCTTGATGGGCCACCAAGAACAGTTGCTCTGTACTAATTTTATGACAGCACTTAGAATTATTGTCCCGTGGAGGGATTATTACTTACCCTCCAAATGCATAAATATGCAGCTGCATACAAAGTTGGACAGAATGCTGAAAAGAAGGATAGCATTCAAGTTTCATCTATCCGGGAACTAGAAGACAGTGCCATCTGAAAGTTTTGTCAGTGCTATTCTACCAAAGGAAGCACATCCCAGCGTGCACCATTTTGAATAAGAATTTTATGCTTACTAGCCTTAGAATGCCATACATATAACTGAAAATCATGGCATTGAATAATTACCAGATGACAAGCAAGCAGGGAAGAGGATGAAACGAATCCAAAGAAACGTATGTGTGTATTTTGGGCGCCTGTTGTGGGGATTGGGAGGCATGGTTCTACAGGTTTTGCAACTTCTAGTCCGAGGCATGGAACTACTGAAAAAAAGAAAAAGAGTTTTTGAGGAAGGATAATCCTTTTGTTTTAGAGTTTCTATGTTGCGTTCTTCAAGGAAGGTTAGATTGGTGAAACGTGCTGTAGGCCCTGGAAGGATGACTGCCAACATGTTTGAATACATTTCAAGACTCTCACCAGAATAGCTTTGCAGGTTTAGAAATATGTGGTTTCTTAAGATTTAATGAAATCACAATAATAATGGAGTGGCACTGAAAGTCTACGCAATTCCTAGTCTGACAAAATGCTAATGAAACTTGAGATAAAATGCTGTTATCCAAGGGATCAATGCATGTTCATAGAAATTTTTGGGTGCTGTGCCAGAGAAAGGTGGCAAGGAATGCCATTTGAAAGCATCCAAGCACAATGGCAACTACATACCTCCCCTTAATGCCATGCCCCTTTTCTTTGATTATGCTATATTTAGATTAAAGGAAAAATGAAACACAGGATTTGAAAGAAATAATATTTTTATTTCAGTAAATGGCAACGTGAACACTTAGGCTATACAGAGAGTAGTATTTAAATGGAGATACATAATACAGTTGTAAATTACGAATCCCATAAAGTCAGATTTGTTTGCAATTGATATCGGATCTTCAATAAATATTTAGCAATGGTAAAAACCGCCAACGCTTTGCTACTGAATTACATTCTGTTTGAAACCATCGATGTAATCGTCAACGATTTGATGAAACCTTTGACGGTTTCCATTGGGTATCATGACTAATGGATCTGCTTGTTGATTGAAATCTTCCTTCTTTGGTTTGATTTTATTGCCGTTGGAGCGATCTTAATACTGATTTGAATCTTCCTTCTTTGGTGAGAGTTTAAATTTATTGCGTAGAGACCCGAAAAATTTAAATAATAAGAAAATAGGAAAAGGAGGAAATTTGGTTTGGTGAAGACCAAACCGTCGGCGGTTTGGAGAGGGGCGTAGAGAGCCATTAATGATTTTGTATTTACCATGGGCCAGCTACAAGTAAAACGGAAAAACGGGCAGGTTGAAAACCTAAACCATCGACGGTTTTGTGAAGGGTGCAGAAAATCGTCAACGGTTTTGTCTACAGTGCTGATTTTAAAGGGAAGTCCCGCGAGCTTCATTTGTTAAATCAAAACAAAATCTCTCTCTCTCTCTCTCTCTCTCTCTCTCTCTCTCTCTAAGCCCCACGGCCTTAACCCTCTTCTCTCTTCATTTTCGCTCTGATTATAGCCCGTTTTGACGATTAGAAGCTACCACAAGGTTTGTGGGGTGATTCTCTACAAATTAACTGGAGCGGACCATTGAGTTGGGGTTCTGGGGCACCATTCCAAAACTAGGGTAAGTAAGGTATTTTAGGGTTTAATTGTTAATTTGGAGTATATGGGGCTTAGGAAAGGCTAAATGAGAAATATTCTGGGAATTGATTTGATTGATTTGGAGAAAATTTAATTTTCGGATTTTGAACTTCAAACACCGTGGGGCGTGGATTTAAGGTTGTTAGCAGGTCTCTTAGTAAGCCAAGTAAGGGAATAGATTAAGTCAGATATTTTCAGTAAATTAATCATTGAACATACAATATTTGATTAAGAAAAGTATATATGAATTAGTATAGTTTTTGGGAATACTGATGTTGAACTGAGGAAACTTTGAAAACAGATTTAATATTATTTTGTCAGCAAAATATGTTTTCCCAAACTAGATAATTTATTACAAAGTAGTACTCACTTGTGTGTGACATGAGTATAAATTTTACTGTAAAAATGATATGTCAGAATATTTTATGAATTCACATTAAAAGCATATAAATTTTACTGTAAAAATGATATGTCAGAATATTTTATGAATTCACATTAAAAGCATGAATTGACAACAGTTTTTAGAAAAACTATAAACAGTACAGAAACTATATTTTCACTATATTATGATATTCAGCCGACGCAGATGCCGTGATTATTCAGTCGGCCTAGATGCCGTGATTATTCAACTGGCGTAGATGCCATGAACATATTTATATATATAACAGTTTATTCAGAAATTATGATATGACAGATTTTATGCAGAAATATGAAATGAGATATGTTTCAGTTATATATTATATGAATGTACTATATGATATCAGAATCCCTGATGCACTAGGTTTGTTCAGAGCATGGTACCATAGCTAGTTAGCCAGATCAGACAATGTAACCCCTGTGTGCCGACCCGAGAAGTGTTGCGGAGAGTAGGATGGGTGGACTAGGTTGGTGCTAGCTGACTATGTAACCCCTTTGTGTCGACTCGAGAAGTGTTACGGAGAGTAGGATAAGCGGGCCAGGTTGATGTTCGCCGACAGTGCAACCACACTATTCAGAAAGTGTTGGGTTAGAGGCCGATTAGCCCCGAAGTGTTGCAGAGAGTAGGATACCCATTGTAGAGACCCGAACCCGTAAAATAAGAAAAGGGGTAAAAAAGGAATTTTTGCAGGCTTTGTTGACGAAGTCCGGGTTCTCATCAACAAAGGCCCTCCTATGCTTCATCGTTGAAATTCAGAGCCTCTTCAACAAAGAGATCCCAACCGACAGGAAAAATATCAGACTAGGGTTCGTCGAAGAAGGAAGGGGTTCGTCGACGAAGGGCCTTCTGTGGCTTATCGACGAAGGCACCAATTCGTCAATGAATTTGATCAGGTCAAGGGGTCTATAAATATCATTTTTCATTTCTTAGTGGTTAATAAATCACATAAGCTCTCTCTCTCTCTCTCTCTCTCTCTCTCTCTCTCTAGAATCGGTTAGCTCTCTCTCTCTCTCTCTCTCTCTCTCTCTCTAATCCTTCACCATTCGTCGCCCGTTTCGACGATCAAAGGTTACCACAAGGATCAAGGAGCTAAGATCTTTAATCCTAGCGGAGCATATTCTTGAGTTCGTGAAAAAGGTCAAGGGTCGGTTTTCGAATGTTCATCTATTTTCAGGAAATAGGTAAAGGAATTTGTTTACATTAGTTATTTTAGAAAACTAAACCGCTAGAACTGTAGCTTATGTTTATATGTACGATATGACTGCTTATTTGCAAAGTTTCACTGGGAAAAAATATCGGTTTTACAATTTTACGATTTGGTAAAAAGTCGAGTTTTGGCATATGATCTCCAAACTTTCCAAAACTACTTTATTTGTATTAAACTTAACATAGGAGATGTTTGGAACCCTTGTTTTCAGTTTAAATGATGTTTTTCGAACTATATACTATGTATGATTTGTTTTTTCCCAAATAAGTGTGGCATATGTTATGGAATGGAATATGTGGAATTGATTAATACAAATATGAACTATAGGAATTGAAGTTCCAAATTATTATCAAAAAGTGTGGAAAACAGGTGCTAGTTAGATACCGAGCCCTATATGTGAAAAGAGTTAAACCGAGAGAGTGTGTGCCAGTTTATACCATAGTGTGAATGAAAGAAAGAATGCATGAATAAGATTGTGAAAAATACTGGAACTGTACAGATGATTTATGAATTGGAAATAGGTTATTATGTTTTACTATAAATTGTATATATGATATTGGGACTGCAGTTTGTTACTTAGAGCCTAAGAGGCTCAATGTTATATGGTTAAGCCTTAAAAAGCTTAAAGCGCGGTACCATTGCTATAATTTAGGTACAGTGCAACCACACATCTGTTTTTCAGTGTGGGTATTTAGATAGTCAACTTGGAAGGTGTGTCCACTAGTGAATTAATGGACCAAGTGGATTAGATTCAGTCGTACTATAATAACCATAATGACTAACAGTGCCTACGCAAGGTAGGGCTTGATCAGGGCTTTATGATTGCACAACCCGCACCACGGGGTAGTACTGGCATTAGGTTGATTGTTTCGAAGCTAGATGGTGTTCTAAATATGCATATACATGATTTAAAAACTAAAATGGGCAAAGTCACAAGTTTGAGTACCGGGCAGAGGGATTGTACAGTGTATAGGACTGTACCCTACCCTAACCTTAGGAACTTTCGCTCGTTATGATGCTAAACTATCTATTGTCAAGATTATATCTATATATCTCCTATATTACAGGATTGAGAATGCTTTAAGTATGTAATTGCTTTCTACTGGTTTAAACACATGTTGTCACACATTAATGTAATATCTTCCACCTTACTAAGAAGTGTCTTACCCCAACATACAACCTTTGTTTCAGGTCCTGCAGGGCACAGGTCTTAGTTGCTAGAGGGACTTGGAGCGTAGTATTGTGTGTAGTTTGCGTAAGTGTTTTGTATATGTAATAGACTTAGTTCAAAGTGTCTTTTTGGGGATTGTAAGAACAAATTTTGTTTTAAGTACGTATGAATGTATGTAAGGATACAATTAGAACTCTGGTATGTCTATTAGATTCCGTATGAATGTTTATGTTTTTCGTTGTGCATGAGAATACAAATTAGTATGAAACACCCGTATGTTCTTTTCAAGGAGGGTTGTATATGTATGTTTATTAGAGATAGGTGTTTTATATAGGTGTAGTAGCACTTTGGGGCCATATAAAGGGTTGGGGCATACAGTTGGTATCAGAGCCTTAACTAGCCGGAAGTGTGATGTGATTCACACTGCCTGGTTAGGGGAAATATTCAGGGCTTAGGTTGCTAGGTTCTATAGATTAGACCATACCAAAGTTTAGGATGGGAATAAGATCTTGAGTTTAGCTTTGTATACCTGGAGACAGAAATTCATTGACAGACTTATGTTTTTTTCTGAATCAATCGAGGGTTTAGAAAATCATGGCAACCTATTGATGAATTCGTTTCTGAGTGGAGGGGTGGAACTTAAGTTAGCATGAGAATGTTGAATTATTGGAGTACGTTAGTGTTAGGAATGTGGATTTAGGGAAATGAGTTTATAGTATTGTGATATTAGCTGATATGTAGGTTATTAATCTTCTAATTGATGTTTACAATTGCTTTTCAGGATGGAATCGAGGGACAATTGTAACGTCCTGCCTATTTTACCATTGTTTTTATAATAAAACTCAAATAATAAATCTTGTAGATCATATCCATCTGTCCCCATGGGTACGAGGGATATATCAAAAATCCAGTACGGATGCCTAAGCAGCAGGAAAACAAGAAATCATATACATAACTTAATATCACTTATTATAATACCAGAGTTTATTATGTCCATAATACACATCCCAAAACAACCAAAAACCAGCCCTAGGGTCAACACCCAAAACCACCATCAAACCCTAGCAAACGACTTACCCTTCAGAAAGGGCAGGTCAATTGTATCTACCTCAAGAGAGCTTTATTTGCTCTCCTATCCGAGGCTTTTGAAAAGTTCATGAAATTTTGGGATGAGACACCTCTCAGTAAGGGAAAATAAACTAATACCAATATGTGGCAACATGAGTATTCCGTGTTATACATAAGAGCATACATAAACATATTTAATAAAACTGTCAATATTATTTCTGAGAAAACACATATAACCATAGCATAACCGAACATACTGAGTTTTCATAAACATAATCTGTCTTTTATGATGATAATAATAAGAAAACAACCCTAGAAGGTTAGCTGGCTAATGTCATATATTACCCCCACATGACTGGGTTGTGTGGCCCAAAGGTGAGACCTGACAATGGCCGGTCAACCACTGGCAAGTCAAAATAAATGTCTGTAAGTACAATGAGTCTGCCAGACTGGTCCGTACACCAGGGTGCTAACACTTCAATAACCACATTGACTATCCATCCTCACACTGCCCCGTACGACAGCGACAACACAAATATCACGATAAACGTGACCACATAGCTACGGTACCGTGTCTAGTATAAGCCTAAACCAAGCCAATTAGGTTCTGATACTATATACCATATTCCAAACTGTGATACATCATTATTCCATAGTAATAATTGTCAATTCACTATCATCATAACACATTTTATATACAAAGTGAAAAATCATCGGCCCGTATGCCGGCATTTCATATTTTATCCATCACGGCCCGTACGCCGCATTACATAACAAATAAGAGACTCGGCCCGTATGCTGGCTCAAACACCTCAATAGCTTAGCATGTGCGCCAGCATATCAAATCAGTAGCTTGGCCCGTATGCCGGCATATCATATAAAAATATTCTCAGAAAACAATATTTCACAATAAATCTTACTCATGCCACACAGAATGGGTATTAGGTATATTTAAACATATCACCATTTATCATAGTATTTTCCAACATAAAAAATATATATATATATATATATTCATTTTCCTAAATCCAAATATTGTAAGATCATACATACATTTTCATAAAATTACTGGCTTAGTTTATTCCCTTACATAATTCTTGAAAAGCCCCTAAAAAAATCTACCCTGCACCCGTAGGGTTCTCCGCTTAAAACCCTGGAAACAATATTTTCTAGAACTAAACTTCAGTATTTCATTGTATATAACATTTCTTACAACTATAGTAAATCCAAATACTGAGTAGAAAGCCTTACCCTGAATTTGGGATGGTTTCCAACTTAGCCCCACCAACGATCCACTCCAGCAGATTTGAAGAGAACTCTCCGAGGAGTGTCGTGGTGGCTTCATATCGTTGAACCGACAAAAATTCAGCCCAGAAACTAAGAGAGAAGAGTCAAAAACCGAAGGGAGGAGAGAGGGAGAGTCTGTTCACGTGAAATCTGTCGAAAATTGGCGTTTAGCACTATTTATACTGTGGCCTTCGTCGATGAGTCACGTCACCTCGTTGACGAGGTCATGAAGGTAACTCGTTGATGAACTCTTTCCTCGTCGACGAAATTCAGAGTCACCCAAAACTCTCTCTTGGTATTTTCTTGTCGACGAGACACGTCCTCGTTGACGAGCCCAATTGTAACTTCGTCGATGAACTACTGCCCCTTTCTTTTCCCTTCCAACTTCTATTTCCCCCACCTCTTTATCATCATTTAAAATACCGTAATTTCTCCGAGTCATTACATTCTCCCCTTCTTGTCAAAATTTCGTCATCAAAATTTTCTATTCACGTAGTTCATTATTCCTTAAAGAAAAATGGTCTACTTATTTTATTATCTACCCTCACTTATGGCGGAGGAATACCGTGGTTACATTCTGAGTCCTGGGAGATTACATAAACAAAATAAAATTCTCCCAAAACTAAAATATCACTTACTAATTAAACTATTACATGTATCTGCAAAAAGAAATATTACCTAACTACTTATGCTTCTTGAAATAATTATGGATACTTCTGCTTCATTTGCTTTTCGGACTCCTAGGAAGCCTCTTTCACTGCATGATTCCTCCACAAAACTTTTACCAGAGGAATGTTCTTATTACGTAATTCTTGCACTTTCCTATCCATAATCTATACTGGCACCTCCTCATACACCATTGAATCACTGAACTTTAATTCACCATAATTGATAATATAAGAAGGGTCTTGGACATATTTTCTCAACATAGAAACATAGAATACGTTAGGGGTGTACAAAATTTACCGAAAAATTGAGAACTGGACCGAAACCGAACCGTTTGAAGCTTCGGTTTGGTTTTTCAGTTTCGATCATCGGTTTCGATTTTGAATTTATAAAAACAGATTTTCGGTTTCGATTTCGGTTTCGGTTTCACTCAAAAACTGAACCGTAAAAATCGAAAACCGATTATAATTTTAAAATAATTATACTCTATGAATTATATTATTTTTTTAATTTGACTTTGTCTTATACTTTCTCAGAAGTGGGGAAGGAATTTATAAAGGAGGCATGAGAACCGAAGCTTCCCATTTTTGCCATGTGGGATGAGAGCTATTGAGAAGAACTGAACCAGTAGCAGCCTGCTACTACCACAGGTCCACAGCAATGACAGCATGCATCATCTTCTCTGACGCTCACGCCCACAGCCACACCAATGCCGAGTCGCATTCTCCGACGCTCACGCCAACAGGCTGCCCGATTTCATTCATTTCAAATCAGCCTTCGACCTGATTGCATACATTGTCACAAAAAAAAAAAAAAGCACCTGCAGATTTAGCACACTGTAAAATAAAGTAGTTCTCAAAGGATGGTGATGAAGAGCTTTGTTTTTGGATCAATTTAAACTTGCAAAAATGTTTGTCTTTTAAAAAATAATAATAATAAAATAAAATAAAAGTTCCTGTATTGCAGCAATTTCTTTCATTGTAACTGTAACAGAAGTCACCCATTCATGCAAAACCAAGCAGCGTAGTTCTGCCTAAACTTGTGTGATCAAGCACCTGACAAATTTAAGTTCCCATTTCTTCCCCACTCCTCCAATAAAATCAGACAACATTGTCAAGATATCATTTTCCATTTGTTTTATGCCGTTGGATTGAAGAAAACTAGTCATTGGACAATTTTTTGTCAAGGAAAAATGGATTCTGTAGAAAAGGAAAACATTTTCTACCACTCATCTAAAATACTAACCAAGGATGCAGCCCACCGATTCTGTCAACAGCTTTAGAGGAAAGGAGAAAAATTGCACTGCTGGTGAAACACACGGAAATCCACAATTTATAATCATTATACTTTGAATTTTGCTTGCCTGAGACCAAAACACTGCAACTTCTAGTAATCCAAAATCCCTTTGCTATACGCCAGATATCAAAAACACTGCCCTCATAACACTATCCTACCATCCTATATCCCACTTAAACTGCATGATTATATGTTAGCATATAGTAAGTGATGATGCCCAAATACGACCTTAGCTTTGGTTCCTAAAAATGGAATTTGTATGGTCCAATACTAATCGGGAAACACACGTCTATGGCTCCATTCCGCATAGAGACCAGCTGAGAGAAATATGCATTTCAACAAATACTCCTAGCTTTGAACACCTAAGACACAGCATAGAATATGTGCACACATGAAAAGTTGTAATGAAAACAGTACAAATTATACTTTAATCACATAGCAGAGTCTGATGATTTCTTTTCGGCCATCGCCACACCAACGCTGACGCACCTCCCGCTTCCTCCTAAGTCCCACCCCATGCCGATGCAGCAAGCCAGCGACGCTCACGAGTCACGCCCACGCCAGTCACCAACGCCCACATCTCCACGCTGGCAGTCATACACAGCAAGTTCAGCAATGCAGCTCACAAGTCACGCCCACATTATCTCTGGTGCTCTGGACGTCCCACATCGGTTGGAAATGGGAAGAAAGAAGTTTCCCCACCTTATTTATTGAAGTTGGATCTGCTCATCCTCTTCAGTGCTGGGCTTTGCAATCAAAGCCTTGGCTCAGTTGGAGTAGAATAAAGCAGGCTGTGGGTTGTGGCCTGACTAGGCTTTAAAAAAATAAAAATTTTTCTTTGTTAGTTTAAAATTACGTAAAATCGAATTAACCGAACCAAACCATAAAATAAATGGTTTGCTTTGGTTTTGAATCGACGATATACAGTTCAATTTTAGTTCAGTATTTTAAAAATCGAGAGGTTCGGTTCGGTTCGGTTGACGGTTTTGGCAATATTCGAACCAAATCGTGTACACCCCAAGAATACGTCGTGCATCTTGGATAATGCAGGTGGCAAAGCTAGCCTATAGGCCACTGGCCCCACTTTCTCTAAAATCTCAAACGAATCGATGAACCTAGGTCTAAGTTTACCCTTCCTGCCAAACCTCATAACCCCTTTCAACGGAGCTATCTTCAAAAATACATGATCACCCATATCGAACTCCAAATTCCTGTGGCGATTATCGGCATAACTCTTCTGTCGGCTCTGAATTGCATTCATTCTATCCTTGATGAGGCGAACCTTATCAATCGCCTACTGCACAAGCTCTAGTGCCACAACTCACCGTTCACCCATCTCGTCCAAATATAAAGGAGATCGACATCTTCTACCGTACAATGCCTTAAATGGTGCCATTCCAATGCTGGCCTAAAAACTGTTATTATACGTGAATTCCACCAACGGCATGAACTGAGTCCAACTACCCCCAAAATCTAATACACATGCTCAGAGCATATCTTCTAATATCTGTATCATCCTCTCAGTCTGCCTATTTGACTGAGGATGGAATGCCGTGCTAAATGATACCTGAGACCCTAGAGCTTCCTGCAAGCTTCTTTAGAACCGTGACATGAAAACGGGTCTCGATCTAACACTATGGACACAAGTACTCCATGAGAACAAACTATCTCCTGGATGTAAATCTCTGCCAAACGGCTGAGGGGATAACTGATCTTGGTAGGGAGGAAATGGGCGGTCTTAGTCAACCGATCTACTATCACCCAAATCGCATTCTGGCCATGCAATGTCAATGACAATCCTGAAACAAAATCTATAGATATATGATCCCACTTCCACTCTAAGATAAATAGCGGCTGCAACTAACCCGCTGGCCTTTAGTGCTCAACTTTTACCTGCTGGCACATCAAGCACTGGGCTACATACTCAGCAATCACTCTCTTCATACCACTCCACTAATAAAACTCTCGCAGATCCCTGTACATTTTTGTACTGTCAAGATGAACTGTGTACAAAGATCTGTGAGCCTCCTCTAAAATAGTCTTCCTAATGTCAGTATCAGTAAGAACACATAATCTAGAACGGAGCCACAAAGCTCCGTCGTCTGCAATACTAAATTCCTCCCCTTGACCACTCTGCACTCTGTCCATCACCTCTTCTGAGTCTTCTTTCTGAGTAACTTTAATTCTTTACTGCAGACTAGGCTATACCACTAGGCTGGCAATACATACTAAAGAATTACTCTCAATCAATTCAATGCCGAGTCTCTCCAAATCCATCATGATCGGACGCTGGATCTCCATAGCCATCAACACTGATTCCCTATACTTCCTGTTCAGTGCATCAGCTACCACGTTTTCTTTCCCTGGGTGGTAACTGATAGTACAATCAAAATCTTTAATTAACTCTAACCACCTTCTCTGTCTTATATTCAACTCCTTTTGAGTGAAGAAATACTTTAGGCTCTTGTGGTCGGAGAAAATCTCACACTGCTCGCCGTACAGGTAATGCCTCCAAATTTTCAATGCTCGTACTACTGTAGCCAATTCAAGATCGTAGGGAGGGTAGTTCCTTTCGTATTCATTCATTTGTTTGGACGCATACGCCACTACCCTGCCATACTGAATCAATACACAACCAAGTCCTTTCAAGGATGCGTCACTGTAGATAGTATAACCCTCACCCCCTGACGGGATGATCAATACTGGTGCTGTGACTAGCCTCTGCTTCAATTCCTGAAAACTCTGCTCACAGCTGTCGTCCCATTCAAATTTGGCATTCTTCCTAGTTAGTCGTGTTAGAGGACCTGACAATGTTGAGAATTCCTCAACGAAATGACGGCAATACCTAGCTAGCCCCAAGAAACTCCTGATCTCTTGGAAGTTCCTTAGTCTAGCCCAATTCACTACCGCATCGATCTTACTAGGATCCATGGAAATACCATCTCCAGATATAACATGCCCCAGGAACATGACCTTCTCAATCCAGAATTCACATTTACTGAACTTGGCCTACAACTTCTTTTCCCATAGCGTCTATAGAACCTGCCTCAAGTGTGTCTCATGCTCTTCATCAATAAACACGACAACAAATTGTTATAAATATGGATGAAAAATCTTATTCATCAAATCCATAAATATAGCAGGAGCATTCGTCAGACTAAATGGCATAACAAGGAACTCGTAATGCCCGTACCGGGTCCTGAAGGCTATCTTCGAGACATCTTTTGCTTTCACTTTTACCTGATGGTAGTCGGATCTGAGGTCAATCTTCGAATACACCTGTGTAACCTGGAGCTAGTCAAACAAATCATCTATGTGGGGTAGAGGATATTTGTTCTTGATCGTCACTTTATTAATCTCTTTATAATCTATACACATCCTAATCGACCCCTCTTTCTTCTTTACAAATAGAACTAGAGCTCCCCACGAAGATACACTGGGCCGTATAAAGCCTTTATCAAGCAGATCTTGCAATTGATCCTTCAATTTTGCCAATTCTGCTGGCGCCATCTGGTAAGATACTTTAGAAATCGGCGCTGTACTTAGAAGTAGATCAATAGGGAAATCTACCTCATGATCAGGTGGCAAGCTTGGTATCTCATATGGGAAAACATCTGTAAACTCTTTTACCACTGGCGTGCTAGCAAGTTTTAATTCATTATATGACATCTCCTTCACAACTACCACAAACCCCTAACAACCACTTAGTAGTAGTCTCCTAGCCTGGATAGCTGAAACTAGCTGAGGTGGGGATTGCACTGGCGATCCTACAAACCTGAATTCCACTTTCCCCTAAGGTCTGAATATCACTTCTTGTGCATGACAATCTATGCTGGCAAAATTAGCTGCTAGCCAATCCATACCAAATATGACATCAAACCCATACATGTCCAGCACTATTAAATCATCAGACAAAGTCTTCCCCTGGATATTAACTGGACAGTTTCGGAGCACCCTACTACACCTCACCGTTGACCTGGTCGGTGTAGATACCAGCAACCCATATCTAATAATTGTGTTTCTGCCCCTCATAATCTAAGGCACTCTAAGGACACAAATGAATGTGTAGCCCCAAAATCAAATAATGCAATAACTTTGAAGGAAAGCATGCTAATCATACCTGTCACCACGTCGTCGGCTGTCTCAGCATCACTCAGTGTCAAAGTAAAAACTTTGGTCGGAGCTGTATTCCTCTGCTGGCCCCCACGTGGTGCCTGATAGCCCCCTGGTGCGGTCTAGGAGCTGGAGCACCATCTAGTGGTGTAGGGGAATCACGCATCAAATGCCCCTATCTACCGCGGCGATAGTAGACAACTCGTCCCAGTCGACATTCTCCCCAGTGCCTCCTCCCACAAGTTTGATAGACAGGAGGATTTTGCACCGCCTGCACTTCATGACGCCCAACCACTTGCCTCTATCCTCTACTATGGTTTCCTCTCCTCCACTGACCTTGCCTAGGACCCTGTTGAAAGCCTGATGATGTAGATCTCTTCTTTTGTCCCTGCTCCTCTATGTCCATATGCTTGCTAATCTCAACCAAAGCTGCTCTATCAACCAACTCAGCAAAGTCTTATATCTTCAGCACTACCACCTGCTTGAATATACCTCGCCTCAAACCCCTCTCAAACTGTCTCACCTTCTTAATCTCACCAGGAACAATATATGGAGCGAATTGTGAGAGCTCTATAAACTACACTGCATACTGCTGTACCAAAAGTTGTTCCTGTTTCAAATTTAGGAACTCTTTCACTTTAGCTTCTCTGATCGTGATTGGGAAATACCTGTCAAAGAATAACTCTTTAAACTAGTCCTAAGTCATGGCTATCAGTGTCATCCTTTTTTTCTCTAGAAGCCTCACTGCAGTCCACCACCCTCAGCCTCTCCTGCCAGTTTATAGGTGGTGAAGAGGACGCTCTGTTCTTCAGTACACTGCAACACAGCCAAGATCTTCTCAATCTCTTGCATCCAATTCTCAGTGACTGTAGGATCGACCCCTCTTGAAAATGCCGGAGGATTCATCTTCATAAACTTCTCTATAGTGCACCCATGCCCTGTAGACGGACCTCCTTGCTCTCTAGAGCTCCTAGCGATCTCAGCCATAACCTGCTGAGCCATGTTACGTAAAACTACGTCAGAATCAGCCCCGCCTGCAGTCGAGGGCACTACTCCATCACTACCACTCGCATGGGCACTACCTTCTCCAGGGTCCATCTTGTAAAACAATAAACATGATTTAGATACCTATTCCTAATATTTCGCTCACCCTACATAGTCCCTTATCTTAATAACCCCATCCTATTCCTGAATCCAGTTCTACATTCTAGGAACACAACCCAATAATAGCTTACTATGGTTTCCTTGAAATTGTCACCCCAGGAGAAACACAGAAACTACCATGAAAGTCCTGCCTCTAGACTATAAAACAAAACCTCAAATCTTTTTCCTATATGCTGATATTGTTTCTGCTGCATTCTAAAGTCTACAGAACCTAACAACTTAGGCACTGATACCAAATTGTAACATCCTGCCTATTTTACCATTTTTTTTATAATAAAACTCAAATAATAAATCTTGCAGATCATATCCACCTGTACCCATGGGTACTAGGGATATATCAAAAATCCAGTACGGAAGCCTAAGCAGTAGGAAAACAAGAAATCATATACATAACTTAATATCACTTATTATACTACCAGAGTTTATTATATCCATAATACACATCCCAAAACAACCAAAAACCAGCCCTAGGGTCAACACCCAAAACCACCATCAAACCCTAGCAAACGACTTACCCTTCAAAAAGGGTAGGTCAACTGTATCTACCTCAGTGAAGCTTTATCCGTGCTGCTAACTGGGGCTCCTGAAAAGTTCATGAAATTTTGGGGTGAGACACCTCTCAGTAAGGGAAAATAAACTAATACCAGCATGTGGCAACATGAGTATTACGTGTTATACATTAGAGCATACATAAACATATTTAGTAAAACTGTCAATATTATTTCTGGAAAAACACATATAATTATAGCATAACCGAACATACCAAGTTTTCATAAACATAATTCATTTTTTATAATGATAATAATACGAAAACAACCCTGGTAGGTTAGCTGACTAATGTCATGTATTACCCCCACATAACTGGGTTGTGTGGCCCGAAGGTGAGACCTAACAATGGCTGGCCAACCACTGGCAAGTCAAAATAAATATCTGTAAGTACGATTGGTCTGCCAAACTGGTTTGTACACCAGGGCGCCAATACTTCAATAACCACATCGACTATCCATCCTCACGCTACCCCGTACAACTACGATAACACAAATATCATGATAAACGTGACCATATAGCTACGGTACCGTGTCTAGTGTAAGCCTAAACCAAGCCAACCAGGTTATGATACTATATACCATATTCCAAACCGTGATATATCATTATTCCATAGTAATAATTGTCAATTCACTATCATCATAACACATTTCATATACAAAGTGAAAAATCATCGGTCTGTATGTTGACTCAAACACCTCAAATGCTTGGCCCGTGTACCGGCATATCATATCAATAGATCGGCCTGTACGCCGGCATATCATATAAAAATATTCTCAGAAAATAGTATTTCACAATAAATCTTACTCATGCCACACAGAATGGGTATTAGGTATATTTAAACACGTCACCATTTATCATAGTATTTCCCAACATATAAATATATATATATATATATTCATTTTCCTGAAACCAATTTTTGTAAGATCATACATACATTTTCATAAAATTACTGACTTAGTTTATTCCCTTACCTAATTCTTGAAAAGCCCCTAAAAAAATCCGCCCTACACCCGTAGGGTTCCCCGCTCAACACCCTGAAAATAATATTTCCCAGAACTAAACTTCAGTATTTCATCCTATATAATATTTCTTACAACTATAGTAAAGCTAAATACTGAATAGAAAGTCTTACCTTGAATTTGGGATGGTTTCCAACTTAGCCCCACCAAAGATCCACTCCAGTAGATTTGAAAAGAATTCTCCGAGGAGTGTCATAATGGCTTCAGATCGTCGAACCAGCGAAAATCCGGCCCAGAAACTAAGAAAGAAGAGTGGAAAACCGAAGGTAGGAGAGAGGGGCTATAAACGAAATGGGTTTAAATATTAAGAGAGGGGCAAAATTGGAAATTGCCCGGGTCAAAGGGCTATAAAGGAAATTCTCATTTCTTCCAAGCTAAGCAAACTTAGATTTTTACCTCTCTCTCTCTCTCTCTAAACCTCTCCCTACTCCTCTCTAAAATTCTTCGCCGATCGTTGATGGAATCGGAAAACGGAAGCTACCACGAGGATCGTGGAAGGATTCTTTAAAACTTCTACGGATCTGAATCTCGTTTCGGAGATTTTCGGGGTTTCAGCATAAAATCGAGGTAAGACTCGGTTTTCAATTCTGATCTGGTAGATTTTTAGGTAACTGTCTTGTGAACATATTCTGTACTGTGATTTGTAGGTTTTGGAACTCGGTTCGCTGTTTAGGGACCTTGGAGTTTGGGATTTGCTTATGGGGTTAAGGTAAGGGGAACTATGTTTATATTGGTTATTTTTTAAATCGGACTCGGTGGAACTGTGGTCCACGGTCCTGTGTGTGTTTTGGATACTCATTTGGGAGGATCTAACGGGGAAAACTATGGGTTTTTCATTATTACAATTTTGGGAAAAAGGGGGCGAAGGGCTGAATACCGGGTTTTGTTGAAAATCGAGTATATGTGTGATTTATACTGTGATA
This sequence comes from Malania oleifera, assembly GCF_029873635.1. Lineage (NCBI taxonomy): Eukaryota > Viridiplantae > Streptophyta > Magnoliopsida > Santalales > Ximeniaceae > Malania > Malania oleifera. The sequence continues at coordinate 42,059,494 of NC_080418.1, read as the reverse complement.
TTGGAATGTTCATGCCTTGACTTTGTTTAAACTGTATTTGTTTGCAAAACCATGATTTAGATTACCAAATGAGTGTGGTTTGTTTGGTTATATGAGCATGCATGTGTGTATAATATGTTGAAATGCTAGTAGGAACGCGGTTCCAAAATTGTCCCAAGTACTGAGAGTGTCCGACTCTATATTTGAGGGCGTGTTATCACCTGCTATGTAGGCAAGAGTGTCCGGTTCTATATTCGAGGGCGTGAGCCTATTCCGGCAGATCAGGCAGAAGGGTGTGGATCCACCAGTTTAGTGCTGGTACGATGCCATGGGGGTCGAGGACTAGCCATGTGTCGGTGGCGCCGTGTTCGCGGGTTGACTACGGGCCAACACCGTATGTCGCGGGCCGGCTTTGGGCCAAAGAGTGTGATGACACTGAGGATTACTGATCATGTGTATGTATTGTGACGGGGCTGCATATAAATGGCTGCCGTATGTGTGCGTGCATGCACTGTGTAAATTAGTACTGGAATGCATTTAACTGCATGTATGTTGTATCATGATAACACTCAAATGCCACACACCGATATAGCCCGTGTTCTTCCTTACTGAGAGGTGTCTCACCCCTACCGTACGTACATTTTTACAAGTCCTTCGAGTAACCGGAACTAGCGTCCTGGTGTAGGGAGCGTAGTTGCCGATGTACTGCGTTAGCGCTTGGGTAAATTCTAGGACGGTAGTTTTGTTGGGTTGCCATTTTGAGTTGTATTTGGGCACCCAGTTTGTACATTTTGTTAGAGCCATGTTCTGCTCTTGTATAGACTCTGGAATGGTTCTACATATGTGTATATAGATGACTTTTTTCCGCTGCGTATATGTTGTGATTAGATGTGTTTAGGGTGCGTGGGAACCCCACGGGGTCGAACCCTCATCTAGTGTACTGTATCTTTTGATGATTTGTATGATATAGGGGCAGGTTAGGTTCTAATTTTCACCTCCGGGTCCTATTTCCGGGTTCAGGGCATGACAGCTTGGTATCAGAGGTAGCCAGGTTACTAGATTTTGTAGACTTGGTTAGGCTTAGTTATGAGTACATACGAGAGTATAGGATGTGGATATGGGTAGAGTTGGTTGAGGATTGTTCGGTTGCTAGACCAGGAATTGTCGATAGTATTCCGTATTTTTCCTGGGATCACGATTCTAGTAAAAGTAGGGTAGATCATTGATGACTTTCGTGTCAGTGTGATAGGACAAACCTAGACCTGATAGGAAGTAGTTAACATGATTAGTGTAGATCATTGTACTAACTGTATATGTTATAGGGATACTGATAAATTCCTATTGTGTTGTAGAATGGAGCCCAAGGATAATAAGCTGGGAAGTGGCTTCGAGGAGACTACGAGTGATGAGTCTCCTTTTGTGCCTCGGGGTTTGACGAGGCAGGTATTGCACGAGATCGGGTAGAGTGTGAGGAGACGCGAGCGCTCTCCTACTGCTGCGGGGTGCACCATTGAGAGTTTCACTTGCATGCATCCTCCGACATTCTCTGGAGGACCTAACCCGATGACAGCAGAGGACTGGATGGAAAAGACTGAGAGGATCTTGGAGGTCCTGCACTGCACAGATAGGCAGTGAGTTCTTTATGTTACCTTCCAGCTGTCTTGGGAAGCGGGTCGATGGTGGACTGTGGTGAATCTGTTGGAGAAGCAGAGAGCTGGTCCTGAGGAGATGACGTGGAGCCTATTCAAGGAGGTTTTTTTTGATAGATACTTCCCAGCTTCCGTACAAGATGCAAAGGCAGATGAGTTTTCTGCGCTGACTTAGGGGAAATTGACGGTGAAAGGGTATGCGGCTTGATACATAGAACTGTTCCTCTTTGCACCATGTATGATCTTAAGCGAGTATAGGAGAACTCAGAGGTTTGAGAAGGGTTTGAGGAAGGATATCTTCAGACTAGTGGGTATGCTTCAGATCCGCAAGTTCTCGGTGTTGGTGGATAAAGCCACGGTGATCGAGATTGGTATCCGAGAGGACGAGGTGGATCAGGAACCGAGGAAGCAGACGATGCCTTCTGGTTCTTAGACAGGATCTCGTCAAGGATCGTGGAAGAAAAGGAGTAATGGCTCGAGTTACCGCCAGAATGCCGAGCGCCAGGACTCTCAGATGAGCCAGACCGGTGGTCGTTGTACCAGATGTCACAGGTGGCACAAGGGAGAGTGCTAGTCATTTAGGGGTAGTTGCTACAACTGTGGCAAGCCAGGCCACATGTCTCATGATTGTCGAGCACCGAGGTGAGACATGCCTGCAGTTAGTGAGGACCGAGGGAGTAATCAGATACCTCGGGGAACCGCTCAGACAAATACAACTCTGGCTAGAGTATACTCTCTTACTCCAGCGGACACTGAGCATGCAGGTAACGTGGTGACAAGTACCTTATTATTGCTTTCGAATAAAGCTTCTGTTCTGTTTGATTCGAGTGCAACCTATTCTTTTGTATCTGTAAATTTTGTGGGACGGTGTGGGATTGAGACCCAAGACATGAATGAGGTGTTAGCTGTTACTACGCCATCTAGGAGTGTATCTTTCTGTAGGAAGATGTTGATAGATTGTCTAGTGGAAATTCAAGGAAAGCTATTACCGGTGAATCTTGTGATATACGACATGTCAGGGTTCGACGTCATTTTGGGGATGGACTGGTTGTTCTCCAGTTATGCCATGATTGACTGTTGTAGAAAGGTGGTAGTTTTCAGACCTCCTGGGGAGCAGAAGTACGAGTTCGTGGGATTGTGTGTGTGTTTAGCGCCACAGATTCTGTTGGCACTACAGGCGAGGAGGCTACTCTTGGAAGGATGTTAGGCGTACTTAGCTTGTGTGGAGGAACCGCCGCGGGATGAGTTGAGACTCAAGGATATTCGGGTAGTCAGTGAATTCTAGGATGTGTTACCAGACGATTTACCCGGTTTACCTCCGGATCGTGAGGTGGAGTTTGCGATAGAGTTGCTGCCTGGTAAGGCGCCGATCTCTAAATCTCCGAACTGGATGGCTCCAGCAGAACTTTGGGAGTTGAAGGAGTAGCTGTAGGAATTACTGGACAGGGGATTCATTCGACCTAGTGTTTCGCTCTGGGGAGCTCCAGTACTGTTTGTGAAGGAGAAGGAGGGGTCGATGCGGATGTGCATTGATTACCGTGAGATTAACAAGGTAACTATGAAGAATCGTTATGCTTTACCTTGTATAGATGATCTCTTTGATCAGTTGCAGGGGACGCGGGTCTTTTCAAAGATCAATTTGTGGCCAGGATATCATCAGGTGAGGGTTAGAGCGGAGGATGTAGCGAAGACGACTTTCCGAACTAGATATGGCCACTACGAGTTTTTAGTCATGCCTTTTGGGTTGACTAATGCTCCGACGGTGTTTATGGATCTGATGAACAGGGTTTTCCATGAGTACCTACATCGGTTCGTGGTGGTATTCATTGATGACATTCTGGTATACTCGAGGAGTACGAAAGAACACGTGGAACATTTGAGGTTAGTGTTACAGATTCTGCAAGAGAAGAAGTTGTATGCTAAGTTGAAGAAATGTGAATTCTAGCTGAGTCAGATTACATTCTTAGGCCATATGGTTACTGGGGATGGAATATCAGTTGATCCTAGCAAGACTGAAGTTGTGGTCGACTGGGTAAGGCCGAAGAATGTGCAGAAGGTTCAAAGTTTTCTAGGACTGGCGGGTTACTATCGTTGGTTCGTAGAAGGTTTCTCTAAACTATCTAGATCTTTGACTCGATTGACTAGGAAGGGGGTCCAGTTTGAGTGGACCAATGATTACGAGCAGTGCTTTCAGGAGTTAAAGCACCGGCTGGTTACTGCTTCAGTGTTGACCATTCCTTCGAGGGATGGTGGATTTGTGATTTATAGCGACGTGTCTCTGAAGGGCTTAGGATGTGTGCTTATGCAGCAGGGTAAGGTTGTGGCATATGCTTCTCGGCAACTGAAGGAGTATGAGAAGAATTACCCTACGCATGATCTGGAGTTGGCTGCAGTTGTGTATGCACTGACGATCTGGCGACACTATTTGTATGGGGTGCAGTGTGAGATCTTCACTGACCATAAGAGCCTCAGGTATTTCTTCACGCAGAAGGAGTTGAATATAAGGCAGAGGCGGTGGCTAGAGTTGATCAAGGACTACGATTGCACGATCAGTTATCACCTAGGAAAGGCAAATGTGGTGGCTGAGGCGTTGAGTCGGAAGTTAGGACCTACAGCTGTATCTGCGGTTGTAACTCAGTGTCACATCAGAAGGGATTTGGAGAGCTCAGGTATAGAGTTGGTGGTTGGTGATCATCAGGCTTATTTTGCTGGTTTGGTGGTCCAACCGACCCTATTTGAGCATATAAAAGCCGCGCAGGGTAGTGATGCAGAGTTGGCAGAGGCTATGGAAAAGGTACAGTAGGGATTGACTACAGAGTTTAACATCTTTGAAGGAGGTGTGTTGAGGTTTGGGACCATACTGTGTGTTCCGAACGATGATGAGATCAGAAGGACTATTTTAGAGGAGGCGCATCATTCTATGTATACGGTAAATCCTGGTAGTACAAAGATGTATCGAGACTTGTGCGAGACCTTCTGGTGGTCTGGTATGAAGAGGCAGATTGCTCAGTTCATGGAGCAGTGTCTGATGTGTCAGCAGGTGAAAGCTAAACATCAAAGGCTAGCAGGGCTGTTGCAGCCTTTGCCTATTCCGGTGTGGAAATAGGAGCATATTTCCATGGATTTTGTGACTAATTTGCCACCAGCGCTTCATGGGCAGAATGCTATTTGGGTGATCATAGATAGATTGACGAAATTTGCTCATTTCATACCGATAAAAGTTAGCTATCCTTTGAGTAGGCTAGCAGATTTGTATGTGCATAAGATTGTGAGAATGCACGGGATACCGGTGTCCATAGTATCAGATCGGGACTCAAGGTTTACTTCCTGATTCTGGATGAGCTTGCAGGAGGCATTGGGGATGAAGCTTACTTTCACTATAGCGTTCCACCCCCAGACTGATGGACAGTCGGAGAGGACGATACAGATATTGGAAGATATGTTGCGAGCTTGTGTGTTAGACTTCAGTGGTAGCTGGATATAATTTATGCCACTTGTGGAGTTTGCTTATAACAATAGCTTCCAATCTAGTATCAGGATGGTACCGTTCGAGGCTTTGTATGGTCAGAGGTGTCGATCTCCTTTGTGTTTGGATGAGATTGGTGAACGTCAGGTGTTAGGACCTGAACTCGTGCAATAGGCGTCTGAGAAGGTGGGTTTGATCCGGGAGAGGATTAAATTGGCTCAAAGTCGGTAGAAGAGTTATGCAGATGTTCGCCGCCATGAGTTAGAGTTTGAAGTGGGAGGTAAGGTATTTCTGTGTATTGCTCCGATGAAAGGAGTGATGAGATTCGGCAAGAAGGGCAAACCGAGCCCGAGGTATATTAGACCATTTGAGGTACTTGAGCGAGTGGGTCTGGTAGCCTACAGAGTTGCATTACCTCCAGCACTTTCGAGGGTCCATGATGTGTTTCACATCTCCATGTTGAGGAGGTATGTGTTGGATCCTTCACGTGTGATTAGTTATGATGAGTTGGAAATTAGGGATATTTTAAAGTATGAGGAGATACCTATTCAGGTTCTGGACCGTAAAGTTCAAAAGCTTCGTACCAGAGAGATACCATTAGTGAAGGTATTGTGGCAAAACCACGAGGTTGAGGAAGATTCTCGGGAACTAGAAATGAAAATACGTCGGAAGTATCCACAGTTATTTTGAGCACTTGTACATGATCCTACTGTGGGTTGGGATAGGTGGTTAGTCGTCAGGAGTGTGAGTATTGTGAACTCTTGAGACTGTTGTATATGTAACCACGGTATTCCTCCACCATAAGTGAGGGTATGCATGTGTATGTGTAAGATGGGACTGCGCTGTGGTGATCGCCAGTTCGCTCTTGAGTTGTGTCTATGTGTATATGTATAATGGGATTGCGCTGTGATGATTGCTAGTTCGCTCTTAAGTTGTGTCTATGTATTTGATTGTATATATGAATCTAGGAATGAGAGATGGCAAATTTCGAGGATGAAATTTTTGTAAGGAGGGGAGATTGTAAGAACCCAGAATATGAAAAATGGGTTTAAATATTAAGAGAGGGGCAAAATTGGAAATTGCCTGGGTTAAAGGGCTATAAAGGAAATTCTCATTTCTTCCAAGCTAAGCAAACTTAGATTTTTATCTCTCTCTATCTCTAAACCTCTCCCTACTCCTTCTCTCTAGAATTCTTCGCCGATCGTTGATGGAATCGGAAAATGGAAGCTATCATGAGGATCGTGGAAGGATTCTTTACAACTTCTACGGATCGGAATCTCATTTCGGAGATTTTTGGGTTTCAGCGTAAAATCGAGGTAAGGCTCGGTTTTCAATTCTGATTCGGTAGATTTGTAGGTAACTGTCTTGTGAATATATTCTGTACTGTGATTTGTAGGTTTTGGAACTTGGTTCGTTATTTAGGGACCTTGGAGTTCAGGATTTGCTTATGGGGTTAAGGTAAGGGGAACTATGTTTATATTGGTTATTTTTTAAATCGGACTCGGTGGAACTGTGGTCCACGGTCCTGTGTGTGTTTTGGCTACTCATTTGGGAGGATCTAATGGGGAAAACTATGGGTATTTCATTATTGCAGTTTTGGGAAAAAGGGGGTGACGGGCTGAATCCCGGGTTTTGTTGAAAATCGAGTATATGTGTGATTTATACTGTGATATTGGGATGGTCATGCCTTGACTTTGTTTAAACTGTATTTGTTTGGAAAACCATGATTTAGATTACGAAATGAGTGTGGTTTGTTTGGTTATATAAGCATGCATGTGTGTATGATATGTTGAAATGCTAGTAGGAACGCGGTTCCGAAATTGTCCCAAGTACTGAGAGTGTCCGGCTCTATATCCGAGGGCGTGTTATCGCCTACTATGTAGGCAAGAGTGTCCAGCTCTATATCTGAGGGCGTGAGCCTATTTCGGCAGACCAGGCGGAAGGGTGTGGATCCACTAGTTTAGCGCTGGTACGATGCCATGGGAGTCGGGGACTAGCCATGTGCCAGTGGCGCCGTGTTCACGGGTTAGCTACGGGCCAACGCCGTATGTCGTGGGTCGGCTTGGGGCCGAAGAGTGTGACGACACTAAGGATTACTGATCATGTGTATGTATTGTGATGGGGCTGTATATAAATGGCCACCGTATGTGTGCGTGCATGCATTGTGTAAATTAGTACTGGAATGCATTTAACTGCGTGTATGTTGTATCATGATAACACTCAAATGCCACACACCGATATAACCTGTGTTCTTCCTTACTGAGAGGTGTCTCACCCCTACCGTACGTACATTTTTACAGGTCTTTCGGGTAACCGGAACTAGCGTCGTGGTGTAGGGAGCGTAGTGGCCGATGTACTGCGTTAGCGCTTGGGTAAGTGCTAGGACGGTAGTTTTGTTGGGTTGCCATTTTGAGTTGTATTTGGGCACCCAGTTTGTACGTTTTGTTAGAGTCATGTTCTGCTCTTGTATAGACTCTGGTATGGTACTGCATATGTGTATATAGATGACTTTTTCCGCTGCGTATATGTTGTGATTGGATGTGTTTAGGGTGCGTGGGAACCCCACGGGGTTGGACCCTCATCCAGTGTACTGTATCTTTTGATGATCTGTATGATACAAGGACATGTTAGGTTCCAATTTTCAACCCTAGGTCCCATTTCCGAGTTTGAGGCGTGATAGTTATATTATTCGATTCTAGAGAACACATTCCTTTATCTCTCGGGGATTCGTTAAACTGTGTGGATTAGAGGTTCAACGGTTAGATTATGAACTGGTAATAGCTACGCCATCAAGGTCGGTAGTCGTATGTAGTAAAGTAATTTGTGACTTTTCAGTAAAAATTTAGGAGAGAGTACTACCAGTCAGTCTTATCATATTTGACATGCATGACTTCGATATCATCCTTGAGATAGACTGGTTATCTACCAGTATGCCAGTATTGATTGCCACATGAGAAAGGTGGTGTTTAGACCTCCAAGGGAACAGGAATTCAAGTTCTTAGGATTGTGTGTGCATTCAGCACCATGGATCCTTTTAGCTATATAGGTTAAGAAGTTACTCCTAGAGGGATACCAAGGGTAACTGGCATTTGTGAAAGACACGCCGAAAGAAGAACGTAAACTGGAGAAGATTCGTGTAGTGTGCGAGTTCCTAGACATGTTTCTAGAGGATTTTCTGGGATTACCTCCAAATCGTGAGGTGGAGTTTGTTATATAGTTGGTTCCAGATGCAATGCCAATATCGAAAGCTCCATATAGTATGGCTCCAGTAAAATTGAGAGAGTTGAAGGAGCAGCTTCAGGAGCTACTAGATAAGGGGTATATTCAACTGAATGTTTCGCCCTGGGGAGCACCGGTGTTATTTGTAAAGAAGAAGGATGGGTCGATGATGATGTGCATCTACTACAGAGAGCTTAACAAGGTGATGATAAAGAACAAATACCTGTTACCTAAGATTGATGATCTGTTTGACCAGCTACAGGGCACACAAATTTTCTCTAAGATCGATCTATGATCTGGGTATCACTAGATGAAGGTGAAAGCGGAGGACGTACCGAAGACAGCTTTTCGAACATGGTATGGCCATTACAAATTTATGGTTATGCCATTCAGTCTGACAAATGCACCTGCAGCATTTATGGATCTAATGAACAGAGTCTTTCATGAATACTTAGACTAGTTCGTCGTGGTATTCATAGATGACATCCTAGTGTACTCTAGGAGTGTTGCAGAACATGAAGTTTATCTGAGACTAGTACTACAAATGCTAAGGGAGAATAGGTTATATGCTAAACTGAAGAAATTCGAGTTTTGGCTGGAACAGATTGCATTTCTAGGGCATGTGGTATCCAAAGAAGGGGTATTAGTGGATCCGAGTAAAATAGAAGCGGTAGTGGACTGGGCGAGACCGAAGAATGTTCAGGAGATCAAAATTTTTTTAGGTCTTGTAGGATACTACCGACGGTTTGTAGAAGGGTTCTCCAGTTTATCAAGTCCATTGATGCAGCTCACTAGGAAGAACGCAAAGTATGATTGCACAAATGAGTGTGAGCTGAGTTTCTAGGAGCTAAAATAGCGATTGGTTTCTACTCCAGTTCTGACCATTCCATCTAGGGATGGTGGATTTGTTATCTTTAGTGATGCCTCTAAAAAAGGTCTCGGGTATGTTCTAATGCAGCAGGGAAGGGTGATTGCTTATGCTTCTCGTCAACTCAAGGAGTATGAGAAGAACTACTCGACACATGATATGGAATTGGCAGCGGTAGTGTATGCATTGAAAATCTAGAGGCACTGCCTGTATGGTGAAAGGTGCGAGATTTTTACTGATCACAAAAGTCTTAAGTACATTTTTACCCAAAAAGAGTTGAATGTGAGGCAGCGTAGATGGCTTGAGCTGATAAAATACTACGACTGTACTGATGACCTTATAGGTCATTCCTAGTTTTGATAATGACAAATACTCTTTATATTTGATATCTTTCAAGTTTGTGTGCAGGATCATACTAATTGGATCATATTGATGACATACGGTAACTTGAAGAAAAGGAAGACCCCGAGTATTTATTTGTTGTAATTTCTTTTTGGGTTTGTAATTTTTAATTAAGAAAAGGTCTGTAATAATGCATATCATGCATGTAGGAACTACAAGCTCAAAGCCCTTAGAATGACTCTAGGTCCCTACACATCACTTGAAAATCAAATAACCTTAGATTCGGTCGACCGACACCAAATTTTTTCAGTGTCCTCAAAAGACCTAGACTAAGCTTAGGACTCCCTATACTTCATAAAAATATGCCCTATAGTCTTAACATTAGTCATCATATGAATAGGGAAAATATTTTTAAAAAGAAAAGGACTGAAAATGCCAAAAATTGGCATGTTTGGTCGACCAAACTCCCACCGGGTCAACAGGCTGACCTCTTGGTCGATTGACCAGATATATACAGACAAGCCCTGGTTGATTGAACCTCCCTGGGTCAAAAAATTGACCTCTCGGTCGACCGACCAAGATTATATGGGTAATGCCCTGGTTGACCGAACCCTGGTTGATTGAACCTCCTTGGGTCAACAAATTGACCGCTCGGTCGACCGACCAAGATTATATGAGTAATGCCCTGGTCGACCGAACCCCCATGTGGGAATTGCCAACCGCCCGATCGATTGAACCTCGAAGTTCAAATTGACTCGGTCGACCGAACCGTGCGGATTTGGAAAATTGCCTTTGAAATCTGCAAGTCCGGTCGACCATCCTTTTAGTTCAAATTTCTCCCGGTCGACCAAACCTAGCCACTCAGTTAACCGAACCTTAAGTTCGGTTGACTGGTGCTCTCGGGTTGGTGAGAATTACCGAGGTTAAAAACACTGTTATTTTTATTAACGTCACTTAAAATTTTTTAAAAATGACATATATGTCCCCAACGGTTATAATTCTCACATTTTCTATAAATATGGGCTCATTTGTGAAAATTAAGTGGAGATTAGCAAAATAATTAGTGAAAAATCTTCTGAAAATTTCCAAAGCCTATATTTCTCAAATATTCCCAAATACTCTCCTACTTCATTTTCTTTGATCATCCAAGCATAGAGAGAGTGTTTAGATTATTAGTGCTTCATTCTAAATAGCTCTGTACTCTCATTGAAATATGTATTGTTTGATTTTTGTTGAGAATTTGGCTAGGGTTCTTCCCACAGATTTAACTTGATAAATTTTGTGGGGGAAAAACTCTTTAACTTGAGGATCTTTGCATTTTCATTGCACGATTCCTTAAGTAATAATTTTTGTGTGCACAATATTTTGCAAAACTTGATTTCAAAAAACTATTGTGCTTGATACAATTTGAGAAAATATTTTTGAGTTCGTATGAGTATTATTGCTAACATCTTTGAAACACTAATTTAATATTGAGATTTGATGTACTTTGCTTTCCAAGATTAGCTTGTTTGAATACTCTTGTGCATACTTGAGATTATTATTGTATTAAGTGTAGATTACACATATACACCATTGAGCTTATCGTTCTTACATGTTTGGTGTGCATTGATTTATGATATTGAGCTTATTGGTACATATATGCTTAGTGTTAGAAGCTTTTTACGTGTATGCAAATTATCGGTTAAATTTTTTGTATTCCAGGCACGGGTCTTGAAGAGGGAGACTAGTCTTATTGAATAGTTCTGAATTGGCTTAGACCCGGTTAGGAAAGCTAGGTGCACCATCCTGGTAAGGGGTAGGTTGAGGTCAGCCCCGCTAATTGACCTAGTCGTAACTAGTGCCACTCCACCCATTATGTGAGCATTAATGGAGCCCTCAGGCTTGCGATCTAGAGACGGGGACGTAGGCACAGTTGGCTAAACCCCTATAACATATTGTGTGTCTATTTATATTTTCGCAATTTATATTCTTGCATGTATATGTTATATTGTGAATGCTGTGCAAGATTTACTTTCCACATATTAATCTTATCTGCGCATTTGGGATTGCTTAGAAAGACCCTAGGTTGCGAAATAATACTGATATCTTACTTAACTTAGGAGAAAAAATTTTAAATTCCAATTCGCCCCCTCTTGGGAATACACCAATCCTAACATGTACCATTAGCTATTACCCAAGAAAAGAAAATGTGGCAGCTAATGGTCTGAGTCGGAAGGCCGTTGATGCATAAGTCTTAGCAGTAGGAATTCAACATCAGATCTATATGGACCTAGAAAGGTTGGGCTTGGAATTAGTGGGAGGAAATCACTAGACTTTTCTTGCTATTTTGGTGGTACAGCCGACCTTACAGGAGAGGATCCGAACAACTCAAGTGATAGACGAAGAGCTGGTAGAGGTTGTGGAAGGGCACATAGTGGTTTAAAGCTGAATTTCAATATCTCTGATGATGAGATATTGAGATTCCACAGTAGGGTTTGTGTACCGAATGACGTTGAGATTAAACGGGTTATTCTGGAGGAGGCACATCGTTCGCTCTATACCGTACATCCAGGAAGTACGAAGATGTACAGAAATCTGAGGGAATTTTTCTGGTGGTTTAACATGAAAAGAGAGATTGCCCGTTTCGTAGAGCAGTGCCTAACATGTCAGCAGGTCAAGGCAGAGCACCAGAGGCCAGCAGGACCCCTTCAGCCACTTGACATTCCCAAGTGGAAATGGGAGCATATCTTGATGGATTTCGTATCGGGGTTACCCACGGTGGTACATGGGAAGAATGTTATATGGGTTGTAATAGATTGGCTAACAAAGATGGCACATTTCATTCCAATCAGAGTTAGCTATTCTCTGAATAGGTTGGTAGAGCTATATGTGTAGGAGATTATAGGACTCCATGGTATCTCAATTTCTATCATTTTAGATTGAGACCTATGTTTTACTTCTCGATTCTAGAAGAGTTTACAGGATGCTTTGGGATCGCAACTTACATTCAGTACGTCATTTCACCCGCAGACGGATGGACAGTCTGAGAGGACTATTCAGACGTTAGAGGATATACTGTGGGCATGTGTACTAGATTTTGGGAATAGTTGGATACGATATCTATCACTTGTGAAATTTGCGTACAATAACAGCTATTGGGCTAGTATAAAGATGGCACCATATGAGGCATTGTACAGTCATCGGTGTTGGTCTCCTTTGCACTGGGATCAAGTAGGCGAGCGGCATATACTAGGATTGGAACTGATTTAGCAGGCCTCTACAAAGGCCGAGCTGATTAGAGAGAGAATTAGGGTAGCTCAGAGTCAGTAGAAGAGTTATGCAGATACTCACCAACGAGAGCTAGAGTTCGAGGTAGGAGATATGGTATTCCTAAAGATCGCTCCAATGAAAGGAGTAATGAGGTTTGGGAAGAAGGGGAAACTAAGCCGTCGGTACATTAGGCAATTTGAGATCCTGGAAAGGGTAGGTTCAGTTGCTTATCAAGTGGCATTACCCCCAGCACTATTCAGAGTTCACGACATGTTTCACGTGTCAGTGCTGAGGAAGTACGTGCTAGACCCTTCATGCATATTGAGTTACGAACCTTTGGCGATCAGTGATGCATTAACATATGAAGAGGTTCCGGTATAGATATTAGATCAGAAGGTGCAGCAATTACAGACTAAGGAGATACCGTTGGTGAAGGTACTATGGCGTAATCACGTAGTGGAGGAAGCTTCATGGGAATTAGAGTCATAGTTACGCCAGAAGTACCCTCAGTTATTCAGAGATAGTTAGAGTTAGACAGGTAAGTAGAATAGCATGTAAGTAAGAATGTATGTATATATGGTAGAATAGTGGTTTAGGTTATTTTAGATATGGTCTTCGGGAGAGTTTTGTATGGGTATTATAATCTCCCGAAGCATCACATTGTAACCATGGTATTCCTCCACCATGTGTGAGGTTATGTAATAAATTTGGGCCAAAGCCGCTATGTGGGTGGCTGCCGACTCTTCTGTAGAACTGAGTCATAAGGTGAAGTTATGCTTAGAGAGAGTTAACAAATTTCGAGGATGAAATTTTTGTAAAGGGGGGAGATTGTAGAAACCCAAACCCGTAAAATAAGAAAAGGGGTAAAAAAGGAATTTTTGCAGGCTTCGTCGATGAAGTCTGAGTTCTCGTCGATGAAGGCCTTCCTGTGCTTCGTTGTCGAAATTCAGAGCCTCATCAACAAAGAGATCCTAACCAACAGGAAAAATATTAGACTAGGGTTTGTCGACAAAGGAAGGGGTTCGTCGATGAAGAGCCTTTTGTGGCTCGTCAACAAAGGCACCAATTTGTCGACAAATTTGACCCGGTCAAGGGGTCTAGAAATATTATTTTTCATTGCTTCATGGTTAAGAAATCACATAAGCTCTCTCACTCTCTTTAGAACCGGCGAGCTCTCTCTCTCTCTCTCTCTCTCTCTCTCTCTTCGATCCTTCACCATTCATCACCCATTTCGACGATCGAAGGTTACCACAAGGATCAGGGAGCTAAGATCTTTAATCCTAGCAGAGCAGATTCTTGAGTTTGTGAAAAAGGTCAAGGGTTGGTTTTCGAACGTTCGTCTATTTTCATGAAATAGGTAAGGAGATTTGTTTACATCAATCATTTTAGACAACTAAACTGCTAGAATTGTAGCTTATGTTTATATGTATGGTATGACTGCTTATTTGCAAAGTTTTACTAGGTAAAAATGTCAATTTACAATTTTATGATTTTGGTAAAAGGTCAGGTTTTGGGATATAATCTCTGAACTTTCCAAAACTACTTCATTTGTACTAAACTTAACGTAGGAGATGCTTGGAACCCTGGTTTTCAGTTTAAATGATGTTTTTCGAACTATATACTATGTGTGGTCTATTTTTACCCAAATGAGTGTGGCATATGTTATGGAATGGAATATATGAAACTGATTAATACGTATATGAACTAAGAGAACTAAAGTTCTAAATTGTTATCAGAAAATGTGGAAAACAAGTGCTGGATAGATACTGAGCCCTATATGTGAAAAGGGTTAAACCAAGAGAGTGTGTGCTAGTTTATACCATAGTGTGAATGAAAGAAAGAATGCATGAATGTATATATGATATTAGGACCGTAGCTTGTTACTGAGAGCCTAAGAAGCTTAATGTTATATGGTTAAGCCTTAAAAAGCTTAAAGCGTAGTACCATTGCTATAATTCAGGTACAGTGCAACCAAACATTTTGTTGTTCAATGTAGGTATCGAGATAGTTAGCTAGGTAGGTGTGGCCACTGGTGAATTAATGGACCTGGTGGATTAGATTTAGTCAGACTATAATAACCATAGTGACTAAGAGTGCCTATGTAAGGTAGGGCTTGATAAGGGCTTTATGATCGCACAACCCATGCCACGGGGTAGTACTACCATTAGTTTGATTATTTCGAAGCTGGATGGTGTTCTAAATATGCATATACATGATTTAAAACTAAAATGGGCAAAGTCACAGGTTTGAGTACCGGGTGGAGGGATTGTATAATGTATGAGCCTATACCCTACCCTAACGTTGGGAACTCTCGCTCGTTATGATGCTAAACTATCTATTGTCGAAATTATATCTATATATCTCCTATATTACAAGATTGAGAATGCTTTAAGTATGTAACTGCTTTCTACTGGTTTAAACACATGTTGTCACACACTGACGTAATATCTTCCACCTTACTGAGAAGTGTCTCATCCCAACATACAACCTTTGTTTCAGGTCCTACAGGGCACAAGTCTTAGTTGCTAAAGGGACTTGGAGTGTAGTATTGTGTGTAGTTTACGTAAGTGTTTTGTATATGTAATAGACATAGTTTAGAATGTCTTTTTGGGGATTGTAAGAATAGATTATGTTTTAAGTACATATGAATGTATGTAAGGATACAGCTAGAACTCTGGTATGTCTATTAGATTCCATATGAATGTTTATATTTTCCACCGTGCATGATAATACATATTAGTATGAAACACCCGTATGTCCCTTTCAGGGTGGGTTGTATATGCATGTTTATCGAAGGCAAGTGTGTTATATAGGTGTAGTAGCACTTCGGGGTCGTATAAAGGGCGAGGGCATTACACCCACCATGTGCTAACCCGAGAAGTGTTGCGGAGAGTAGGATGGGTGGACCAGGTTGGGTGGGTAATCGTGCATTGTTATGTCGTGTTTGACTTAGTCTGGTAAGCCAACCAGAGTTAACTCTAGCCCATGGGTCGCATAACCTGAATCATGCGGGGTTAATTCATAATACACAGTTATCCATCCAGGGTATAATTTTAGTAATATACAGGTATAGAAGATGTTTTATATGTATACAGAAATTTAGTACAATACAATTTGTTATGTTAATTTACGATTTATTCCGATTAATTCAGAACTGTTTTACTTGACTTGTCAAATGCAGTTATATTATGTACAAATGTTCTTTACTTATCAGATACAGTTTATCATGAACAATATATGTTTATAAAACAATAATACTCATGTTACCACACACTGATATTAGTTTATTTCCTTTACTGAGAAGGGTCTCACCCCAGTAATACAAACATTTCAGAAAACCCAGCTGGATGAACGGACCGAGCTCCGAGATAGAGGAGGCTGATGGTGCTACCCTGGCTGAAGGGTAAGTAGTTGGGTTGAAATTAGGATGGATTTTTGGGGGTATGACCCCAGGGTATTTATGGTTCTTTTTGGTATGTATATGTGTATTTTGGTTATAGTAAAAATCTGGTATTGTATATAAAGTTGAATAAATCATGGTTCTTGCTGCATAGTAGTCATGTATGTATGGACATGTATATCCTCGGTTTCCTTTGGGGTTCAGGTTGATTTAGTGTATGCTTTATGGTATCAGAATTATTATGTGGAGAAAAATATAGCAGAATTTTTGGGGTGTTACAAATGTGGTATTAGAGCTTAGGTTGCTAGGTTTTGTAGATTTTAGTGCACAACAGAAATAATACCAGAGTATAGGAATAAATCTTGAAGAGGATAGCAAATGGGTAGATAAGGATTTTAGTAAGTCAATGCTAGGAAGTTAAGATGAGAATTTAGGGTTTTGTTTCGTAGTCTGGAAGTAGGATTTCCGTAGTGGTTTCTATGTCTTTTTGGAGGGGACGATTTCAGGAAATTCATAGTAAACTATTGTCGGGTTGTGTTTCTAAATTGCTAGACTGAATCTTAAAGTTAAAATAAGAACGTCAGGTTAATTTATGATATAAGATTTTAGTTAGATAAATATATTAGTTATGTTATGAAGATAGATTCCTCAAATTATATTTATTTTCATTTCAGGATGGACCTTGGGGGTAGCAGTGCTTACGGCAGTGGTGATGATGGTGCAGAGCCCTCTAGTATAGGCGGCGATGATTTAGACGCAGTTCTGCATAGTGTAGCTTAGTATATTATGGCTGGGATTGCACGGAGCTCTAGGGAGCAAGGAGGCTCATAAGCGGACCAGAGCTATACTATAGAGCGGTTCACCAAAATGAAGCCTCTAGCTTTTTCAGGGAGTACGGACCCAATTGCAGCGAAGAACTGGGTGTAGGAAATGGAAAAGATGCAGACTGTACTGTGTTGCACCAATGAGCAGAAAGTATTATATGCCACCTACAAACTGATAGGGGAGCCTAAACGTTGGTGGTCTGCTGTGAGATTTTTGAAGGAGCATAAATCGGTACCTTTAGCCATGACCTGGAGCCGGTTTAAAGATATTTTCTTTGATCGATATTTTCCTGCCACCACTAGAGAAGTACAAGTGGAGGAATTCTTGAACCTGACTTAGGGTCATCAGACAGTCTAGTAGTACGTAGAAAAATTTATTGAACTGTCCCACTTTGCCCTGTACATCATTCCCAATGAGGCAAAGAAGGCAAGAAAATTTAAGAGAGGCTTGAGGCAAGAAATTTATGAACAGGTGGCAGTGTTGAAAGTATAGGATTTCACAGAACTAGTAGATAGGGCTACCATGGCAGAAACGAGCATGTAGAAGGATGCTGAGGTACAGGGCCAGAGGAAGAGACTCACACCTCCTAGATCTCAGGCGGGTTCTAGCCGAGGCCCATGGAGAAGAGGTGGATACCATGGGGGACAGAGGCAGGAGATAGGGAGCCGCGAGATGCAGGGTGAGCAAACTTATCTCGGTTGTACTAGTTGTGGTAAGAGACACACGGTAGAGTGTCGAGCGGGTGTTTACTATTAGTGTGGCAGATAGGGACACTTGGCACGAGACTGTTGTGCACATTGAAGTAATGCTCTTGCTCCCAGACCATTCCGAGGAAATAATTTAGAGCCCTGAGGAGGCCAGCAGAGGAACACAGCCCCGATGAGGGTTTATGCGCTAACACCAGGAGATGCTGAAGCAACTGGCGATGTGGTGACAAGTACACTTAATACGCTTTCAATTAAAGAAATTGTTCTATTTGATTTAGGGGCCACACACTCGTTTGTGTCTATGGGGTACGTTAAATTATGTGGGGTAGAAAATCAGTTGTTAAACACCAAATTATCAGTAGCTACACAGACAAGATCAGTAGTGAGGTGTTGAAGGGTGCTTAGAGGCTATCCAATAGATATTTAGGGGAGAGTATTATCAAATGACCTAGTAGTGTTAACATGCATGGATTTGATATGATTTTGAGAATGTACTGGTTACCTGCTTATTATGCT
This sequence comes from Malania oleifera, assembly GCF_029873635.1. Lineage (NCBI taxonomy): Eukaryota > Viridiplantae > Streptophyta > Magnoliopsida > Santalales > Ximeniaceae > Malania > Malania oleifera. The sequence goes on along the minus strand of NC_080418.1, from coordinate 42,041,271 downwards.
AGCATCGACTATCATCAGAAAGAGGTGATATTTAGACCTCTTGGAGACCAGGAGTTCAAATTTATGGGGTCGCACGTGCATTCTTCACCATAGTTGGTGTCATCCATTCAAGCGAGGAGACTACTCTTGGACCGTTGTCAAGGGTATATAGCATATGTAAAGGAAGTGACAGAGAAAGAATGGAAGCCTGCCAATATTCTAGAAGTGAAGGAATTTTCAGATGTTTTTCTAGAGGAGCTACCTAGATTGCCTCATGATCGTGAGATTGACTTTGCCATTGATTTACTTCCAGGGATGGCATCGATTTCTAAAGCTCCCTGCAGAATGACTCCAGCAGAGTTGAGAGAGTTAAAAGATCAGGTGTGAGACTTATTAGATAAATGATTTATCAGACCTAGTGTATCACCCTGGGGAGCACCAATTCTGTTCGTAAAGAAGAAAGATGGGATGATGAGGATGTGTATAGACTACAGAGAAATAAATAAAGTAATCGTTAAGAACAAGTATCCTCTTCCCCGTATTGATGACTTGTTCGATTAGCTCCAGGGTACACGGGTTTATTCAAAGATTGATCTATGCTCTGGGTGCCATCAAGTGAAGGTCAAGGCAGAGGATATCTCCTAGACAACATTCGGAACCGGTATGACCACTATGAGTTTTTGGTCATGCCATTCGGGCTGACGAATGCTCCTGATGTATTCATGGATCTGATGAACAAAGTCTTCCATCAGTACTTGGACCAGTTTGTAGTGGTTTTCATTGATGATATACTGGTTTATTCAAGGAGTTTCAAGGAGCATGAGACGCATTTAATGTTGGTACTTTAGGTACTCAGAGAAAGAAGATTGCATGCCAAATTCAAGAAGTGTGAATTTTTGTTAGAGAAAGTTGCATTTCTTGAGCATGTAATATCCGGGGAGGGAATCTTTGTAGATCCCAGCAAGATAGAGGCAGTGGTGAATTAAGTGAGACTGAAGAATGTTTAGGAGATTGGAAGTTTCTTAGGACTGGCGGGATATTATCGCCGATTTGTGGAGGGATTTTCTAGACTATCAGGGCCTCTGACACGCCTAACTAGGAAGAATGCTAGGTTTGAATGTAATAATGATTATGAGCAAAGCTTTCAGGAGTTGAAACAGTGACTAGTCACCGCACCAGTTTTGACCATTCCATCAGGGGATGGAGATTTTGTGATCTACAGTGATGTGTCCATGAAAGGACTTGAGTGTGTATTGATGCAGTAAGGAAAAGTGGTGGCATACTCTTCTCGGCAACTCAAGGAATATGAAAAAAATTATCTGATGCATGATTTAGAGTTGGCTGCGGTGGTGTATGCTTTAAAATCTGGAGGCAATATCTGTATGGTGGGAAATGTGAAATCTTTACAGATCATAAGAGTTTGAAATACTTCTTCACATAGAAAGAATTAAACATGAGGTAGAGAAGATGGTTGGAGCTAACTAAATATTATGATTGCACCATTAGTTATCACCTAGGAAAGGCAAATGTGGTAGCTAATGCGTGAGTTGTAAATTAGGGAGCGTATCTGTATCAGCAATAGTAACTGCACATCAGATTATAATGGATTTAGAAATACTTGGGGTGGAACTTGTAGAGGGCGATCACCAGGCATTTATTGCTAATGTGGTATTGCAGCCGACCCTACAGGAAAGAATTAAAGTTGCTTAGCTGAAAGACACAAAATTAATGAAAATTATGGATAAAGTTCAGGATGGTCAAGAGACAGAATTCAGTATCTCAGATGATAGGGCTTTGAGACTCCATACCAGACTTTATGTGCCAACTGAAGCTAAAATTAAGAAAGTTATTTTGGAAGAAGCACACCGATCCCTGTATATTGTCCACCTTGGTAGCACTAAAATATACAAGGATCTTTGGGAATCTTTTTGGTGGAGCAATATGAAAAGAGAGATCGTCGAAGTTTTGAATCAATGTTTGATATGCCAGCAGGTGAAAGTTGAGCATTAGAGACCAACGAGATCATTGCAGCCACTTCATATTCCTGAATGGAAATGGGAGCATATTACGATGTGTTGGCCTAACTAGGCTTTTCAATATTGTTTTGATGATAACAAATGAAGGATATTTTAACAGGTGTTGTTGAGTGACTTTATTTCAGGATTACATAAAACTATACTCATGTTTGTCATGAAAGCAAGCTGGAAATCAAAGCTAATCAAGTGAAAGCTTCTCAGAGTATTGAAGCAATAAAAGACAAATGAAAAACTTAAAGGCTAAGTGGGTCTCGAAGTCAAGATGAACCTCAAAAGACTTGAAGACTTAGTACTTAATAAGTCATATACAGTAAAGTTGTTTGTAAATACTTCAAATCAAATATAATTTAGAAATATGAAGCTCATTAGGGTGCAAAGACTTAGAGACCAGTTTTTGAAAACCTTGGAAAATGATTTTGTAAAGTTACATTTGAGTCTTTTAAAATTGCAAGGGTTTACAAATCAAAATTAGAAGTTTTTGAAAAAGAATGGACTGGTCAGTTGACTGACCAGATTACACTTGGTTTACTCACCCGACTAATAAGAATACAACGGTTAAATAAACTGTCCAGTCGACTGACCAAATTAACTGACCTTACTCAGTCGATTGACAATGTCCAGCCGATTGACATTTTTGAACTTGGTTTTGTTAGCCGCCTGACAATTTATTGAATTTATTTTTTGGCAAATAGAAGGGTCTCAGCCGCCTATCTAGTCGACTGACCCTGTGAAATACACTACCTAGTTGCCTGTCCAGCCGACTGACTCCACGGATTTCAAATTTTTAAATTTCAACAGGAAAATTTTAAAACTTAGTTTTTTAAATATGAATATTATAAAAACTTGGTGGAAACTTCAAGTAACTTGGGGATCAAGGAAACTAATCCAAAAAAGCCTATAAATACTCCCTTAATCCCAAGAAATTAATTACCCAGCAATCACACAGCATTCTTGCATTCAAGCTCTCAATCTCTCTTAAAGTTCTAAATTGCTCATACTCCATATGGGAGATATCTTCTAAAATTGCTGCTGAATCATCAACCTATGGTTCTAACACTGATTTTTCTCAATCACTGAAAAAACCCTTGGTGATCTCTATACTTGAGTTTCATACTTTCTATATTGTTATTTGATTGAAGTATATTATGTGCTCTAACTTGTACAAATTTGCTCTGTTTTGAGAGTTTCATTGTACTCAGATTCTTGTAGCCTTCTCGTTGTATTTTGATGGTTCAAAGCTGATTTGGATCATTGTACCAAGCGTGGGTTGATCGCTTGAAGAGGTTTCTCATCCTGAAAAAGAGGGATTATTGTAAAAGGCTTGCTCTTCCCGGAAAGGAGCGTACATAGTGGAATCCTTTGGTGGAATTGACCAAAGGTGAGGACGTAGGTTGGGGATAAGCCGAACCTCATAAAACTTAGTGTTTTTCTCGATCCTACTCTTTTTAATTTCTGCATTATATATATATATATATATATATATATATTCTTGTGTATGGTAAGTGCAGGTTGCAGGACTTAAACACTGAATTCAAAGAAGACTCTTAATCTATAAAAAGTAAATTTCAATTAACCATTTGCGGAAACCCACAAGGGAGTACGTTGGTTAATTTGGTTAATGCAATAAAATTCAATCCAAAGCAGGGCTTGCATACAAATTATTGGGCTAATTACAAAAGTTGAAAGAAATTATTGGGCTTGCATTGTGTGGTTGATTGGATTGTTTAAGTTTTCAGCAAATTATTGTGTGGTTTTGATTGATAATTGATTGATTTACTTAAGTTTTTCTGTGAGTACTAAAAATGTAAAGAATTTAATAAGAACTTAAAATTTTTAAATAATCCAATTCACCCCCCTCTTAGGATCACTATTCTACTTTCAATTGGTATTAGAGTTAAGTTATAGTAAATCTTAACTAGAAGCTATATAAAGATCGAAATGGCACACCTAGGAATAGCTCCTTTCAGAGAGGGTCAATTCTCAACCCGACCACCAATCTTTTATGGACTGAATTATACTTTTTGGAAACAATGTATGAGAATTTACCTTCAAACTATAGATTGGAAGGCTTGGAAGGTTGTCACGGATGGTGACTTAATTCCTACCAAGTTAGTAGGTGGAAAAGAAATCCCTAAGGAAGAAATAGACATGACTGAAATCAATCACAAAATGCTACAAGTAAACTCAAGTGCAATTAATGTTTTATATTGTGCTTTAGACATTAATGAATTTAATAGAGCCATGACTTGCAAAACCGCTAAAGAAATTTGGGACAAGTTGAGAGTAATCTATGAAGGAGCTGAAGATGTTAGAGATAATAGGATCGACATGCTAACTAGTGAATATGAAGTTTTTAAAATGAATCCTGATGAATCAATCACTAGTATGTATACTAGGTTCACCCACATAATAAATTCTCTCAATGCTTTAGGGAAAACATACTCTACCTATGAGATGATCCGTAAGATTCTTAGAGGTCTTCCACCCATATGGGAACTAAAGGCTACGACCATAACCAAAGGAAGACATCTTAGAAAACATCTCTAGATGAACTTATAGGATCACTACTCACTTACGAAATGGCTTTAAAAGAAAGAAATCCTGAAAATAAGAATAAGAAATCCATAGCTCTAAAAGCATCAAAAGAAAGATCAAATAATGAAGATAGTGAATCAAGTGACTTAGATCAAGATGAACTAGCCTTCATTAATAAAAGACTCGGAAAATTCTATAAAAGAAACAAGAAATTCTCTAGAAAATTCAGAGGAACAAAAACTGAAAAAGGCGAAACAAGTAAGAAGGAGAACAAAAGCAGGAATGATCCACCGACTTGTTATCATGCAAAAAGGTAGGACACATCAAGCCGAAATGTCCTCAGCTCAAGAAGGATAAAAAAAAAAAAGAAAACAGTGATGAAAGCCACATAGGATGACACGAGCTTGAGTGAATCTGAAAGAGAAACCAGCGAGCAAGAGATGGCAAACCTATGCTTCATGGCACACAACGAAGAGGTAAATTCCTATTACTCCTGCTCAGAAGAATCAAGTAATGAATCATGCAACGACTCTTGTGATAGTATGCCAACTTAAAAGGAACTTCAAGCTGAGTTATTTGGTCTTCATAATAGAATTATAAAAGTTTCTAAAAGAAATATAGCTTTGAAGGAACAAAATGAAAATCTTAAAAGCCAACTAGAATCTTCTAAATCCATTGAAAAAGAAATTGATTCCCACATTGATAATCTAATGGAGAAAATAAATGACATGTCACAAGAATTAGTCAAGCTACAAGTAAATGATCAAAGCAAGAAAGATTTAGAAATAATTGATCTCAAAAAGACAATTGAAGATAAAGAGAAGATTATTTACAACTTCACCAAAGGTAAAGAAAATTTTGAGAAGATGGTAGGACAACAAAGAATGAATGGCAATAAAGAAGGAATCGGTTATAATAGAATCACAAATAAAAGAAAGAAGAAATTGTTCATGGGGTATTTTGTTAAAGAGGCAAAAAACTATGCTAGCACATCCTTAACTAATATACATGAACATACCATATGCTACTTGTGTAAAAACAAAGGACACATCATGTTTAATTGTCCTCTTAAAAAGAAGTATGTTAAAGTTAAAAATGAATGGAAAGTAAACAATGGAACTAGATATGATTTAGAGAAAATTAAGAAAGTTTGGATTCCAAAAAGTAACACCGTAAATCCTTCATTGTATGTATGCTTTAGGACAAAACGATCAAAGGAAAAGTGGTACTTGGATAGCAGATGTTCAAGACATATGACCAAAGATAGATCCAAGTTCATTACATTAGTACAAAAAACGGGGGATATGTCACCTTCGACGACAATGTTAAAGGTAAAATTATTGGAATCGGTAAAATAGGCAAAGAACCCTCACTCATTATTGATGATGTGTTGTTAGTAGATGACCTAAAACATAATCTTTTAAGTATAAGTCAACTTAGTGATAAAGGATTTGACATAATCTTTAAGCAAGATAAATGTTTAGTCCAAAATCCTAATAAACAAGAAATTCTATTCACAACTTATAGGGTAAATAATGTGTATTGCATAAACCTTGATAATCTAGTTGATCAAAGTGTAACATGCTTGGCTGCCATAAATGAAGCCAGTTGGCTTTGTTATAGAAGGCTAGGACATGCAAGCATGGACTTTCTATCAAAATTATCTAAAAAGAATTTGGTCAAGGGACTACCTAATTCAAAATTTATAAAGGATAAAATTTGTGACGCATGTCTACTAGGTAAACAAATTAAAACAAGCTTTAAAAAGAAGAAACATATCTCTTCTAGTAGACCCTTAAAACTCATTCATCTAGACTTATTTGGTCCTACTAGAACTCAAAGCTTAGGAAGTAAGCAATATGTCTTTGTAATAGTAGATGACTATTCTAGATACACTTGGGTATTATATTTAACCTCCAAAGATGAAGCTTGTCACTTACTAATAAACTTATGTAAGAAGATCCAAAATGAAAAAAGGATAAAATGTGTCAAACATAAGGAGTGATCGAGGTAAAGAATTTAACAATAAGGATGTTGAAAAATTTTGTAACGAACATGGTATTAGTCATAATTTTTCAGCACCTAGAACTCTACAACAAAATGGAGTCGTAGAAAGAAAGAACTGAACACTACAAGAAATGGCTAGAACTATGTTAAACGAACATAATCTACGAAAATATTTTTGGACTGAAGCGGTAAATACAACATGCTATGTAATTAATAGAGTATCTATAAGATCAAAGATGAATAAAACACCATATGAACTATGGAAAGGTAGAAGGCCAAATATTTCACATTTTCATGTGTGCGGATGTAAATGCTTTGTATTGAACGATAAAGATCAGTTAGGAAAATTTGATGCAAAAGCTGATGAAAGAATATTCTTAGGATATTCATTAAAAAGGAAAGCCTTTAGGATATACAATAAAAGGACACTTACTATTGTTGAATCAATACATGCAAACTTCGATGAAGAAAACCTTTTTAACAAAACACCAAAAGCTGAAGATGGACAACCCACTTAAAAATTAGAAGACTTAGAAATAGTTGAAGCAAAAGAAGAAGTAAAAGAAAAGGAAGAAATCATTGAAGAGACTCCAAATGATAAACCCATAGAAAATTCTGAATTACCAAAAGGGTGGAGATACGTTTGAAATCACCCAAAAGAACAAATAATCGGAGAACCATCAAAAGGTATAACTACTAGGCCATCCTTAAAAAATCTAAGCAATCACTGCGCATTTCTATCTCAAGATGAGCCTAAAAATGTAGAAGAAGTATTAAATGATGTTTCATGGATTATAGCTATACAAGAAGAACTGAATTAGTTTGAAAGAAGTCGAGTATGGCAACTAGTGCCCAAACCTAAAGATCATTCAATCATAGGAACTAAATGGGTTTTTAGAAATAAGAAGGATGAAAATGGGATAATTTTTAGAAACAAAGCCAGGCTAGTAGCTCAATGATATAATCAAGAAGAAGATATTGATTATGATGAAACCTTTGCCCCCGTAGCAAGAATGGAAGCAATAAGAATGCTTCTAGCCTAAGCAGCCCATAAGGAATTCAAGTTATATCAAATGGATGTGAAAAGTGTTTTCTTAAATGGGTATATAAATGAAGAAGTATATGTAAAACAACCTCCGGGTTTTGAAGATATAAAATATCCCAATCATGTATTTAAATTAACTAAAGCTTTGTATGGTTCGAAACAAGCTCCTAGAGCTTGGTATGAAAGATTAAGTAAATTCTTATTTAACAATGATTTTGCAAGAGGAAAAGTAGATAGCACTCTATTCATTAAGACTAATAACAAAGACATGCTAATAGGTCAAATATATGTGGATGATATCATATTTGGTGCTACAAATGAAGATCTATGTAAAGAATTTGAAAAATGTATGCAAAGAGAGTTTGAAATGAGTATGATGGGAGAGCTAAATTACCTCCTAGGATTACAAATCAAGCAAGCTAAAAATGGAACATTCATAACTCAAACCAAATAAATTGGAGATATGTTGAAAAAGTTTAATATGGAAGGAAGTAAACCTATAGGAACTCCCATGAGCACCTCCATAAGCCTTGATAAGGATGAAAAGGGAAAACCAGTTGACACAAAACATTATTGAGGAATGATAGGAAGCTTATTGTATTTAACAACTAGTAGACCTGATATTATGTTTAGTGTGTGCATGTGTGCTAGATTTCAATCAGTACCTAAGGAATCTCATCAAGTTGCTGTAAAAAGAATTCTAAGATACTTATTAGGCACAATTGAGCTAGGACTATGGCATCCAAAAGATACCAGCTTTGAAATGATTAGCTATTCGAATGCAGATTATGCCGAATGCAAAATTGATAGAAAGAGTACAAGTGGCACTTGTCGCTTCTTAGGAATTTCATTGGTATCTTAGTTCTCAAAGAAACAAAACTTCGTGGCCTTATCAACCCCTGAGGCTGAATATATAGCAGCCGGAGTTGTTGTGCTCAAATACTTTACATGAAACAACGATTAAAAGATTTTAATCTAGATTATCAAATAATACTAATTAAGTGTGACAACACAAGTGCCATAAGCATATCTAAAAATCCTATTTCACACTCAAGAACCAAGCACATTTACTTAAGACATCATTTTCTAAGAGATCATGTTCAAAAAGAAGACATAACTCTTGAATTTATAAATACAAATGATCAATGGGCTGATATCTTCACTAAGCCTCTCTCAAAAGATATATTTATAAACATTAGAAGAGAGTTTGGTCTATTACATAGTAAAGAAATTAAGTAAAAGTCAAAATTTAAGAAAGATTAACAGTCAGCCGACTGATCACAAGCTCAGCCGACTGACTAAACCAATGCATGAGAAGAACATTAAAGTCAACCACCTGACCCAAAACCCACCCTACTGACTGAGCTATTGTTTCTGAAACAGAGACCAGTCAGCCAACTGACCTTGCAGTCACCCGATTGACTGATGGAAAAACCCTGGACTCGTTTATAAAAAACTGAGTCATTCGAGTGGTCAGCCAACTAACCTAAGGTTTATTCGCACCTGTGCTCTCTCTCTCTCCCCCTTTCCTCAGTTCCTCCTTTTCCAAAAATCACCAAAATTTTGTCCTCCATTTCCAAAATCTAACACTACCTTATCAAAACCACCTTCGTTTTTCCATAGAAAAGTTCCAAAATGCCTAGGATCATGTCTATAGGAAGTAAGAAACCCTCCACCTCATCTTAACCCACTGAAGATTCTTCGATCGAGCAATGGCTCATAGCCCCACATGCCAAAAGCTTTTATCGAAATCATCTAAGCACCGCGGATCCAATCCTAGGTAAAGTCCTTGATGCTTCATTTTTCACATCTGATTTCCCACATATACTTTCCTTATTTGAGGCCCTAGGATGGAAAAAATTCATTCTCTATCAAGCCAAGGGACACTTCCCAAACCTTGTTAAAAATTTCTATGCAAATCTTGTTAAGGAAGAAAACAGACTTTCTACCAAGGTGATGGGAAAATCCATCTCTCTCACTTCTGAATCCCTTACAAAAATTTTTAAAATCACCAATGAAGACTTTGAATGTCCTATTTTTAGTACTTCTTGGATTTTAGAGTAGGGCTTCACTCCAAAAGAATTCCTTCCCTTGATATTAGACACCGAACCTGTTTCTTTTGACAATCCTCTGCTCTACAACCATTTGAATTTTCAAACTCAAATTTTACGAAAAATCATCACATATATATAATATACATCCTCAAGCTAGATCACATGCGTTTATCTCCTATGCAGACTCCTTTGTCCTTTGGTGCTTGCTTAAGGGCAAGAAACTAGACTTACCGAGTCTTATGCTTAACTAGATGCTATTGCGTGTAAAAGCACGGTGGGTCACCCTTCCCTATGGAGGAATCCTAAACATGCTTTTTGCAAAACTCCACATATCCTCCTCTTCTGATTTCTTTGTGAAACGCACCCATTATGACATTTTCAATTCCAAAACTCTCAAATTAATGGGTTATGAAAAGTATGAAGATGGATGGATTTCTAAAGGGAAGTGGAGGTCAAGTACGTCAACCCCCCGTTACCATTACTCCTGCATGGTTTAATCCATTTTACCAACAATTCACTACCTTTAGCCAAACCATGCAAACAGGGCTCCAATCCCTTCAAACCAACTTTTCTTCCCTTCAAGCTAATTACTCCTCACTTGATGAACATTTGAGTCGCATCGAGAAACACTTAGTCAGTTCCTCTCATACCACTGATCCTATGGATATCAGTTTTGCTCCTTCCAGTGATGATGGAAGTGATGATGAGGACTCTAAAAATGGAAGTGATGATGATGATGATAAGGAAGACATGGAAGAATAACATGGTTCTAAATAAGAAGAAGACGATGACTCAAAAGAAGAAGAAGAAAGGAATGCAGCAGTAGAAGAACATCATTTTGATAATGAAAATTGATGTTGTTTCTTAAAAATATGAAACTTGTAACTTTTTGATTGTATTTTGGCACGTTGTATGAAAAACACTTAGCTTGGTTGCTTTGTTTATTTCTTATGACCTATTTCTTTCCCCTTGTTTTGAATGATGTCCAAAGGGGGAGAGATTGTGAAAAACAAAGATGTTATATTAAATATATGGAATATTTGTGATGAACATGTTGGACAATGAGCCTTATGATAAGCTAGGATGAGCTATGATTGAGTCCATTATTTACATACTGCATATTGAATATCTTATCTTTGACTTTGAGCATACTGAACATTTCCACATGCTATGCATATTTGATGTCACATGTTAAAAAATGCTTATAGTAAGGGGGAGTTTGTTTTTTTTTTTAAAAAAAAGGGAACCCTCATCTTTGCTCCTCGTTTGTCATCATCAAAAAGGGGGAGATTGTTGGCCTAACTAGGCTTTTCAATCTTGTTTTGATGATAACAAATGAAGGATATTTTAACATGTGTTGTTAAGTGACCCTTTTTTTTTTTTTTTTTTTTTCAGGATTACATAAGCTACACTCATGTTTTTCATGGAAGCAAGCTGGAAATCAAAACCAATCAAGTGAAAGCTTCTCAGAGTATTGAAGCAATATAAGACAAACGAAAAGCTTAAAGGCTAAGTGGGACTCGAAGTCAAGATAAACCTTAAGAGACTTGAAGACTTAGTACTTAAGAAGTCATATACAGTAAAGTCGTTTGTAAGTACTTAAAATCAAATATAATTTAGGGTGCAAAGACTTAGAGACAGGCTTTTGAAAATCGTGGAAAATGATTTTGTAAAGTTACATTTGAGTCTTTTAAAATTGCAAGGGTTTACAAATCAAAATTGGAAGTTTTTGAAAAAGAATGGACTGCTCAGCCGACTGATCAAATTACACTTGGTTTACTCACCTGGATGACAAGAATACAATGGTTAAATAAACTGTCCAGCCGATTAACCAAATAAACTGACCTTACTCAGCCGACTGACAATGTCCAACCGACTGACATTTTTGAACGTGGTTCTGTCAGCCGCTTGACAATTTACTGAATTTATTTTCTGAAAAATAGAAGGGTCTTAGCCGCCTGTCCAGCTGAATGACCCTGTGAAATACACTATCTAGTCGTCTGTCCAACCGACTAACTCCATAGTTTTCAAATTTTTAAACTTCAACAAGAAAATTTTAAAAATTAGTTTTTCAAATATGAATGTTCTAAAAACTTGGTGGACACTTCAAGTAACTTGGGGAAAAGGGAAACTAATCCTAAAAAGCCTATAAATACTCCCTTAATCCCAAAAAATTAATAACCAAGCAATCACACAACATTCTTACATTCAAGCTCCCAATCTCTCTCAAAGTTCTAAATTGCTCACACTCCATCTGGGAGATATCTTCTAAAATTGTTGCTGAATCATCAACCTACAATTCTAACACTGATTTTTCTCAATCACTAAAAGAACCCCTGGTGATATCTATACTTAAGGTTTCATACTTTCTATATTGTTATTTGATTGAAGTATATTCTGTGCTCTAACTTGTACAAATCTGCTCTGTTTTTTAGAGTTTCATTGTACTCAGATTCTTGTAACCTTCTCGTTGCATTTTGATGGTTCAAAGCTGATTTGGATTGTTGTACAAAGAATGGGTTGATCGCTTGAAGAGGTTTCTCTTCTTGAAAACGATGGATTATTGTAAAAGGCTTGCTCCGCCAGGAAAGGAGCGTACATAGTGGAATCCTTTGGTGGAATTGACCAAAGGCTAGGACGTAGGCTGGGGATAAGCCGAATCTCGTGAAACTTGGTGTTTTTCTCGACCCTACTCTTTTTAATTTTTTCACTATGTATATATATATATATATATATATATATATATATATATATTCTTGTGTATGCTAAGTGCAGGTTGCAAGGCTTAAACACTAAATTCAAAGAAGACTCTTAATCTATAAAAAGTACGTTTCAATTAACCATTTGCGGAAACCCATAAGGGAGTACATTGGTTAATTTGCAGAAATATTAATTAAGAGAAACGAAATAAAATTCAATCCAAAACAGGGCTTGCATACAAATTACATGGCTAATTACAAAAGCTGAAAGAAATTCAAAGAGTTGCAACTTCTTGGTTATTTTGGTTGTTGGTATTGTGTGGTTGATTGGATTGTTTAAGTTTTTAGCAAATTATTGTGTGTTTTGGTTTTGATTGATAATCAATTGATTTACTTAAGTTTTGCTGTGAGTACCAAACAAGTAAGTAAAAGAATTTAATAAGAACTTAAAATTTTTAAATAACCCAATTCACCCCCCTCTTGGGATCACTATTCTACTTTTACGTTGGATTTTGTCACAGGGTTACCGCCAGCACTACATGGATAGGATGCCATTTGGGTAGTTGTAGATCAAGTGATGAAGACTGTCTACTTCCTACCTTTCAGGGTTAACTACTCCATGAGTAGACTGGCAGAGTTGTACATTTAGGAGATAGTTAGACTGTATGGCATGCCGGTGTCCATAGTATCGGATCAAGACCCACGGTTCACATCTCGTTTCTAGAAGAATTTGCAAGGAGCCATGGGTTATCAGTTGTCGTTTAGCACAATATTTCATCCTCAGACAGATGGGCAGACAGAGAGAACGATATAGATACTGGAGGATATGCTATAAGCATATGTGCTGGGCTTTGGGGGCAGTTAGATCCAGTTCATACCACTGGTCAAATTTGCTTATAATAATAGCTATCAGGCCAGCATTGAGATATTATATGGTAGGAGGTGTCAATCCTCATTGTATTGGGAAAAGATTGGGGAAAGATAGATTTTGGGGCCAGAGCTGATACAACAAACTCATGATAAATTCAAACTCATTAGAGACAGGATCAGAATAGCACATCGGCAAAAAAGTTATGCAGACACTCGCTGATGAGAATTAGAGTTTGATGCAGGGGATCATGTATGTCTAAAGATTGCACCGATGAAAGGGATTATGAGATTTGGGAAGAAGGGTAAACTGAGCCCTACGTTGATTGGACCATTTGAGATTCTTGAGAGAGTGGGTCTAGTAGCCTACAGGTTGGCATTACCACCGATGCTGTCCAGAATTCACGACGTATTTCACGTTTTCATATTGAGGAAATATGTTTCAGATCCCTCTTATGTGATCAGTTATGAGGCACTGGAGCTTAGGGATACTTTGACATATGAAGAAGTGTTAGTGTAGATTTTGGATCGGAAAGAGCAGGAACTACGCACGAAAATAATTCCACTGGTAAAAGTTCTATGGCGTAATCATACAGTTGAGGAAGTTTCGTGGGAATTAAAGGAACTGATATGCTAGAAATATCCATATCTATTCAATGGAGCTCAGAGTTGAGCTAGTAAGTAAAAGTAAATAATAATATATGTATTTTGATTTGTATACTGTAATGTAGGATAGATAGTGTTTTGGTTTTAGGATATGAACGATTTTGGGAGAATTTTATTTGAATGGTTGTAATCTCTTAGTACTATAAATGTAACCACAGTATTCCTTCACCATAAGTGAGAGTAATTAATAAAATTGGGGTGTTTTTCCTTAAGACTAGAAAGGTGATAAATAACAAATTTTGAGGATGAAATTTTTATAAGGATAGGAGAATGTAGAGACCCATGAAATTTAAATAATAAGAAAATAGGAAAAGGAGGAAATTCAGTTTGGTGAAGACCAAACTGTTGACGGTTTGGAGAGGGGCGCAGAAAACCATCGACGATTTTGTATTTACCACGAGCCGGTTACAAGTAAAATGGTAAAATGGGTAGGTAAAAAATCCAAACTGTCGACGATTTTGTGAAGGGTGCAGAAAACCGTTGACAGTTTTGTCTGTAGTACTGATTTTAAAGGGAAGTCCCGCGAGCTTCATTTGTTAAATCAAAACAAAATCTCTCTCTCTCTCTCTCTCTCTCTCTCTCTCTCTCTCTCTCTCTCTCTCTCTCTAAACCCTATGGCCCTAACCCTCTTCTATCTTCATTTTTGCTTCGATTAAAGCCCGTTTTGACAATCAGAAGCTACCACGAGGTTCATGGGGTGATTCTCTGCAAATTAACCAGAGCGGATCGTTGAGTTGGGGTTTCGGGGCATTACTCAAAAACTAGGGTAAGTAAGGTATTTTAGGGTTTAATTGTTAATTTGGAGTATATAGGCCTAGGAAATGCTAAATGAGAAATATTCTGGGGGTTGAGTTGATTAGTTTGGGGAAAATGTAATTTCAGGGTTTTGAACTTTGAATGCTGTGGGGCGTGGATTTAGGATTGTTAGCAAGCCTCTCAGTAAGCCAGGTAAGGGGATAGATTAAGTTAGGTATTTTCAGTAAATTAATCATTGAATATACAGTATTTGATTAAGAAAGGTATAAATGAATTAGTATAATTTTTGGGAATATTGATGTTGAATTGAGGAAACTTTGAAAATATATTTAATATTATTTTGTCAGGAAAATATGTTTTCCTTGGCCAGATAATTTATTACAGAATAGTACTCACTTGTGTATGACATGAGTATAAATTTTACTATAAATAATGATATGTCATAATATTTTATGAATTCATTGTACAAGCATGAATTGATGGCAATTTTTATAAAAACTATAAACAATACAGAAATTATATTTTCAGTATATTATGTTATTCAGCTGGCGCAGATGCCGTGATTATTTAGTCGGCCTAGATGTCATGATTATTCTTTTAGCCCAGATACCATGATTATTCTATCGATCCAGATGCCATAATTATTCAGCCGACCCAGATGTCGTGAACAAATTTATATATATAACAGTTTATTCAGAAATTATGATATGACAGATTTTATGCAAAAATATGAAATGAGATATGTTTCAGTTATATATTATATGAAATGTACTATATGATATCAGAATCCTTAATGGACTAGGTTTGTTCAGAGCACGGTACTGTAGCTAGCTAGGCAGATCAGACAGTGTAACCCCTGTGTGCCGACCTGAGAAGTGTTGCGGAGATTAGGATGAGCGGACCAAGTTGGTGTTAGCTGACAGTGTAAACCCTGTGTGCCAATCCGAGAAGTGTTGTGGAGAGTAGGATTGGCGGACCAAGTTGGTGTTAGCTGACAGTGCAACCACACTATTCATAAAGTGTTGGGTTGGAGGCTGATTAGCCCCGAAGTGTTGCAGAGAGTAGGATACCCACTGTGTGCCGACCCAAGAAGTGTTGTGACGAGTAGGATGGGAGGACTAGGTTGGGTGGGCAATCATGCGTAGTTATGTCATGTTTGACTTAACTTGGTAGGCTAGCTAGAGTTCAGTCCAACCCACGGGCCGCATAACCCAAATCATGCGGCATTAATTCATGATATACAGTTATCAATCTAGGGTATAATTTCAGTAATATACATATATAGTAGATGTTTTATATGTATACACAAATTTAGTACGATACAATATGTTATGTTGATTTACGATTTATTCAGATTAATACAGAACAGTTTTACCTGACCTTTCAAATGCAGTTAAATTATGTATAGATTTTTCTTACTTATCAGATATAGTTTATTACGAACAATATATCTTTATAACACAATAATACTCATGTTGCCACGCATTGATATTATTATATTTTCCTTACTGAAACGTGTCTCACCCTAACAATACAAACATTTTAAGAAACCCAAATAGACGAGCATACCGAGATCCGAGATAGAGGAGGCTGATCGTGCTACCCTGACTGAAGGGTAAGTAGTTAGTTGGGTTCAAATTAGAATGAATTTTTGGGGGTATGACCCCAGGGTATTTATGGTTCTTTTTGGGATGTATATGTGTATTTTGGTTATAATAAAACTTTGGTATTGTATATAAGATTGAATAAATCATGGTTTTTACTGCATAGTTGTCATGTATGTATGGACAGGTATATCCTCTGTTTCCTTTGGGGTCTGGGTTGATTTAGTTTATGTTTTATGGTATCAGAGTTATTATCATTATTATTATTATTATTATTATTATTATTATTATTATTATTATTATTATTATTATTATGTGGAAAAAAAATATAGCAGAATTTTTGGGGCGTTACATATTACGTTGTTGATGTGAATTATCCTAATATGTAGGAGTTGCTGAATCATCTGATTACGTGCTTAAATTGCGTAATTAGGTGGTTTAATTCATACATTAAGACTTATATTTTTAATTAAATATCTAATTATTCTCAATATTTCAACATCGTGTCTTTTTTATAATATTTGGATTTTATTGAGTAATTTATGAATTTTTGGTATTTTTTTATCGTAGGGCAATTATTGGGAGTTAAAACCGGTACTGTTTCGTAATTTGCACATAATATTTTCTTTCGAACTCTGATCGAGACGATTCGAAACTCTGGAGAAAGATGAAAAGATTATCTACAACTTTTGTATTTTAAGTTTCGAGCGATACGGGCTCCAAGATGGTCAAAAGTGGGCTTGATCGTTAGGAAACAAAAAAAAAGAAAAGAAGAAACAAGAAAAAAAAAAAAGAAAAAAAATTAATAAAATACCTTATGTGAGCCGGCCATGTAGCCGGGTCCGGGTCCTCTTGCCTCTAGTAGGACATTCACTTCCCCCCCTCTCCCTTTATATTTCATTTTTTTTTCCTTCTCCAGAATCCGCCCCCTCTCCCTTCCTCTCTAATCCCATGCTCCCTCTCTTCCTTTCTCTCCGCTCCTTCCCTTCTCTTCTCTCTTTCCCTCTCGGCTCTCTCTCTCTCACTTCTCTCCCTCTTTACTTTGCTAATTCCCTCCTTCCATAACCACTCCCTATTGCAATCTTCCTTTGCTGCTGCTATCAAAGACCACCCGAGCCCAGCCTCCCTCTCTTCCTCCTAGGTCCCTCTCCTTTCATTTTTCTCTTCTTCTCTTCTCTCCCTCTCAGTCTTCTTCTTCTTCTTACTGCCTCCACCTTGCTGTTCTGCTCCCCAAACTCGTGTCCCTGCCTTACTAGCGTTGCTGCGGCCATGCTGCTACTGCTGGAAAGTCTTGAAGACTCGAGACCTTTTGCTGCTGCTGCTGGAGACCACCACACCTTGGCCGAGCCTCTCAACCTCCTTGCTGTGCGGAAACTGGTGCTGTCAACCCGAGAAGCCCCTCAGCCGTGTGCCACTGCCGCTGCTCTGCTGGTGCTGCCTCCTCTGCTGTCAGCCGTGCCTCTGCTGCTCTTGTGTGCTGCGACTGCTCCTGCAACTCCCTCACAGCTGCAACCCGAGACCCCCATGGCTAGCTTACCCTTCTTCTTCCTCAATCTTTCTCTCTTTCTTTCTTCTTGTTTCATTTAGTTTTGTTTAGCTTTTAATTAATTGAATAATTGTTATTTTTCTTTTGAAGAATTTTAATTGAAGTTTTAATTTTTAAAATTTTGTTTGTGTTACCATTAACATATATATTTTTTTCCTTTGTCTCTTAATTATCATTCGCATTAGATTTAATTTTTTGCTTGAGTTAATTTTTACTTGATCAAAGTTTGGTTTGGTTCTTAAAAAAATAAAATAAAATACAAAAATAAAAAAAAATGATTTAAATTTGTTGTCTTTCTTTAGAAATTAAATTTTGTTGGATTCTATTTAAATTAAGTTCATTTAATTAAAGTCCAAATTTTTACCATGTTTCCGTTTACTATTTAGTTCTTAAAGTATTGAATTTTTGTTTAAATTCTAGATCGCATTAAAATAAGTTTTTATTTAAATTTGTGATTGGTTGAGTTTTTAAAATTGCATGCTTTAATTATGTGGAAAAGTTATCATCTTTAGTTTTTATTCCGAAGTTCAACATGTGTTTCAATCTTATTCGGTTGTTAACATAGGATTTTCGTTTCTCGTTGTTAAATTTAGTGCGTGCCAGGAATTAGAATTTAAATTGCATGTTTGTTTAATTTATTAAAAGAAATCTAAAATATCCTAAAAAACCCGAATTTGAACTGTGTTTAGTGCCTTTTGTTTCTTAATTTCTGATTAGAATTATGTAAAATTTGGAGTTAAACTGCATTCCCTGAGGAGATGATTTGGCCTTTGAGCTAAGTATTATACGACAGAACTCCTATACTTGAGATAGCTTCTAAGCTGCTTATTTTTAAAGTGAGTCATCATCATTGTGGCTTGAATTTATTGACGTGAGAGCTCCAATATCCCTCAACATCTCTCCACCGACTTGGGCTATGTTGGTGGCTTCATTGATTGTCTCATGTGTGTTGAGAGTACCGAACTGTGATGAGTACCCTCCCGCAAACCTTGCCGGGGTTTGAGGCAAAGTATGTTTTGAAAATAATGAAGTGCTGATTTAGACATTGGCTTTGTAAAGAGATCGGCGACCTGGTTATTAGTGGAGATATGTTGAGTGATAAGCAGTCTACGTTGTAGACACCCTATTTTTGCCCTAGCCAAATAGAACAAGGGTCCCCTCTTATTATTTTCTTATTATTATTATTATTATTATTATTATTATTATTATTTTCCTATATTACTAGTACTTTACTATTATTTTGCTAGTATTTTTATTATCATTATTATTATTATTTTCCATTTTTATTATTATTACTAGTACTTTTATTATCTTTATTTTATTTTTACTTTACTATAATTATTTTTATTTTTCATTTATTTTATTGTTTTTAATATATTATTATTATTATTAGCATTAGTATCTTATTTTGGCTATTATTATTTTTATTATTTTTAGTAATGTTATCATTATTATTATATTAGTATTATTACTTTATTAATATTATTATTATTATTATTTTACCAATAGTATCTTAATTTTTATTTTTACTATAATTATTTATTATTATTTACTATTAGTAGTAGTATTATTATTATTATTACCTTATTGATACTAATATTATTATGATAATTATTATTATTATTATTTCCATTTTCATTATTACCATAAGAATAAAAGCATAAAAAAAGAAAAAAAGAAAAATAAAATCAAAGAAAGGAAGTTTTTTTTTAGGGGTTTTCAAATTTTTTTATATAAGGGCAAAAGGGGGGGCGCTGCAAACACATCCGGGGGCGCAGGAAAGTTGAGGACAGGAAAAAAATTCATCCTGTGAACCCTAGCCTCTCTTCCACCTCCATCCTCACCCTACATCTCGCCGTTCCCTCAATCTCCCTCAAACTCACCTCGCCTCCCCTTACCTCCTCTTCCTGCTGCAACTCCGGCGAGCCACCAACCGCACCACGAACCAGCGAGCCCCTGCCAGCACAGCAGGCCTCTCGGCCAGTTTCCAGCAGGCCTCTCGGCCAGTCACCAGTTGCCTCAACGTTCACTGCTCCAGTCATCTTCAACCACACGAGCCCGAGCCACTCCTCCACAGCAGAACAGAGCACACCGCAGCAGCCCCTGCAGATCACGAGCAGAGCATCTCTCCCGAAGACACCAGTTGAATCCAGCCATCGTCTCCGGCATCCCTCCGTCACGCCCACAGCCTCACAACACACCAGCAGCCACCGCAGTGGCCATCCATTCCAGTAGCAGCAACGAGCCTCCCCAGCAACGACCCAGCCATCCACAGATCCGAGGCCACGCGCAGCAACCATCGTCACTCACTCCCGTCACCGTCGGCGTCGCTCGCTCCCGTCACCGTCGGCGTCGCTCGCTCCCATCACCGTCGGCGTCTCCCGACTGCACCCCCCTCTGTAAGTCCCTCTGCTTGTATATCTGCAGGCAGACCACAAACACACACATACACATCTGTATACGTAGAATTGTTTATTAGGTTATATTTTATATATATGCGGGATTGTATATTTATCTTTGCAAGTATTAAATCACTGGTGTATATTCATGTTATTTTTGTATTATTATTATTATTATTATTTTGTATGTTATTGTTATTGCAGGGTATGTTTATGTTATGGTATATTCAGAATGTTTTTATTATGGTGTTCTATATTTATATTGCATGTTTATTTTATTCATTAGGTTGAGATCATGATGGTGTTCTACATTTATGTTATTTTATTTCGTATATTTATGCTATTATGAAAGTGCGGTGTATTTATGCTATTGGTTTGTTTGCATATATTTTCACATATTTGTGTTATTATTAATGTGCGATATATTCATGTTAGTGGTATTTTATTGTATATGCATTTTTTTTTATTGCTTGTATTATATTTAGGGTTTTTATCATTATTGTTAATTTTAATATGTAATATGTTAGTGTTTTAGGGTTTATTTTGTTGTCATTATAATATTTAGTGTGTAATATATTCATCTTATTGGCTTATATGTTTAATTACAGTTCTTTGTTGTTTTTGTGACATTTAATGGGTAATATATTTATCTTATTTTGTAATTATTTAGGTTTTTTATTATTATTGTATTATTTAATGTGTAATGTGATTATTTCATTTACTTGCATAATTATTTAGGGTATTCTTAATCATTATTTTATTATTTAATGTTGCTCCCATATTTATCATTTTATATTATTGCTTACTAATGTCAAAGCTTATTTGTTCCCATATTTATCCTTGCACATCTACATATTGATTTTAGAATTGATTGTTTCCATAATTCCATTATTTTGCTATCATACTCATAATCGTGTAATTACATACTAACTTTAGAATTATTTGTTTCCATATTGTATAGTTTACATTTTAATTGTAAGATTGATTTGTTCCTTTAATTATTTCCATATTGTAGATGTTATCATTAATTATATGTTAATATTAAGACAAGTATTGTATTATTAAGATATACCTTTTTATTATTAATATTATTATTGCTACAACTATTATCTTTATCATTATATATATATACATACATATATTTTTAGAATTGTGTCATTATTGTATATCCTACTGCGTGTTATTATTATTATTATTATTATTATTATTATTTTTGTGCAGGTATATATATGTTAAAGTAGGTGTTATTATTACTATTAGTGTATGCATATATATATTATTTGAATTACGTGTTATTATTACCATATATCACAATACAAGTTATTTATTATTATTATAATTATTATTATACATATATATACATATGCTAAATGTACGTGTTATTATTACTATTACGTTATGTACATATATTTAAGTTAGGTGTTATTATTATTATTATCGTGGCGTACGTTCTTCATAATTGCAGTATTTATTTTCTTTAAGTAATTTATATTATATTTTTATTTCTATACTTATTTTTTTATATATATAAAAGATATTTTTTCGATATTCCAATCCCTATGATTTTATTGCGGGGGGTATTAGCCTTCGGGCTTCACGTACCTTTAAGCTCTGAGGGAATATATATATATGTATATATTTATTTATTTATTTATTTTTCATATGTATTTATAAGTTCATAAAAGGGAGTAATTTAAAGACTTATTAGATTAATTTAGGGCTAATTTCCAATTAATTAGGTACCGTTCATAAGAACGGGCGCGTAGGGGATGCTTGTACCTTCCCCTCGCATAACCGAACTCCCGAGCCTAATTCTGGTAACATAGACCTGTTCTACCCCTAATAGGGTAGTAATTATGTGTTCTAACCGCACTAAAAGGTTAGTGGCGACTCCGACATTTCTTATTTTTCCTGAAAATTAAAAATGATTTTTATTTCGCCACCCGGGACGTCGTGACACACGTGCAACTCGTTCGCGCACAAAATGATAATCCGGCTCAATATGTTTTTTGCGAGCATGGGAGATAGGATTAACGGTCATGTGAAGAGCACTAAGGTTGTAACAATAGAGTATAGGGGGAGATGTCATTGTAATTCGAAGGTCTTGGAGGATAAAGATGATCCAAGTGAGTTCAGCGACTATGTTAGCCATGACACAATACTCAGCCTCCATGCTTGATCGTGAAATAGTATGTTATTTTTTGGCACACCACGAGATGAGATTCCCTCCAAGGAATGTATAGTAGCCTGTGGTTGATCGTCTCATTATAGGACACCCTGCCCAATCTGCATCTGAAAAAGCAAGCCCAATCTGCATATGAAAAAGCAACTAGATCAAGTGGATCGAAGTGCGTGAAGAAAAATGTAATCCCATTTCAATTGACCCTTTGACATATCGTAGGATACATCGAACCATTTTTAAGTGCGTCATCATCGGAGCATGCATGAATTTTGAGACATGATTAACACTATATGAAAGATCAACGAATGATTGTGAGGTATTGTAAAGTGCCAACAAGTCCATGATAGTAACTAGGGTCTTCCATGAGAATTTCATTGGAAGAAATTTTTGTTTTAGCTTCAAGTGGTGTACTCATGGGCTTACAATCAACCATATTGGAGGGTTCAAGGATGGTAAGGGCGTCGTGTGATTGACACAAATGAAGTCCATTGGTTGTTGGCGTGATTTCCATTCCAAGAAAGTGATTAATTAGCCCCAAGTTTTTCACCGCAAACTCACAATTTAGAAGTTTAATGAAATTTGCAACAAGTGTTGGAGTAGATCCTGTGAGCAATATATCATCCACGTAAAGAAGTAAAATTAATGAGCCAAAATTAGAGTGAAAAATAAATAATGAAGGGTCGGCTAGACTACAAAAGAAGCCATATTTAAGAAGAAGTGCACTAAATCGATCAAACCAAGCACGAGGTGCTTGTTTTAAGCCATAAAGTGCTCTTTGTAGTTTACAAACATATTTTAGATGTCACAAATCTGCCATTCCTAGTGGTTGCTACATATATAGGTCTTCGGAAATTAAACCATGCAAAAAGGCATTTTTTTGACATATAGTTGGCGAATAGACCACTGCTGAACAAGTGCTATAGTTATAATCATGCGAATTGTTCCAAGTTTGATAATTGGGGGAAAGGTTTCAGTGTAGTCTACTCCATCAATTTGATGATACCCTTTGGCAACCAAACATGCTTTGAGTCGATCTAAAGTGCCATCGGGTTTGAGTTTTGATTTAAATATCCATTTGGAACCAATGACATGCATGTTAGATGTGCAATGAACAAGTGTCCAGGCTTCATTTTGATGTAGGGTAGCAAGTTCTTCATTCATGGTTGCTTTCCAACCAGGGTGTGCTAGAGTTGTTTTTATGTTGTGAGGCTCACGGGGTATGGTGGTCGAGGTGATTGTGGTCATGATCAAGGTATACTTTGGATTGGGTTTGACCACACCTAGTTTAGAAGTGACCATAGAATGTGTTTGTGCTAAAGGTGCAGGGTGTTGGTGATATGATTCTGGTGGTGCAAACATGGGCTGTGGGACTACGGTTTGGTATATTTCCAAATTTTCAAATGTGTGTGATTCCTATGGTGGTGATGTGTCTAGTGAAACCATGCTGTGAGATAACTTATGAGAGTCATTTGTTGTATTATCAGTGATGGTATAAGACACTATGCTAGGGGAAAGCAAAGGTGAAGGTTAGGGTGACATGAAATTTTGTGAGGATGATGATATTGTATCTTGGGGTGGTAGTAAGGGACTTAACCATGGAGGTGTGGAAGAATCTAAGGATGTTCCTATAGAACACTGAATGTTAGTATGCAGTAATTAGGCTTCAAAAATACTTATTAATAACTTGTGGTTTTGCTGTTGTCATGCAGGGGGTCTTTGAGAACTTATAAGGAAAAACTAGCTCATCAAAGACAACATGCCGGGAGATAAAATTTTTATTGCTTGATGGAGGAAAACATTTATAAGCCTTGTGTTTGTCATTGTAACCAACAAAAATGCAAAGGAGTGTTTTAGGATCAAACATATGGTGTCATATGTCCTAAGTGTACGGAAAACACTTAGAACCAAAGGCTTGAAGTGAGAAGTAAACCAAATGGGTTTCATGTAATGCAAAATATGGGGTTTCAAAATTGAGAGCTGATGAGGGCAGTCGATTTATGAGATAAATAGTTGTAGTGAAGGCTTCTATCCATAAAAATAAAGGAGCACCATAGTGAAATAACATTGTCATGCCTAGTTCTCTTATAGTCCTATGGCGTCTTTTAACCATATATACCAATTTGCGTGGGAGTATAAGGTGCTGATACTTAATGAACAATACCTATATATGGAAAGAAAGTGAGTTGACAATTTGAAATTGATGAACTCACCACTTTCATTTGAAAGAAATATTTTTATTTGCTTGTTGAATTGTCTAGCAACATATTTTTCAAAGGCTAGATATTCATTGTAAAAATCATATTTTTGATGTAAATGAATAATCCATGTATACTTAGAGAAATCATCAACCAAACAAGCACAATATTTGAATTTATACTAAAGAAAGAACTGGAGTGGGTCTCCACAAATCACAATGAATTTTTTCAAAGATACTAGTATTTGAGTATTCTGAACAAGAGAAAGGTAAATGACTAAATTTTCCTAGTTGACAACTATCACAAAGATGCTAAGCTTTTGTTGTCCCTACAACATCAATTAATCCCTTATTTTTTAGCAATTGCAAAGCTGAATACGAGGGGTGACTGAGGTGTTGATGCCAAACTTTTGCATTGTCAAATTTGAACTGATAAGAGAAATATAGTTCGGGTGAAGTGGGTAGGACATAGTGATCACCCCCTTACATTTCCCTATCATCATTGCTTGTCCCGTTTCCCTTAACACAAAAATCAATATTAGAAAATTCACAATTAACAGGAAATTGAGTAGTTAACTGAATTACAAAGAGTAAGTTCTTTGTTAGGTTTGGAACTAATAACACATCATTTAAAGGTAAGGCAATTTTTTTTTTTGTTATATAAGAGTCTCCAATTGCAAGAATTTGCATGGAAGATCCATCTCCAATTAGCATCGAGTCAGAATCATAATATTTTCGAAGGTTAGGCTTCCCAGTCATATGATTGTAAACCCCAGTTTTTGTAGTCCATTATGTGTTTGCAATGGTGTTGTCCAACGTTAATGCTGCAAGTGCTTGTGGAATGTCATCTTGAGGAGCTAATTTCTTTGGTACCGAACAACATATCTTAGCAATGTGGCCCATTATGCCACAATATTGACATTGTTGGTCACGATACTTTTCCCTCTCGGCATATCTCATGCGGCATTCACCTAGTGGTGGAGGACGACATTGTGTATTTACAGGAGAGATATTATTTGTGTAGGCTTGCCTTGAGTCCTTGTTTTGTTGTGTCTATAATCCACGTCTAGTTGACATGAATTTTTGTGTTGGTCCACGATAGTCTAAAGAGTTCGATTGGGAACATTGCTGTTGTTGAACATTAAATGCCACTTGATGAGTTTGGGGTGAAGTTTGAACATCGATGTGGCTAAAGAATCAATTGCATCTTTGATTGAAGTTTTGGAGTTAAGAGACCAACTTAGAATATGAGGCAGGTCTCGGGGGCTTCAACATAGTTGTGGTAAAGACTTCATATTGTGGACCAAGATTGGTGAGTAGACAAAATACCTTTTCTTGGTCTAGAACGGGCTTCCAAATTGTTGCTAAATTGTCATAGAGACCTTTGAAAGTGCAAATATGGTATGTGATTGTTGTGTGATCTTCTTTCCGAAGATGGGTAACTTGTTGATGTGAATTAAATTCACGTTCTTGTAAATCTTGGGCATATGCATTCTTGAGAGCCTCCCACACTGCATGAGCTGTGTCGAGGCCAATGAGGAGTCCAAGACTCTCCTCAGAAAGTGTCCCCCAATGATCCACCCTCTAAAGATACAGTTAGAATTTTTCCATGCTATGAAAGCATCTGTTAATTTAGGAATGGTGTCGTTTGCATTCGTGGGAATGCTTGGATTTGGTATGATGTATTTTTTGGGTGCATGATCTTCATTTTTGAGATGCCCCACTAATTCTTGGCTCTCAGCAAGAGCTAATGCTTGCTCACGCCACAAGGGATAATTGTTTGGAGTGAGTCTAAGGGTGATGAAGTTTCCAACATTAAGGGATAGTGTAGTCATGGTAAAAGCAAGAGAAAAAAGAAGTGGAAGGTAAGTAAGGAAGTTGAACAATGATGTAGGAACTGTGATGTTTTTTCCTAGTGTTGACAATGGCTCTGATACCATAAAGAAAAAAAGAAACAGAAGATTTCAAAGAAATAATATTTTTATTTCAATGAATGGCAATGTGAACACTTAGACTATATAAAGAGTAGTATTTAAATGGAGATACAAAATACAATTGTAAATTACGAATCCCATAAAGTCAAATTTGTTTGCGATTGATATCAAATCTTCAATAAATAATTAGCAACGGTCAAAACCATCGATGGTTTGATGAAACCATTGACGGTTTGCTAGTGAATTACATTCTGTCTGAAAACATCGATGTAACCGTCGATGGAACTGTCGATAGTTTGCTTTAGAATTTTGAAACCGTCAATGTAACCGTCAACGGAATGATCCTTGGTTGAGTCAAAACCATTGACAGTTTTTTTCGAGTATCAAGACTGACGGATCTGCGTGCTAATTGGAGTCTTCCTTCTTTGGTTTGATTTTATTGCCATTGGAGCAATCTTCATACTGATTTGAATCTTCCTTCTTTGGCGAGAGTTTAAATTTATTGCCTTATTGATGTGAATTATCCTGATTTGTAGGAGTTTCTAAATCATCATTGTGGTTTGAATTTATTGACGTGAGAGCTCCAGTATCCCTCAATGTCTCTCCACTGATTTGGGTTAGGTTGGTAGCTTCATTAATTGTCTTACGTGCATTGAGATTGTCGAGTTGTGATGAGTTGCTAATATAGATGCCTAGAAAAACGAAGACCAAGGAAAGAAAATGATAATCTTACGATCCTTTGCATTTTTGGAAGTCATAAAATTCAAATATCCTTTTCACTATCTGCATGCCAAGTGTTTTATGGATTTTGATTCTTTGAACGTCAATGGTATATTTGTTTGAAGTACTTTGAAGCATGAGAATAGCATTTATGCATGGTCCTAATTTACTTTTAAAAAATATACTGATATTTTATAAAAGGCTTTGATAGAAAAGGAATATTGTGTTCCTAATGTGATAGAGAATTTATAAAATTCAAAATAAGTTGTAATTGTTAAGCCAACTACCAAAAGCAATCAAA
This sequence comes from Malania oleifera, assembly GCF_029873635.1. NCBI lineage: Eukaryota > Viridiplantae > Streptophyta > Magnoliopsida > Santalales > Ximeniaceae > Malania > Malania oleifera. The sequence goes on along the minus strand of NC_080418.1, from coordinate 42,013,747 downwards.
TTGCATGATTGATTTTGTTTAGCCCTTCGCCATCACATGAAATGTGTGACACCCTTAAGGTTACCCTGTAACGCTTCGAACCCCGAAAGTGGGCCCCAAGGTGTGATCTGAGAACCTAACCTGTATCTGTATCATACAAACATCCATGATACCATTAAATATGAGGGTCCAACCTGATAGGGCTCATGGATACCCTACTCACAACCACTATTCACATGAATAACGTAGAAAAACATATTTCAACCTATTACATTCACTCATACCAGAGTATTAAGTCTGTCATAATACAAAACATCAACCCAAGGTATCTAACATAATTCAAAATGACATCCTAGCTACAGTTCAGTACTCACAACAGTACTTACAAAAACTAACAAAATATTATGCTCCAGAACCTTTTAGAATGCTAGGTCCGGCTACCTGAAGGACCTGAAACAAATTTGTATGATTGGGGTGAGACACTTCTCAGTAGGGAGAATCAGGTTATATCAGTGTGTGGGAACATGAGTGTTATTCCAATAAGAAACAAAACATTTCACATTTCTAGTATTTTTACAAACAGTTCTAATATATTTCACAATCATCGGTATAATTTGGCAAACTGACATGTCATTATTGACCCACGGTATTGAACTGGCATTCCACAACCCTTGATATTATTCAACAAACTGGCATGTCATTATTGACCCCATGGTATTGAACTAGCATTTTAGTAACCATAATCCAGACAACCGGCATGTCATTATTGACCCACGGTATTGAACCGGAATTCCACAACCCTCAATATTATCCAGAAAACCAGCATGTCATTATTGACCCCACGGTATTGAACCGGCGTTTTAGTAACCATAATCCAAAAAATTAGCATGTCATTACTGACCCACGGTATTGAACTAGCACAAATCTAGTGTTTTCACTCTTTAGCATAAATCAGCAATTTACGACCATCGGTATTAACCCGACATGTCTTACGACCCCACGACATTAATTTGGAATGTCTCAACCCCACGTAATCAAATTGAAATTTCATTATTGACCCCACGGTAATGAAACCGGCATGTCAGTAACCACCATTCTTGAAAATAGTTTGGAACTCCGGTTCCTATGTTTCATTTCAAACACATCACAACTCAATCATCACAAAATCCTCTCCTGCCATACCTATTTGAATAATTAAACATTCATATGATAATTGATCCAAAAATACAGTTTAACATAGAATAAAGGTTCAGTCATCTCTACACTTTAGTTTTATTCAAATAAACGATTTTCCAAAAGAAACGGAGACGATTCCCAAGACCCTAATTTTCCTTAAAACTGCACACTCGAAAAATCGGCAATTTCACCCGGTGAAATTTTCCAAACAAGTAACCAAAACATCCATATAAATATAACCTATAGTTCTACTAAATCAGATTTTAAAAATAACTGATATAAACAAATCCCCTTACCTGTTCTTGAATACCAAAACATGACTCCAAACAGCTCGAAACAGCAACACGGATTCCCAAATCCTCAACCCCGGGGTAAAAACTCGAAAATCCTCAAATCAAGATTCTACTCTATAAGACTTGTAGAGATTCACGTGCTGATCCATGTAGTAACATTGGATTATTAATTCAGGCAACGAGTTGCCTGAGATCTTAGAGAAAGAGAGAGAGAGAGAGAGTGAGTGAATTCGCGGTTTAGAGAGAGAGAGAGAGAGAGAGAGAGAGAGAGAGAGAGAGTTATATAATAAAAAAAACTTAGCTGTTAAGTAATCTAAAAATATCTCCTCCAAGATATTTATATATAAATACCTAAAAATATCTCCCCTAAGAATTTTTTTTGTTCGGGTTACTACAATCTCCTCTCCTTGTAAAATTTCTTTCTCAAAATTTGCTAATTGTTTCTATCATATCGCCTGAAATCTAACTGCTTTGTCTCTAGGAAGAGCCGGTGATCACCCACATAGCAATCCCGTCCCAAATTTATTACCTGCCCTCACTTATGGCGAAGGAATACCGTGGTTACACATAACGTCTCGGGAGTTTACAAATATAAGTTCTCCCGAAGACCAAACAAACCACTTACTTACCACTCTACTTACCTATCTAACTATGAGCATCTCTGAATAACTGAGGATACTTCTGATGCATCTCTGACTCTAACTCCCATGAAGCTTACTTGACTACATGATTACACCAAAGTACTTCACAAACGAAATCTTCTGAGTATGTAGCTCTCGTTCCTTACGATCCAGAATCTGAACCGATATTTCATCATATGCTAAAGAGTCCCCAAGCTCCAAGGACTCATAGTTGATCACATGCGAAGGATCAAGAACATACCTCCTAAGCATGGACACGTTGAATACATCGTGAATCCTAGACAGTGCTGGGGGTAATGCTATCTTGTACGCCATCGGACTGACTCTCTCTAGAATCGCCCTCTTTATCTCCTCGTCATTTGGAACACACCTCCTGGTGCCAAACCTCAATACACCATCATTAGAGATGTTAAAATCTGTAGCCAATCCCTTTTGCACTTTCTCCACAACCTCCATTAACTCCTCATCATTGGCCTGTGCGGCTTTAATTCTTTCAAACAATGTCGTCTGGATCACCAAGCTAGCAATGAATGCCTGGTGATTACTACCCACCAATTCTACACTGAGACTTTCCAGATCCATTCTGATATGATGTTGATCTACCACCGCAGATACTGACGCATGCTCTAACTTCCGATTCAATGCATCAATTACCATGTTAGCCCTTCCTGGGTGATAACTGATGGTGCAATCATAGTCCTTGATTAGTTCAAGCCACCTCCTCTACCTCATATTCAACTCCTTCTGCGTGAAAAAGTATTTGAGACTCTTATGGCCCGTGAAGGTCTCACACTTTTTGTCGTACAGGTAGTGTCTCCAGATCTTCAATGCATACACCACTGCCGCCAACTTCAGATCATGTGTAGGGTAATTCTTCTTGTACTCCTTGAGTTGCCAAGAAGCATAAGCAATCACTTTCCCTATTGCATCAACACACATCCCAAACCCTTCAGAGATGTGTTGTTATATAATACAAAACCACCATCCCCATATGGGATGGTCAAAATCGGAGCAGTGACCATTCGATGTTTTAACTCTTGGAGGCTCTACTCGCACTCATTGGTCCAGTCAAATTTCACATCCTTCCTCATTAACTGTGTCAGAGGGCCAGATAACTTAGAGAATCCCTCCACGAACCGACGATAATACCCTGTTGTACGCTCTTCGGTTTCACCTAGTCAACCACTACTTCAATCTTACCTAGATCAACTGAGATACCACCCCTCAACACGACATGGCCCAGAAATGTAGCCTGTTCCAACCAGAACTCACATTTCTTTAGCTTAACATACAACTTCCTTTCCCGCAATATCTGAAGCACCAACCTCAGATAGTTTTCATGCTCTTTCAGACTCCTCGAGTATACCTAAATATTGTCGATAAACACCACCACAAATTGGTCTAGGTATTCATGGAAAACCCTATTCATTAGGTCCATAAATACGACAGGAGCGTTAGTCAACCCGAATGGCATGACTAGAAACTTGTAGTGGCCATATCTGGTTCGGAAAGAAGTCTTTACCACATCCTCGAACTTAACCTTCACATGATGATACCTTGACCGTAGATCGATCTTAGAGAAGACCTGCGTTCCCTACAACTGGTCAAATAGATCATCTATATGAGGCAACGGGTATCTGTTCTTAACTGTTACCTTGTTAATCTCACGGTAGTCAATGCACATCCTCATTGACTCATCTTTATTTTTCACGAACAACACTGGAGCTCCCCAAGGCGAAACACTGGGTCTAATAAAGTCTTTATCCAGTAGTTCCTGCAACTGCTCCTTTAACTCTTTAAGTTCTGACGGAGCCATCTGAAATGAAGCTTTAGAAATCAATACCATTCTTGGTAGCAATTCAATAGCGAACTTCACCTCATGATTCGGAAAAAAATTAGGTAAGTCTTCCGAGAATACATCCAAGAATTCATTAACCACTCAGATATCCTCGAGCTTTAACTCATCCTACGGTGGCTCCTTTACACATGCTAGGTACCCTTGACAGCCATCCAAGAGTAACCTTTTTTCCTATATTGCCGATAGAATCTGTGGTGCCGAGCGCACACACAATCCCACGACCTTATACTCTTTTCCATCCGGAGGCTTGAACACTACCTCTTTCTGGTTACAGTCGATGACAGAAAAATTGGAGGATAACTAGTTCATCCCTAAAATAACATCAAACCTGTACATGTCGAATACCACTAGATTCACCAGCTGCGTCCTTCCCTGAATTTGTATAGGATAATCCCCCAACTTCTTCCTACATATCACTATACTCCCTGATGGTGTCGCCACTGACAATTCCACATCCATCACTTGGGTTTCAACCCCACACAATTTCACAAAATTTGTAGATATAAAGGAGTGGGTTGCTCCTGAATTATATAAGACAACAGATTTATTCGAAAGCAATTACATGGTACCTGTCACCACGTCGCCCGCGTTCTCCACATCGGCAGGGGTAAGCGAGTAAACTCTCGCCTGAGCTGTGTTTCTCTGTAAATTTCCCCGGGGCACCTAGTTACCTCCCCCATACTAATTCGGTGCAAGCGTAGCACTCATTGGCGCACAACAGACTCGTGCCACATAGCCCTATTCGTCGCAATGGTGACAGTTACCCCTGAACAGCCGACACTCACCCTCATGCCACCTATGGCACGTGGGATACCGTGCGCGAGATGAATCCCCTTGTAGACCCCATGGTTCCACCTCCTGTCGTTTACTAGCATCGTAGTTATTCTTCTTCCACTGCCCCTGATGAGCACCTGTCTAAGAACCAGAAGGCGTTGGCCTCTTCTTCTGATTCTAGACTACCACTTCCTTCTGAAGACTAGCTTCAGCCACAGTGGCTTTATCCACCACTACAACAAATTCTTGAATTTGCAAGATTGTCACCTGCTTACGGACATCCTTCCTCAGACCCTTCTCGAACCTCCGAGTCTTCTTATACTCATTCGATATCTAGCACAGAGCAAAACGAGATAGCTTGATGTACGTAGCCGCATATCTCTGCATTGTTAAGGTTCCCTGGGTCAGACTTGAGAACTCATCTGCCTTCGTGTCTCGGGTGGAAGCTGGGAAGTATCGCTCGAAGAATACCTCCTTGAAACGGCTCCACGTCATCTCTGATAGCCCGGTCCTCTACTCCCCCAGCAGACTCACAGCCATCCACCATCTCTCAGCTTCACCTGCTAGCTAAAACCTGAAATGTAGGATAGAGAACCCTCTATTCATCTGTGCAGTGCAGAACTTTCAGTATCTTCTTCGTCTTCTACACCCAGTTCTTAGCCACTATTGAGTCATATCCTCCAATGAACGTTGGAGGATGCATGCGGGTAAATTTATCGATAGTGCAACCCACATCACTAGGTGGACTTTCCCATCCCCTAACACTTTGCCCAATCTCCCGCAAGACCTACTCAATCAAGCCTCGATGCACAGCAAGAGACCATCGCTCGAAGTCCTCACTGAGCTATCGTCTAAGTTGTTATCCTTGGACTCCATTCTAAGAATATATTAGTATTCCTTAATCATAGCACAATTAACACAATCCTTGTAAAATAATCATGTTAACTTCTAAACTCTCGGGTCCAGGTCTGTCTCACCGTACTGAGACGAAACCATCAATGGTTTGCCGTAGTTTTACTGAAATCATCATTCCAGGAAAAACATAGAACATCGTCAATGAATCCCTGTCTAGCTATAAGACAACCCTCGACCTACTCTATCCACATCTCAATCTACCCATTCCTTACATTCCTATACTCTGGTATGTTCACCTAATCAAGCCTAACCAAGTCAATAAGACCAAATAACCTGGTTAGCTCTGATACCAAGTTGTCACGCCCCGAACCCCAAAAGTGGCCCCAGGGTGTGATATGAGAACCTAACCTATATCTGTATCATACAAATATCCATGATACCAATAAATACGAGGGTTCAACCCGATAGGGCTCGTGGATACCCTACTCACAACCACTATTCACATGAATAATGCAGCGGAACATATTTCAACCTATTGCATTCATTCATACCAGAGTACTAAGATTGTCATAATACAAAACATCAACCTAAGGTATGCAACATAATCCAAAATGACATCCCGACAACAGTTCAGTATTCACAATAGTACTTACAAAAACTAACAAAATATTACGTTCCGGAACCCTCTAGAACGCTAGGTCCGCCTACCTGAAGGACTTGAAACAAATTTGTATGATTGGGGTGAGACACTTCTCAGTAAGGGAGAATCAGGTTATATTAGTGTGTGGGAACATGAATGTTATTCCAATAAGAAGTAAAACATTTCACATTTTCAGTATTTTCACAAATAGTTCCAGTATATTTCACAATCATCGGTATAATCTGGAAAACCTGCATGTCATTATTGACCCACGGTATTGAACTGGCATTCCACAAACCTTGATATTATCCGGGAAATCGGCATGTCATTATTGACCCCACGGTATTGAACCGGCATTTTAGTAACCATAATCCGGAAAACCGGTATGTCATTACTGACCCACGATATTGAATCGACATTCCACAACTCTTGATATTATTTAGCAAACCGGCATGTCATTATTGACCCACCGTATTGAATCGACACAAATCTAGTGTTTTCACACTCTTTGGCATAAATCGAAAATTTTCGACCATCGGTATTAACTTGACATGTCTTACGAGCCCACGGTATTAATCTGGAATGTCTCGACCCCACAGAATCAAAATGACATGTCATTATTGACCCCACGGTAATGAAACCGGCATGTTAGTAACCACCATTCCTGAAAATAGTTTGGAACTCCAGTTCCTATATTTCATTTCAAACACATCACAACTCAATCATCACAAAATATCCTCTCCCAACACACCTATTTGGATAGTTAAACAATCATATGATAATTAATCCAGAAATACAATTTAACATAGAATAAAGGTACAGTCATCTCTATACTTTAGTTTTATTTAAATAAACAGTTTTATAAAAGAAATAGAGAGGATACCCGAAACCCTAATTTTTTCAAAAATCGCACACCTGAAAAACCGACAATCTCACCCGGTGAAATTTTCCAAACAAGTAACCAAAACATCCGTATAAACATAACCTACAGTTCTATCGGATCAGATTTTAAAAATAACTGATATAAACAAATCCTCTTACCTGTTCTTGAATACCGAAACACGACTCCAAACGGCTTGAAACAGCCACACGGATTCCCAAATCCTCAACTTCGAGGTAAAATCCTGAAAATCCTCAAATTGATATTCTACTCCGTAGGACTTGTAGAGATTCACTTGCTGATCCACGTAGTAACGTTGAATCGTTAATTCGGACAACGAGTCGCCTGAGATCTTAGAGAGAGAGAGAGTGAATTCGTGGTTTAGAGAGAGAGAGAGTTATATAATAAATATAATTTAATCCTTAAGTAATTTAAAAATATATCGTACAAGATATTTATATATAAATATCTAAAAATATCTCTTCTAAGAAATTTATATATAAATATTTAAAAATATCTCCTCCAAGATATTTATATATAAATATCTTCTAAATTTTTATTTATTTGTTTTTTTGTTTGGGTACTACATACCCTTTGTTGTGCGAGTAGTCCACGGGCTTGACTCTCCGAGCTAACGATAGACGCAAAAAATTGCATTCGCCAACTGTGTCAAGATTACGACTGTCCAGACTCTTATTCTGCTGACTGCAAATTGGTCCTAATCAAATCGTGACAATGGACTTTCCATTTCAGAGGTTTATTTTATTTTTATTTTTCATGTACCAAGAATATAGATACTAGAACAATAAAAATACAAATAAGAAAAGGTTAGATTAGATTGCCTGGTAAACACTAGCAACTCATTCTTTCTTTTTCTTTTTGACTATTGAAACACAAAGTAGTTGGGTGCTAGATTAATGTACTTGATAAAGAGTCTAATCACACAAGTTCCAAAATATCAAATATAACTGTTCAAGAAAGACGAATGCAAAATGAGCTGACCAAGTTGTAAGAATCAGCATTTATTCCCTGATACTTCATGGACAGTGAAATCCTAATTATAGTTGATCAAACATTTCAGGCAGAATCAGGATAGTGACAAGGACAGAAGACAAACCCCAATTCACACTCCTAAAGAGCCTAGTTGGGGGGCAGAACCTCCCACACTAGCTGACAACAGCCATTTTTCCTTTTTCTTTTTCCCTAAGGACCTGTTTATAAGTCACTGTTTGTAAATCTGGCTCAACATGTTAGAAACAGTAACAGAGTTTCAGTCTCACCATTTCTTCTTATCTGGGTACAAAACTCAACAACTCATTTCTGAAGAAGGAGCCAAAACACTCTTTTAACTAAACAAAATGTAAAATAAAGAGGAGAGAGAGCCAAAGGAAACAGCCGCTTATGCATGTGATTCCCCGTCTCCATGCTTAATACTGCCAATTTCAAACGTAAATTAACTTCCCAGAGACAAAGATGGCATTAGCCTTCACATTTCATTTGTCATATATTTGTTCCCTCTTCCCCTGAGACTGCAAAATATCCTGATTCTCTAACAATCTGCATCAGTTCCTTCACCACTTGACCCATCTCTTCATCTCCCTTCTCCCTGATTTTCTCACTCAGCTCTTTGGATTTTCTCCTGCTTTCTGCTCCTTCTTGCAACACAACTCTGTTGATAACCCTTGCCACCTCCTCCCTATTAAGCCTCTCATTCCGCCTCTCAACCTCCACACCTACACCAACATCTACCAACAATCTAGCATTTATGGGCTGGTCAAGCTGCATCGGCACTGCAATAATTGGTACACCAAACATGATTCCCTCTAGCACTGAACTCCAACCACAGTGACTCACAAACCCACCAGTGCTTGGATGGCTCAGTATCTTCGCCTGCGGAGCCCAATCTTCCACCACCAAGCCTCTCTCCCCCATCCTCTGTTGAAACCCATCTGGCAACGCCTCATGAACCTTAATTTTCTCTCCTCCGTGAAGCCTTACAACCCATATAAAGCCAACCTTGCTCAGCTCTAGCCCATAAGCTATCTCCTCCATTTCTTCCTTGGAAAGGAAGTACTCGCTTCCGAAGGAAACAAACACGACCGAACAAGGATCCTTCTTGCTTAGCCACTCCATGATAACTACTGCATCATCATCATCTTCATGACCATTGTTTACATGATCCTGAATAAGAGGGCCAACAGGAACCACCTCCTTACCAATTAAAGCAGCCAAAAGGTCTATGTACTTTGCCTCAACATTTTTTGACGTCTTGATCAAAGCTATCTTAGAACTTCTTTGAAGGCACTCTATGAACCTTTCCTTGTTTGTGAGACCATTTGCAGTGCCCCGCATGAACTGGGTAATCTTTTCGAGTTGGTTTTCAGGAAAACTCAAGGCTGGAAAGGGATAATCCTCGCCAGGACTGTTGGCATAGTGAACAAAGAAAGAGCAACATGCTGCCCCAGCAGATAAGAAAATAATAGCATTGATGTTTTGTTCGCGAGCTGCTTTCGGCACCCATGGCTGCAAGAAGTCATAGATGACTAGGTTGGGCTTCAGTGTCTTCAGGATGTTGCAGAAGGAGGGTTGCGCCGCGTCGAAGGCTGCTTTGAGGGTGGACATGAGATAGGGTGGGAGGTCCTTGGTGGTGTGGTAGTGAGGAGGGAGTTCTTGGGAGGAAGGAAGGTTTATATCTATGAGTTGTATTGATGAGAACATGTTGCTAGGAAGAGTTTCTCTGATGGGCATCAGATTGATTGGTGTACTACAGAAATATATGTGGAAATTTTTGTGAGAGAGTTTTTTGGCTAGCTCTAAGAAAGGAGATATGTGGCCATGAGCCAACCATGGTAACATTAGGATACTTGGACAGCATTGTTGTTTGGCAGCCATGAAATCTTCTTCTTTCTCTTTCTGACGCACGGCTTGGGCTGTTACAGCAGGCCGGTGGAACTAGGAAGTTGAGCATACACTTGGAATCGGAATGAAACGAAGGGCTTATAAATACATGTTTATATATGCTTTAAGAAACTAAAAAATTTATTTTTTCAAATGTTAGAAAAAATATGCTAAAATAATGAACGAAAATGTGATTTTACATGCATATCATTAACATTTTTTTTTCTCAATTTGTAGTCATATTAGAATATATTTTTATTTTCAATAATAATAAATTTTCTTATTATATTCTTTTTCTTTTTTTTTTTACAAACAAAATCTCTGATTTAGACCAACCATAAAGTCCTGTTTGAAACTTGAAAAAGACTGAGCAAAGAAAATAAAAATACTAAAGAATTCATCTTTTTATGTTTGACTATAAAAATCTTAAAATATACCAAATTTATGGACAAAAAATTGACTTTAAATTTTATTAAAATTTTATTTTTCTAAATTTTTAATCATATTGAAACAAATTTTTATTTTTAAGAGTATTTGATATAAATAGAAAATATAATGAAAAATGAATTTTTTTTTTCTTTTCTAAACAAAATCTTTGATCTATATAGAGGACCCAAAAAGACTCGATTTTTGTGCAAGAAAAATGAGAAAGAAAATAAAATTCATAGCAAACTAATAACAAAAAAATTGAATTTACATATTATAATATTTAATGTTTTAATATTAAATTTTAATAATTTTTTTCATTAATATTAAAAAATATATCAAAAATATTTTTTTCTTGTTAATGAAATCCATAATCCAAATTAAAGTCAAGGAAAATTCAAATGAATCAATCTCTCTGTCTAGGCGTGTTCTTGTAGAGCCCCGGGGGGGGGGGGGGGGAGAGATAGAGAGAGAGAGAGAGAGAGAGAAGATTTTAATAAATGAATTAAACAATTTTAGTATGGCTCACATGAGGGGCTCACATGAGGCCACATTAATATGTTTTATATTTTTTTAAGATTAAGAATTCTTTATTAAATTATTTATGTATTTATAAGAGAGAGAGAGAGAGAGAGAGAGAGAGAGAGAGAGAGAGGAAAAAGAAAAACATAAAAGAAAAGGAAAAATATAAAATCAGGGGAAAAAATTTGATGGCGACATGTCTTTCACCAAAATTCCATTTTAATATATAGTATATACATATATATATATATATATATATATTTGTGTAGGATGACATTATCTGCGCAATTAACTTTTTAATAAAGAAGATAAAATGCACTCTTTTTTATTATATAATAAAATAATATTGTTAGCCAATCAATAAACCAAATTCGTCAAAAACGCAATTGTCTGTTTCATGCATGCGTGCAGCCCACGACTCTACTTGTGTTGCTATATATCTCTTGGTGTCTCCATTTTTCAATGTTGACTAGTGTTTATTTTCATTCAAATACTTGACTAAAGGTGGGACCTGATCTTGTATTGTAATATTTGTGCAAAATGCATAAATTTGTTCAAAATTTTGTATTGGTCTAAAAACAACATATTGTTATGAAATATAGGTGGATGTCCCCTATGTCAACTATGAACCTGCTCCATATGTTTGTACTAATAAAGTGTATATCACCCCATCTTCCACCCCTTAGATTTTACCCCCAGTAAAGGCTTAGCTATCCATATTGCCCTATAAAAGGACACCCTCCCCTTCACATTTGTGACATACAATTGATTCTTTCATGTAAGTAGACATATAATGAGGATAAGAAAAGATGAGAGATAAAGTTAAGTAGGGATGAAGAGAAGATAGAGATATCTTGTACAAGGCTGGTTCCATATCATATTTTCATTCCATCTGCCCGGGGAGAGTAGGCATAGTCACAAAAATTCAATTTTAATACGTAGTGTATATATATATATATATATATTTGTGTAGGATGACATTATCTACGCATTAAAGTTTTATTAAAGAAGATAAAATGCAGTTTTTTTTTATTATATAGTATAATAATTTTGTTAGCCAATCAATGAACCCAATTCGTCAAATACAGAATTGTCTGCTTCATGCATGCGTGCAGCCCACGACTCTACTTGTGTTGCTATATCTCTCTTGGTGTCTCCATTTTCCAATGTTGGCTAGTGTTTGTTTTCATTTAAATACTAGACAAAAGGTGGGATCTTATCTTGTATGGTAATATTTGTGCAAAATGCATAAATTTGTTCAAAAAATTGTATTGGTCTAAAAACAACATATTGTTATGAAATATAGGTGGATGTCCCCCATGTCAACTATGAACCAGCCCCATATGTTTGTACTAATAAAGTGTATGTCACCCCATCTTCCACCCCCTAGATTCTACCCCCAATAAAGGCATAGCCATCCATATTGCCCTATAAAAGGACATCCTCACCTTCATATTTGTGACACACAATTGATTCTTTCATGTAAGTAGACATATAGTGAAGATAAGTGAAGATGAGAGATAAAGTTAAGTAGGGATGAAGAGAAGATAGAGATATCTTGTGTAAGGTCGGTTCCATATCATATTTTTATTCCATCTGGCCGTGGAGAGTAGGCATAGCCACAAAAATTCAATATTAATATATAGTATATATATATATATATATATATATTTGTATAGGATGACATTATCTACGCAATAAAGTTTTAATAAAGAAGATAAAATGCAGTCTTTTTTTATTATATAGTATAATAATATTGTTAGCCAATCAATAAACCCAATTCGTCAAACACGCAATTGTCTGCTTCATGCATGCGTGCAGCCCACGACTCTACTTGTGTTGCTATATCTCTCTTGGTGTCTCCATTTTCCAATGTTGGCTAGTGCTTGTTTTCATTCAAATACTTGACTAAAGGTGGGATCTTATCTTGTATTGTAATATTTGTGCAAAATGCATAAATTTGTTCAAAAATTTGTATTGGTCTAAAAACAACATATTGTTATGAAATATAGGTGGATGTCCCCCATGTCAACTATGAACCAGCCCCATATGTTTGTACTAATAAAGTGTATGTCACCCCATCTTCCACCCCTTAGATTCTACCCCCAATAAAGGCATAGCTATCCATATTGCCCTATAAAAGGACACCCTTCCCTTTACATTTGTGACACACAATTGATTCTTTCATGTAAGTAGACATATAGTGAGGGTAAGAGAAGATGAGAGATAAAATTAAGCAACGATGAAGAGAAGCTAGAGATATCTTGTACAAGGCCGGCTCCATATCATATTTTAATTCCATCTGCCCGTGGAGAGTAGACATCGCCACCAAAATTCAATTTTAATATATAGTATATATACATATATATATATATATATATATATAAATTTGTGTAGGATGGCATTATCTACACAATAAATTTTTAATAAAGAAGATAAAATGCAGTCTTTTTTAATTATATAATATAATAATATTGTTAGCCAATCAATAAACCCAATTCGTCAAACACAGAATTGTCTGCTTCATGCATGCGTGCAGCCCACGACTCTTCTTGTGTTGCCATATCTCTCTTGGTGTCTCCATTTTCCAATGTTGGCTAGTGTTTGTTTTCATTCAAATACTTGACTAAAGGTGGGATCTTATCTTGTATTGTAATATTTATTCAAAATGCATAAATTTGTTCAAAAATTTGTATTGGTATAGAAACAACATATTGTTATGAAATATAGGTGGATGTCCCCCATGTCAACTATGAACCTGCCCCATATGTTTGTACTAATAAAGTGTATGTCACCCCTTCTTCCACCCCTTAGATTTTACCCCCAATAAAGGCTTAGCTATCCATATTGCCCTATAAAAGGACACCCTTCGCTTCACATTTGTTTGATTCTTTCATGTAAGTAGACATATAGTGAGGATAAGAGAAGATGAGAGATAAAGTTAAGCAGGGACGAAGAGATGATAGAGATATCTTGTACAAGGCTGATTGCATATCATATTTTAATTCCATCTGCCCGTGTAGAGTAGGCATAGCCACCAAAATTCAATTTTAATATATAGTATATACATATATATATATATATATATATATATATATATATATATTTGAGTAGGATGGCATTATCTGAGTAATAAAGTTTTAATAAAGAAGATAGAATGCAATCTTTTTTTATTATATAATATAATAATATTGTTAGCCAATCAATAAACCCAATTCGTCAAACACACAATTGTCTGCTTCATGCATGCATGCAGCCCAGGACTCTACTTGTGTTGCTATATCTCTCTTGGTGTCTCCATTTTCCAATGTTGGCTAGTGTTTGTTTTTATTCCAATACTTGACTAAAGGTGGGATCCTATGTTGTATTGTAATATTTGTGCAAAATGCATAAATTTGTTCAAAAATTTGTATTGGTCTAAAAACAACATATTGTTATGAAATATAGGTGAATGTCCCCCATGTCAACTATGAACCTGCCCCATATGTTTGTACTAATAAAGTGCATATCACCCTATCTTCCACCCCTTAGATTTTACCCCCAATAAAGGCTTAACTATCCATATTGCCCTATAAAAGGACACCCTCCCGTTCACATTTGTGACACACAATTGATTATTTCATGTAAGTAGGCATATAGTGAGGATAAGAGAAGATGAGAGATAAAGTTAAGTAGGGATGAAGAGAAGATAGAGATATCTTGTACAAGGCCGGTTCCATATCATATTTTAATTCCATCTGCCTGTGTAGAGTAGGCATAGCCACCAAAATTCAATTTTAATTATTTGTGTAGGATGGCATTATCTACGCAATAAAGTTTTAATAAAGAAGATAAAATGCAGTCTTTTTTTATTATATAATATAATAATATTGTTAGCCAATCAATAAACTCAATTCGTCAAACACGCAATTGTCTGCTTCATGCATGCGTGTAGCCCACGACTCTGCTTGTGTTGCTATATCTCTTTTGGTGTCTCCATTTTCCAATGTTGGCTAGTGTTTGTTTTCATTCAAATGCTTGACTAAATGTGGGATCTTATGTTGTATTGTAATATTTGTGCAAAATGCATAAATTTGTTCAAAAATTTGTATTGTTCTAAAAACAACATATTGTTATGAAATATAGGTGGATGTCCCCCATGTCAACTATGAACCTGCCCCATATGTTTGTACTAATAAAGTGTATGTCACCCCATCTTCCACCCCTTAGATTTTACCCCCAATAAAGGCTTAGCTATCCATATTGCCCTATAAAAGGACACCCTCCCCTTCACATTTGTGACACACAATTGATTCTTTCATGTAAGTAGACATATAGTGAGGATAAGAGAAGATGAGAGATAAAGTTAAGCATGGATGAAGAGAAGATAGAGAAATCTTGTACAAGAGCGGTTCCATTTTCCAAAACACATTTACATATGCAGTAGCTACTGACATTATCAGAAGTAATGAGGATCCTGAAACTAAATCTATTAATGAATGTCGATATAGAAGTGATTGGCTAAAATAGAAAAAGACTATCACATCAGAATTAAACTCTCTATCAAAAAGAGAAGTTTTTGGACCTGTAGTCCATACATTAGAAGATGTCCAACCCGTTGAATACAAATGGGTTTTTTGCGCTAGCGAAATGAAAATAATGAAATTACACGATATAGAGTAAGTGTTGTGGTACAAGATTTCTTACAGAAACTTGGAATTAATTATAAGGAGACATATTCTCCCATAATGGATGGAATCACTTTCAGATTCTTAATTGGGCTAGCAAGTATTGAACGATTGAGCATGCGTCTTATGGACGTAATAACAACATACCTATATGGATCGCTGGATAATGAAATTTATCTGAAAATCCATGAAGGATTTAAATTGCCTAAAGAAAAACCCAAAAATCTATATTCAATTAAAGTCCAACGTTCTTTATATGGACTAAAGCAATCTGGACGCATGTGGTACACTCGATTAAGTGAGTGCCTTGTGAAAGAGGGATTCATAAATTATCCAATTTGTCCATGTGTTTTTATTAAAAGATCAAAATCCAAATTTGCTATGATTGCTATGTTGATGATTTAAATTTAGTTGGGACTCTTGAAGAGCTCACTAAAGCTGCTAATTATTTAATGGCAAACTTTGAGATGAAAGATTTAGGAAAGAAAAAATATAGTCTTGGCCTACATATTGAACATGTAAATGGCGGAATTCTTGTTCATCAATCTAAATATACTGAAAAGGTTAAGGCAATTTTATGTGGACAAAGTTTGTCCTTTGGGATCTCCAATGATGGTATGATCACTTGATGTTAAGACGGATCTTGAAGTACCATATTTAAGCGCTATTAGCTCTCTAATGTATATGACCAATTGTACAAGACCCAACATTGCATTTGTTGTAAATCTACTGGTAAGATACAACTCTACTCCTACTCGGTGGTACTGGAATGGAATTAGTACATTCTGCGCTATTTGATAGCTACATCTGATTTGCGTCTATTCTACTCATTTAATTCCAAATCTCAATTAATAGAATATGCAGATGCTGGATATTTATTTGATCCTAACAATGCTAAATCTCAAATTGGATATGTATTTCTTTATGAAAAAACTACTATCTCTTGGAAATCAGTAAAACATACTATTACAGCAACATCCTCCAATCATTCTGAAATACTAGCTATCCATGAAACTAGTAGAAAATGTGTGTGGCTCAGATCAATGATTTCTCATATCCAAGTAAATTGTGGTCTTCAATCAATTAAGGATTTCCAATAGTTTTATATAAAGACAATGCTGCATGTATAACTTAACTAAGAGAAGGATAGATAAATGGTGACAGAACAAAGCATATCTCTCCAAAATTCTTCTACACATATGAACTCTAGAAGAATAGTGATATAGATGTTTGAAAGATCCGATCAAATGATAATCTAGCAGATTTGTTCACCAAAACTTTACCTATTACAACATTCAAGAAATTGGTTCATCTTATTGGAATGAGATATCTTAAAGAACTTAACAAAAGGAGTTAATATATGGGTGAGATCCAAGGGGGAGTGTTATGAAATATAGGTGGATGTCCCCTATGTTAACTATGAACCTGCCCCAGATATCTGCAGTAATACATATCTCATGTGAACCTGCCCCATATGTTTGTACTAATAAAGTGTATGTCACCTCATTTTCCACCCCTTAGATTCCCCCCCCCCCCCAAAAAAAATTCTTAGCTATCCATATTACCCTATAAAAGGGCACCATCCCTTTCATATTTACGACACACATTTAATGATTCCATGTAAGTAGACATATAGTGAGGATAAGAGAAGATGAGAGATAAAGTGAATAAGGGATAAAGAGAAGATATAGATATCTTGAACACGGCTGGTTCCATATCATATTGTAATTCCTCCTGTGATAGTGAAGTTTTGATCCCATCCATCCATGGAGTAGGCATAGTCGAACCATGTAAAATTTATGTCTCATCTCTATTTATTTTTTGCATATTTTATAACACATATTTTGATGTAAATTTTAATTTTATATTTTTTAATTAAAAAATTAAATTTGTTATTCATTGTTGGTATTGGTGTATTCCCAAAAGGGGGGGGGGAGGGTGAATTGGAGATTTTAAATTTTCCTCCTAGGTTAAATCAGGTAATAACATTATTGCATAACCTAGGGTCTATCTAATCAATCACAATTCTCACAATTATTTATAGCATGTATGTAAAGCAGTTAATACAGAAATAATCAACACATACATGAGTTGAATTTAAAGTACTAAAAATAAAATGCGCAAGGAAGAGAACAAGATATGATATCGGGGTTCAGCCAATACTGCCTACTTCCCTACCTCAAGCTAACAAACAAGAGGATTCCACTACCGTTGCTCACTTATGGGTGGAGCATCACCGTTTACGATACCTTTTCCTTACTGGGCAAAGGTGTGACGCCCCGATTTTCGTACAAATTTTTTTTTTCAATAATAAATAAATAATCACACGTCATCCATAACATTCTCAAATCGGCCACATCAACAATCCTACTATCATTCGTACAACCCAACCTGCATTGGGTACAGGGTAAAGAGTTATTTTTTTATACAACCTAACAGTGGAAGACAATATACACATATCAGTCAGAATACAATACCCAGAGTATCAATATACACATAAATACACAATAATATCTCATATCCAAAAACAACACAACCCTAGGGAATCACACCTCCCTAGTCCAAACTCACCCTGTATATTAGGGTCCCAGCTCCCTATGATCACAGAGCTCTACCACCTGGCCTATCTCTGTCCCCTGAAAAATTCAGATAATTTGGGTGAAACACATCTCAGTAAGAAGGAATAAATTATTTACAGTGTGTGGTCATATGAGTACAATTATAATACACTTTACTTTTCAAATCACCATTTCATCTGAGAAACTACACT
This sequence comes from Malania oleifera, assembly GCF_029873635.1. NCBI lineage: Eukaryota > Viridiplantae > Streptophyta > Magnoliopsida > Santalales > Ximeniaceae > Malania > Malania oleifera. Next base: position 41,995,368 of record NC_080418.1, on the reverse strand, counting down.
GATATACACATTCTCATAATTGTATAGATATACAACACAAGCTTTTATAAGCTTTAAAACCATTTAACAAATTTAATGATATCCAACACATAATTATCCACGAAGTTCTTGAGAATAAGGAAGATTACCCGCCCATACAGGTAGCTTCCCTCTGCCCTAACACGTTATGCAGCCGGGTATACCATATCTGATACCTATCAAGGCACTCACCTTATTCAGTAAGCCCTTAGGCGGAGAGTTTCACTTTGACTTAATTATATATGTCATTAACTCACACAGATCATTTCTCAATTTCATCATTCTTTATTTCTTAATTTCCATTCTTACTTTCATTTCTCATTTTAGCCAATTTTATCATTCTTTCACTTTTCATTTCCACTTTACTTTCCGGCTCATGAGTATCCTCGGTATCAAATACCAACATCGCGTCTGTAACTTATGACCACCCTGAGGATCTTTCTATACACGCCATGCTTCCCCCCATGGTCAAGGTTGTGCGGCCCGAAGGCTAGATCTAACCGCGGTTGGCCAACCCGATTAGATCAAATATCATATCACATATCGTGTCTGTAGTACGACTGGCCAGCCTATAATCTTGATTTGGACTCAGGGAGCCCAACAACCCTACAAAATGACACAGTCGACTATCACGCCACACGCTCCAAGAGTCTATGTGGTTGCACTAACACCTTTCACAACGGTACCGTGCTCAATATCATAACCATCCAACAGGGTTTACCACCACATACCCGCAATCATTATGCATTATTGGCATTTTATCATTCATGTAGACACCCCATTTTTACCCAGGCCCAATATGATTATTATTATTATTGTTAATATTATTATTTTTCTATTATTATTATTATCATTTTTATTACTATTATTATTGTTATTATTATTATTATTTTATTATTTTTATTATTAGCATTTTTTATCTTTATTTTATTGATTTCTATGATTATTATTATTTATTATTATTATTATTATTATTATTATTATTAGTAGTAGTTTTATTATCTTTATTATTATTATTATTATTATGATTATTATTTTGCTATTATTAGTATTATTATTTTTGATTATTATTATTATTATTATTTATTATTATTAGTATTTTTATTATCTTTATTATTATTATTATTGTTATTATTTTTATTATTATTTTGCTATTATTATTATTGTTATTATTATTATTATTATTATTATTATTGTCATTAATATTTATTTTTTTTATTCTCATTATTATTATTATTATTATTATTTTGTTATTATTATTATTATTATTATTATTATTATTATTACTTTATTACTATTTTTACTAATTTTCTATTATTACAAAATATTTTCATATATTATTATTATTATTATTATTGTTATTTTCATATATTATCATTATTTCTTTTATTATTATTATTATTATTATTAGTGGGCTTAGGGTTTTGGGGAGCCTATTTATAGGCTTTCTCACAGCAGGCCAAAGGGGAAGGGGGCGCTGCGCACAGCAGCACGACGGAGAGCCAAAGAAGAAAAAAAGAAAAACCCACGCACTCATTTCATGCCCCCTCCATACCAGCAAACCACTCTCTCGCTCCCCTTCTCCCTCTGATTCTCTGCCATCACCAGACCTCTCTTCTCTCCATCTCTCCCTTCCCTCAATCTCCCTCAAACTCACCTTGCCTCCCCTTGCCGCCTCTTCCTGCTGCAACTCTGGCGAGCCACCAACCGCACCACGAACCAGCGAGCCCCAGCCAGCACGAGCACCAGCACAGGCAGTCCACAGCGGCTACCCTCTCTTGCCACACCACCGTCGCGGTCGACCCTCGGCCTCCTCCACACTGAACAGCCACAGCAACCCGAGAGGCTACTCCAAACCGCTGCTGGCTTGCTAGCTAACACCCGGCGGTCGCTCCAGTTGCCGAACCCGTGCTCTAGCCACCACTTTGCAGTCCCCCAGATCCCAGTAGCAGCGACTCCAGCCGCGAGTCCCGGCGGGGAAACCTCCCAGCGTCGTCACTCTCTGCAACCTCCAGGAGGGAGCCCCCTAATGGAAAGAAAGAGAAAAGAAGTTCAACCTATTCCGATGACTTATGCAGAATTGTTCCCGCAATTGGTGGAAATCCAAATGGTTGCACCAATACCAGGATTGTTGCTACAATCCCCTTTCCCAAGGTGGTATGACCCAAATGCTCGATGCGAGCATCATTCTGGGGCAATAGGTCATTCAATCGAGAAATGTTGGCATTTCAAGCATAAAGTATAAACCTTAAGAGATTTGGGTCTATTGGCAATTGATGTGGAGGAGCCTGTTGTGCAACATTAAAAGAATATTTTGAAGTTCAGATCAATCAAAGAAGCACAACAAGTTTTGAACCAGAGATATTCCACATATAGTCTGAATAAATGGGTTTACTTTTTGACCATGGAAACAGAGAAATACAAGTGGCAAGCTTTTGATTGTTCGCCCCCTTCAGGGATGCTTTTATTTTCTTTTGTTTTCTTCTTTCTTTTGTTGCAATTTATTAAAAGTTTTGTCTCCGAAATTTCCTTTTCTATCAAAGAAATGAAATTATGCATTTTCGTATATCACTTGCATCGAGAGTTCAATGTCCAAAATTTTGTTTACTCATGTTTCTTGCTAAGATAAGGAAGATAAAATACCAGTATTCATGAACCAAAAGCAGGTGTTAGTTATGAAAAATTCAAGCTACAAGACGAAAATAAAGGAAGATGAAACAATGTTCGTCACTCGATGAGTTCAAATACTGCGAAGAAGTTCTGAAAGCCTCAGTAAAATATATGTTGGTTCCATGAATCTCATGTCAGTCTGCTAATCAAGTTTTGATCGAATGATAGATGACCATCTTTGGCCGACCAGTTATCCCTAAAAAGAACCAAATATTGATTTACCAATTGTTAACCAAGTTGAGCCTAAATGTTAAACTAGTCTTTTCTTAAAAGCCAGTTCACCAAAAAGTTAACCTGGGTTGGGTCTCCTAGCGTTTGGCAAGTCATATGAGACAACAATAGGCTATCGAAATGATGGCAGGCCCTTTTTCTGCTACCCAAAATAAATTCAAATAAGAAATCTCTTGCAAACCCTTTTGAGCCTGAAAAATTCATTTATTGATTAACCCGTCAAAGGATCACACCCCACACTGGGGCAGTTTAAAAAAAAAAAATCAGTCCCAAATGGAATTCAAATGAAAATAAAGTTAAGATTCCTTCATAAAAGGAAAAGCAAAAGTTGCGATAAAAGAGAAGGAAGAAGAAAAGGAAGAAGAAAGAAAAATAAGGGACATACTACACATGTGATCTTTGACCAAATTACCCTTGATAAACTTGACGATTTTGAGCCTTATTTAACTCTTTTCTTCTTTAACCCAAACCCTAGCCTGCATTATAGTCCAAATGAAAGTCCTGACCAGATTGGTATACATTGTTGTATCAAATGATTTGTCAGACGCAATATTGTGTCTGAACTACGTAATGACCTGATCCTGAAAGGGTACGTAGGCAACTTGTCCAAATGACAAGTTCGGTCAATATCTTGCAAGTGCCTCAATTCAAACTGGGAGCATAAAACATCATTATGGGATGGGATTTTTGAGCCTTAGTTTTCCTTTTATTCTGAAAACTTGTATCCCTCATCCAACGTTTCGTCCCGAGTCTTGAAGACCATCTTGAGATCAAAACATTAGTCGGACTTGACTGAACTAGGGGCAACCATTAAACAAAAGGTTCTCAATGGTTTCACGGCAGAACAAGGTGGCAGAATAGTCCCCCAATAAAACTGGGGCAATCGGTTAAAAAAGAAAATCAGTTATTCAGTTCGAAAAGTTAGCACCATCATCATCAGGGATCTTGAATACTGGTATGAATTTTTTCCATTGAAATAGCAAGCGAACTCAGTAAAACATCTATTTTGTGCATATGACCTTTTGATTTAGCAAGTTGATGTCCTAAATGCATGATCATTCATCATTCATTCCCCCATCCAAAAAAAATCCATTCTTCAAAAGCTCTAAAAGGAGGACGGATGGTCAAAAGGGCTTAATCACTGACACAGGTAAAATTGTCAAGAATAGTTACAGATGCACTCAAATGATCCAAACTCCGTGTTGAGTTCTAGTGACGCTGATTTGGGGTGCCTTCGTGTCAAAGTCAAGTTTGAAGCCAATATCAGTAACAAACGATGGTAACTGGGGCAGATTTTGGGTTGAGTATTGTTTGGACTAATTTTGATGCCGTCATATCAGAGTGCATGATGAAAACATAGTCAAGATCAATGGATGAGGATCAAAACTAGGCAAATTTTGAGTTCATTGGAGCAAATTCAAGAGCTTTCAAGACAGAATCAAAGTCAAAAGCAGGGTCATGACCAGTGACATGTAAACACTGAGGCAGATTCTAAGCGCCTTCTGGAATTTGAAACATGGCCAGAATCAGCGGCAACTTGGAATTTGAAGGCACACTCGAGATCAGAGATTGGGTTGTTGATTACAAGCACGTTGGAAGGAGAAAAGATTCATGTATTACCATACATCCCATGCATTGCATAATAAAGGAAATACGAAGGGCATCTCATGCAACCTGCATACATCTTTGCATTCATGCATCATTATGCACACATAACAACATATCACTGCATTCTAGCATCTTAGGTAGCAACATGCATACATATAGCAATAGAGCACTATTCAATCACACTTGCCTGGTTGAATAAACTTTTGAATAATTCTTTTGCCTCATTGACTGAGCCATTCTGGTCTAGACGTATTTTGAAATTGGGGCAGCTGGCCCCAATGCACAGATTAACATACTTTGAAACTGTGGCAGTTGACCCCTTGGTTGTTGAGTCTCAAAGAGGTTAATCTAAAGACAGCCAAAGAAACTCATGTTTTCATTCC